>NC_064277.1:6471818-6780000 GCF_003254725.2 Canis lupus dingo
AATGGAGGAAAAAAGTAAATGTACGTCTTATTCTATGTAAGTCAATAAAGGAAGGTGACAGATTTGAACTTCATTTGGCAATGGTTAAATGGAGAGGACATGTAACTTAAGACAAAATAAAACTTGAAGGCAATGCCAATTTGGAATTTAAATTTTTCTGTCTTGAGACAATTTGGATATCTGCAGGAGATGAATTTTTTCTACAAACTGAAAGAAATCTCTTAATTTTTCAGTAATGATGGACATGTTGTCACATGTCTGTTCTTAGCTTTCAACTTTTACTTTGTTTCTCCTCTGGAACTTAGATCACTTATGAAAATACAGTAGTATAGACTTTCATTTGTACTTTGCAAACAAATAAGAAAATTAGCTTGTACTACATTCAACTATACTTTTCAAGAGAGAAAGAGGGAAGTATGCAACAAATCTAAATTGAACTAAAAACTATGCTATTTTTGTAGATGTGAGGTTAGGTAGTTATCATTTAAGGATTTTTTATGTTTATTTGGAAAGTCTTGTATCTTAATAGAGACTTTTGCAAATAAGCACATTGGATTAAATACCAATTAGCTCATAAAGTAAGCCCTAAACAGTTAAAACCATATGCCTTCTTTGCTACGAGTCTTAGATACCAAGAGCTCAACTAAGTTATTCTGAATGCTTCTCAGTGGTCACCCCTGACATTTTCTGACATGCTTCCCAGAACTCAGGGACTAAGGAACATCTGGTGCCACATTTATGATTTATCATTACATAAACCAAAGATACTGAGAGTGCCCACATGAAAGAAGCACACAGTAAACAAGTTTAATTTCAATAATAATCAGTCTTTGATTTGTGCTGTTAACTTTTCAAAGAATTTTCATAAGCAAATAACATGAAATTACATTTAAACATCACTTTATCATCTCCAGGACCCATTTACATGATTTATTTCATTTGTCTTTCACAAGAATTCTGTAGAATAGATGGGACAGGAATCATATCCACATTTTTCAGATGAGAAAACCTAGAGTCGAAAAAGTGAAGGGATCTGGGTCACACAACTAGTAAGGAGTGATGTTACAAGTTCTCTGGTGCTCTTTTCACCATGCCTTGATGTAACTCCAATTTAATTACTCCTGTTGATCTTACAATTGTCTTTCCAGACAATTAGAGGTGATACTATGATAAATATCATAATTATATCAATATAATAGTTATAATGTTGTCTCAGGTTGGATAGTAGTTTCTTTAAGGAGCTACTTCTGTATTTCAAAGAAAAAGAAGTCATGTCTCATTTGAGCTTTCTGGGTATACTGTGCTCCTAGACCTGAAGGAAGGAAGGAAGGAAGGAAGGAAGAAAGAAAGAAAGAAAGAAAGAAAGAAAGAAAGAAAGAAAGGAAAAAAGAAAGAAAAGAAAAGAAAAAAGAAAAAAAGAAAAGAAAAAAGAAAAGAAAAGAAAAAAGAAAGAAAAGAAAAGAAAGAAAAAAAGAAAAGAAAAGAAAAGAAAAGAAAAGAAAAGAAAAGAAAAGAAAAGAAAAGAAAAGAAAAGAAAAGAAAAAAAGAAGCTTTTAAGAGTGGAGAATGTGGAGAGGAAGAGCACTGAATGGTAGAGTCTAAGACCAGCTGGGGGTGGATCCATACCCAGCTAATTATGTGGCCTTGGTAAAATCACTAGGAATGGGTGCTAGCTTTGTGGACAGGGTGCCAAATACTGATAGGTAAGATTCCTCACACAATGTTCTTAAAAATCTGTCTTCTGAATGGGGGGAAAAATTCACTAACTCTCTCAGGGCACCATAACAGAAAATTACAATCGGGATTTATGGCTCCAAGACCTGCATTCTCATGATTTTGTTGACTGCAATGACCTTTAAAAGTCCCTTTCAACTCCCAAATTCCAAGTCTACTTTGATATTATAGAGGTTCACTATCAAATCAAACTCCCAGTTGATTTCATTCCCCTATGGTTCTTTGACAATTTGAAAATTTGAAGTTTAAATTTGAGGGATGCCTGGGTGGCTCAGTGGTTGAGCATCTGTTTTGGCTCAGGGTGTGATCCCAGGGTCCTGGGATTGAGTCCCACATCGGGCTCCCTGGAGGAAGCCTACTTCTCCCTCTGCTTATGTCTCTGCCTCTCTCTGTGCGTCTTTTATGAATAAATAAAAATTAAAAAATTACTTTTCTCTCTCCTGTTCATATTGATTGCTTTCTATTACTCTGTCCTCCAGGTCACTGATCTGTTCTTCCACTTCCTCTATCCTATTATTTATCCCCTCTAGTGTATTTTTAATTTCAGTTACTGAGATTTTCATCTCTGATTGGTTCTTTTTTATGTTTTCTATCTCTATTTTTAAGGGTATCTCTGAGATTCTCTATTTTTTTCTCAAGTCCAATGAGTATCTTTATGATCATTACTTTAAATTTTCTATCGGGTATACTACTTATCTCCATTTCCTTGAGATATCCTGCTTGAACTTGTCCAGTTCTTTCATTTGTAACATATTCCTCTGTCTTTTTATTTTGTCTAACACTCTATATCTGTTTCTATGTGTTAGGGATGTTAGCTATGCCTTTTGCTTTTGAAAGTAATGGCCTTATGAAGAAGAGGTCCTATAGTGCCCTGCAATGCAATGTCCTTTGTTCATCAGAACCTGGCCCTTCTGGAGTGTCTCCTATGTGGGGTGTGTGTACTTTACTGTAGTAACTGAGCTGTACTTGCCTTCAGTCCAGTCATATGCAATGGCTCTTTTTGCATGTTGTGGGCAGGGCTTAGTCCCTGTGTTGTCAGTGGGTCAGTCTGGGGCCACACTGGGCTTAAGTTGAGTCAGACCAGGCATTTGCAGAGATGAAGTAGCACCAAACTGCAGGGCATTTTCCCTGTGTAGTGCCCTGAGAAGCTTTTGTCCGTAGGTGGAGCCTCCAGTCAAACTAGTGTTTGCTCCCAGTCCACTACTGGAGACTCAGTCTGATGGTCATATGTAGTTATCTGTCCCTCTCCATGGGGCAGAAGTCAGGTCACTATAGAGTGGTGCTGGCCCCTGTTAGGGCTGCTTGCTCGCTACCAGGCTTGTGGCACTGCTTTGGATAGGTTCCAGCCCAGAGCATATTGGATGGGGCAGGGCATGTAGTATTTACAAGGTTTTTTGCTGGTCCACTGCAGGCGGGGGGGGGGACCTGTAGCCATTGGGACCCAGGCAGGTCAGGTTGAAGGGGGCAGATCTATAAAAGTACATGGGGGTGAGGCAGCAGTGTTAAGTTTTGGTGGGTCTGCTATGGGAGGGGACCTGTCCAGGGGAGAAGCAGGTCTACAAGGGAATGTAGGAATAGAGCAAACCATTAGTAAGTTAGGTAGTGAGTGTTGGCACTCTGCTGGTTCCTGCAGATGTCCATGTGTTTACGTTTGGGGCAGGGGAGGGAAATGGCATCCACCAACTCCTTGTTCCTGGAGAAATCTCCCAAAATCCCCTCCAGCACATGCTCTAAGATTAGTAAACAAATCTCCATCTCATATACCCCAGGCACTTTTAAAACTGTTGCTTCTAAAAATAAAAATAAATAAATAAATAAATAAATAAATAAATAAATAAATAAATAAAACTGTTGCTTCTAAGTTGTATCTCTGCGGGGCTGTTTGTTGTCTCTTGAAGGGAAGTGGGGATTCAGTATTCTCTTGCCCTCCTAACTCTCCCAGAGCCATGCCTGCTGATTTTTAAAGTTCTAGGTGTTAAAGCTCTGCTGATTGTAAGAACTCAGTAAATTTATCCCTTTTGGCTTCCAAAGTCAAATATTATGGGGATTTGTCTTTCCTGTGTAGGTCCCTCATTTGGGCTTCATGGTGTGAAAGTCTGTTTCTCTTCCTTCTCTGTGCCTGTGCCATCCGTCCTTCCTGTGGACTGTTCCACTGGTCCATTTAGCTTCTAATCATGTCTCTGCACTTCCTACGTTCTTTAATGTGGTCTCTTTTACACATTTATCTGTAGAGAGTTCTGCCAGTCTTTGGGTCATTTTTTAGGTTATTTACACTGTTGTGGTTATTATCTAGTTGTATTCATGGGACAAGGTGAGCTTGGACAAGGGTCGTCCTACTAGTCTATCTTCCCCAGAAGTCTCACAAGTCACCCTAATAAAAGCTTTTTCAGCTGGCATACAGCCTTTAAGAATTGTAATTAACCCACACTTAATTTTGCTAGAAATCAAGTAGTTTGGCTCCTTTTTGGAGAAATTTCTACTCATCAATGAAAGGAAGAATGTAGAATCTCCCTGGAAAGGAATTTATACCTCTAAGAATCACTACTCCAGAAGTTGATAAAATTTAAACTACTGAATTTGACAGATTATCTAAAGTGTTCTCATCTAACCATTATGTCATTTTGTATAAAATCTAGATGTGCAGTATTTAAAACTAAAGAAGACTTTTCAGATCATGTAATCAAGCCCCTATTATCTCCAGACCTGAAACAGAAGTCCAAATTAGAGATTTGCTTCAACATCTAACTAAACAAGGAGTCCTCAAATCATAGTATAGAGCCTGAGGGAGCCTGTTGTTTTCTGTGTTCATGGGCAGAGATAGTCAGGATGGAAATTTCCAGAGTCTTAGTCATCATACTAAGAATAATCTATGAAAACACATACTCTGCATACCTGAGGCTTGAGTCTCAAATTCCTATTTGATTTTCTATCCTGGGAAACTAAGCTAAATAATAGGTAAGCCTAAAAAACTATATTTACCCCATCATCTTAAGGCATAGACTGCAAGCCAACTATACAGTCTATTCCTTGTTCTCTCTCAAGAGAGAACCTTGGACTTGCCTTCTAGATCTTTTCTTTCTTGCTGTGGAGAAAGAAGGATGCAAAAAGACAAGACCAGTGATGGAAAATGATCCCTTCCTCCTCAAACTAGAGACCAGCTGGCCTAAGTTCCTACACCCATTTCCCCCTTATCTGGGTACCCCTTTAATTTGGTTTCCAAGTATAATGATACTTCTTAAGGTAAAGACCCACACAAGATGGTGGCATCACATCAACTATATGGGAGAAAATATCTAGAAATTATGTTCTATAGAATGTAGCTGGGAAAAATGATGCCAATGACCAAACACCTGTAGGAATCCTACATCTCATAGAAGCTTGTGTTATACGCTCATGACTACAGATCAGGTAATTGATGCCCAGATGGTGAATAAGCTCCATCTATGGGGAGAATGAAAGATGAAGAGAGAAGGAAAAACTAAATCCACTGAATGCTCACCAAAAATAAACTGAATTTATTTTGGAAATCTCCAAATCAATTTGAATTGACTGTTTGGTTTTTTCCATTCATAAGAACTAAGGGCTCCTTAGCTCAGTAATAGAGAAAAATATTTTTCAGTTTTTTTGCACACTTATGTGTCTAAAAGTGAAATGAATTTCCCTAAACAATCAACTTTTTTCAGTGCCCATTATGTGCTAGGTGTTCTGTTGTATGCTTAAAATTGTCTCACAAAACAAATTTTTCTGAAATAGATAACAAAAAGAGAAAGTGCAGGATAAACATATTATAAAACTTAAATTGATTTTAAATCTGAGCAAATTTTAATGTGTTTAATTAAACTATTATATTTCTTCTGTGAATTATATATTAATATTCTTTGTCTATTATTGGTTGTTTGTATTTTAGTTACCAGTGTGACTCTGTATTTATTATAGTTATTAATTCCTTTACTGTTATTTATGTTCTTCTAATTATAATTTGTCATTTAACTTTTAAAATACCTTTTTAATAGAGGAGATATTAATTTTATGGGTTAATATCTATAAACTTTTTGTGTTTTGTTTTAAAGGCCTTCCTCACTTCTGTTACAAAAAAATTCTGTAATAATTTATAGTTTTGATTTTAACATTTAGGACTTTGCATCTGAAATTTACTTTGATTATAGTGTGGGATAGAAATTTTGTTTTTTTTCACCAAATGTATAGCCAAGTGTTCCGACACAATTTTTTCTATTTTTTTTCTTCTTTCTCTGTTCATTTGGAGTGACATTGTCCTCACACACCAAATTTCCAGATGGACACATGCTGTATTTTTATCTAATGTTCTGTTTTTCTTTTCCATTGATCTATTTACACTGTCTCATGCCATATGAGCAGTTCTCATTGTTCTTCTCTTTTAGAATTTTTATAGTTATTCCTGTTTATTTACTTTGCAGATGATTTTGTTTTAGCATCTAGGTGATTTTTATTTTCTTATTTACATTTTCTCTATTTCTTTAAATTATTGTGTGTAATTTTTATAACCTAAAAATTATATTTCAGAATTTTTGTTTTTATAAGGGATACACTATTTTATTTTTTATTTTTATTTTTTTGGGATATGCTATTTTAAACACAAAATAAATAAAACATTTCTGGATACAGCTTTGCTTTCCTTAATCACCTAGTTTGACATACATACCCTGGTGCTAATTTCAGAGGATTTCTTTTTTTGACAACTTCTATACCATTGACATAAAAGATAATACTAAGGAACACTGCAAGACAAGCATAGCATAGTAACACGTGAATTTTGACGTACAAGACCTAGACTCGAGCTTATTTGACAATGAATAAGCCAAATGTTTTTGGGGAGTTTTGTTTTGTTTGGGTTTGGTTTTGGTTTTAAGATGTATGCATGTATTTTTAGCGAACTAGAGGTGACGTATAACCTACAAATTTCAGGTATACAGCATAATGATTTGATATTTGTGTACATTGCAAAGTTATCACCACAATAAGTCTAGTTGACATCTACCACCATACATAGTTACCATTATTTTCTTGTGATAAGAACTTTTAAGATTTACTTTCTTAGCAACTTCTGAATATACAATACAGTATATTTAACTTCTGAATATACAATACAGTATTTTTAACTACTGTCACCATGCTGTACATTACATGCCCATGACTTATTATTTTATGGCTGGAAGTTTGTACTGTTTGACTCCTTTTGCCCATTTTACTCCCTCTCTCAGCAACCACAAATTTGTTTTCTGTATCTATAAGCTTGGTTTTTTTACTTTCTTTGTTTATTTTGTCTTTATAGATTTAAAATATAAGTGAGAATATATGGTATTTGTCTTCCTCTGTCTGACTTATTTAATTTAGTATAATACCCTCAAAGTCCATTCATGTTTTTTTCAAAATGGCAAGATTTTATTCTTTTTTTATGGCTGAATAGGTACTCCATGAGAGACACAGAGAGAGAGGCAGAGGGATGAGTATTGTACACTGTATTCTTCTTTTTCTTCAAATTTTATTTAAATTCTAGTTAGTCAACATAGAGTGCAATGTTGGTTTCAGGAGTAGAATTGTATTCTTACAATAAATTAAACTAGAGGAAACAAAATGTTAAGAAAATCATAAAAAAGAGAAAACACATTTACCGTACTGTATTATTAAAACTCTATGTACAAGTGCACCCACACAGTTCAAACCTGTATCGTTCAAGTATCAACAATAGTGTTCCACTTTCTTTGGATAAATACCCAGAAGTGAAGTTGCTGGATCATATGGTAGTTTTATTTTTAATTTTTTGGGGAACCCCCATACTATTTTCCATAGTAGTTGTAGCAATTTACATTTCTATCAACAGTGCATGTGTTCCTTTTCTCCACATCTTCACCAACACTTATTATTTCTTGTCTCTTTGAGGATAGCCATTCTAACAAGTGGGAGATGATAGCTCACTGTGGTTTTGATTTGCATTTCCCTGATAATTAGTGATGTTAAGCATTTTTTTTTGTCTGCCTATTGTTCATCTGTATGTCTTCTTTGGTCAAATGTTTATTTAGATTCTCTGACCACTTTTGTTGGTTCATTTTGTTTTTGAGAGAAAGAGAGAGAGCATGAGTTGGGGAGTGGAGGGACAAAGGGAGACAAAGAGAATCTTAAGCAGGCTCCATGCCCAGCATAGAGCCCAACCTAGGGCTTTATCTCATGACCCTGAGATTATGACCTGAGCTGAAATCAGGAGTCAGATGCTTAACCAACTAAGTCACCCAGGCAAAACCTGACTGTTCTTAACCAGATGATGATGGTAATGATGATGATAATGAGGATGATGATGATGTTTCTGTTGAGTTATATAAGTTCTTTATAAATATTGGCTATTTTCCCCTTGTTAGACATATGATTTGCAAATATTTTCTCCTGTTCAGTAGGCTGCTTTTTCATTTTATTAATGGTTTTCTTTCTTGTACAAGACTTTTAGGTGGATGTAGTCCCACTTGTGTATTTTTACTTTTACTATCTTTACATTTGGAGTCATATCCAAAAAGTCATTGCCAAGACCAATGTCAAGATGTTTACCACCTATATTTTTTTCTAGGATTTTTATGGTTTCAGGTCTTTAATCCGTTTTGAGTAAATGTTTGTGTAAATGCAAATACTAGTCTAGTTTCATTCCTTTGCATGTGGCTGTCCTGTCCCTGTAGTATATTATTGTCTGTTTTGTCATAAATTAATAGGGCATATATGTATGTGTTTATATCTAGGCTCTTTGTTTTGTTCCATGAGTCCATGTGTTTGTTTTTGTATCAACAGACTATTGCTTTGATTGCTATAGATTTTTGATATTTTTTGAAATAAGGGATGTGATATTTCCAGTATAGTTTTCTACAGATTGCTTTGGCTATTCTGTTTTTTTTTTTTTTTTTTTTTGTAGTTCCATACACATTTTAGGAGTGTATATGCCCTATTTCTCTGAAAAAATGTCATTGAAATTTTGATAGGGATTGCATTGAATCTGTAGATTGGACACTTTAACTATTATTCTTCCAATCTATGAGCATGAAGTATCTTTCCATTTATTTGT
This sequence comes from Canis lupus dingo, assembly GCF_003254725.2. NCBI lineage: Eukaryota > Metazoa > Chordata > Mammalia > Carnivora > Canidae > Canis > Canis lupus. The sequence goes on from NC_064277.1 coordinate 6,480,634, forward strand.
GCTTTCTTCAATTTCTTAGATGAATGTCTTAGAGTTTTCAATGTACAGATTTTTCACCTCCTTAAATTTATTCCTAGTCTTTTTTTTTAATTTTTATTTATTTATGATAGTCACAGAGAGAGAGAGAGGCACAGAGACACAGGCAGAGGGAGAAGCAGGCTCCATGCACCGGGAGCCTGATGTGGGATTCGATCTCAGGTCTCCAGGATCGCGCCCTGGGCCAAAGGCAGGCGCCAAACCGCTGCGCCACCCAGGGATCCCTATTCCTAGTCTTTTTGATGCAATTGTGAATGGGATTGTTTTCTTAATTTCTCGTTCTGATAGCTATTAGTATATAAAAATGCAACATATCTTTGTATATTTTATATCCTATTATCTTACTTAGTATGTTTATTAGTTTTAACAGTTTTTTTAATTGAGTCTTTAGCATTTTCTATATAGAATGTCATGTCATCCACAAAAAGTGACAGTTTTATTTCTTTCTTTCCAATTTGGAGGTTTTTCAGTTCTTTTTCGTATTTGTTCTTCCTGGGACTTCTAATACCATGTTCAATAACAGTAGTGAGAGTGGGCATCTTTATCTTACTCCTGACCTTAGAGGAAAAAGCTCTCAGCTTTTCACTGTTGAGTATGATGTTAGCGAGGACTTGACATACATGGTCTTTGTTATGTTGATATATGATTCCCTCTATACCACTTTGTTGAGAGTTTCCTTTTTTGTCATAAATGGATGTTGAATTTTGTCAAGTGCTTTTTGTGCATCTATTGAGATGACTATATAATTTTTATCCCTCATTTTGTTAATATGGTATATTATATTGATTGGCTTGCAGATGTTGAACTATACTTGCATCCTTGGAGTAAATCCCATTTGGTTATGGTGTATGATCCTTTTAATGTATTGTTGAATTTAGTTTGTTAATATTTTGTGGAAGATCTTTACATTTATGTTCATCAAGAATATTGTAATTTTCTTTTCTTGTGGTGTCTGGTTTCAGAGTAATTCTGGCCTCATAAAATAAGTTTGGAAGCTTTCTCTTCTGTTTTTTGGAAAAGTTCTTTTTTCTAGGTTTTTTAGCAATGCATTTTTTAATTGAAGTACAGGTGACACATAATGTTACATTACATTAGTTTCCGATGTACAATATAGTGATTCAACAAGTCTACATGCAATGCTATGCTAACCACAGGTGTAGCCACCATCTGTCACCATATAGCAATACTACAACACTATTGACTATATTCCTTGTACCTTTTACCCTCATGACTTATTCATTCATTCCATACTGGAAGCCTATATCTCCCACTGTGCTTCTTCCATTTTGCTCATCTACTCACTCCTGTCCCTTTCAGAAACTATCAGTTTGTTCTTTGTCTTTTGGGGTCTCTTTCTGCTTTTTGTTTATTTATTCATTTTTTTAGGTTTGACATATAAGCGAAATCATATGGTATTTGTTTTTCTCTGTCCAACTTATTTCACTTAGCATCATGCTCCCTAGGTCCATCTATGTTACCACAAATGGCAAGATCTCATCCTACTTATTTATTTGTTCACTATTATTTTTTAAATTCCAGTGTAATAAACATACAGTGTTATATTAGTTTCTAGTGGACAATATAGTGATTCAACAATTCTGTACATTACTCAGTGCTCATCAAGATAAGTGTACTCTTAATTCCCTTTACCTATTTCACCCGCCACTGCCCTCCCCCACCCCCACCAGTAACCATAAGTTTGTTCTCTATAGTTAAGAAACTGTTTTTGCTTTGTCTCTCTCGCCCTCTTTTTCTTTCCTTTACTTGTTGTTTTGTTTCTTAAATTCCACACATGAGTGAAGTCATATGGTATTTGTCTTTCTTTGGCTGACTATTTTACTTAGCATTATATGCTCCAGCTCTGTCCATGTTGTTGCATGTGGAAAGATTTCATTCTCTTTATGGCTGAGTAATATACCATTGTATTGTGGTATATATATCTCACATTTTCTTTATGCATTCATCTATCAATGGATACTTGGGCTGCTTCTATATCTTGGTTATTATAAATAATGCTGCAAATAACATAGGGTAGAAGAGTTTGAGAAAGATGCTATTAATTCTTTAAATGTTTGGTAGAACTACTATTATTTTCACCCTAAAACCTACTATCCTCCCCCTACTACCCTCCCCTCTGGGAATATATATATTTTTTTAGTCCAGGAAATGTCAGCGAATTTATAGCCCTCTATGACCTGGTGCAAGAAATCAGCCAATATGATGCTCAGGGGGTTAAACTAAGTTACTTGCTAATTAACTTTTTCGAAGATATTTATTATGGGCGTGAGGGAATCTTCCTCACTTTGATGCTCAGAACTCCTGAAATTTGTTTTAAAGACTATTTCTGGGATCCCTGGGTGGCTCAGCAGTTTGGCGCCTGTCTTCGGCCCGGGGCATGATCCTGGAGACCCGGGATCGAGTCCCAGTCCGGCTCCCTGCATGGAGCCTGCTTCTCCCTCTGCCTGTGTCTCTGCCTCTCTCTGTGTGTCCCTCATGAATAAGTAAATAAAATCTTTAAAAATAAATAAATAAAAATAAATAAATGTTTGGTAGAATTCACCGGAGAAGCCATTTAGTTATGGACTTTTGTTTGTTGCAAGGTTTTTGATTAATGATTCAATTTCCTTGGCAATAATCCATTCAGTTTTTTTTTTAAATTTATTTTCATGATTCAGTCTTGGAAGTTTGTATGTTTCTAGGAATTTACCCATTTCTTGTAGGTTGTCAAATGTGTTGATGTATAATTATTTATAATAGTCTCTTGTGATATTTTGTATTTCCATGGTATCCATTGTAATATATCTTCTTTCATTCCTGATTTTATTTGAGCCTTCTCTTTTTTTCTTAGTGAGTCTAACTAAATTTTTGTCAATTTCATTTGTCTTTTAACAGAACCAGCTCTTAATTTCATTGAATTTTACTATTGTCTTTTTAGCTTCTGTTTCATTTATTTCCATTCTGATCTTGTTTTTTTTTCCTACTTCTACTTTGGGTGTTTGTTTTTAGTTAGAAAACTTTTTATCTCTTCCTCAGTTCTGAGTGTTAACTTCGCTTGGTAGAGTATTCCTGGTCAGACTTTCTTTTTTTTCTTTTCAGCACTCTGAATATATATGGCTTTGTCATCTGGTATACAAAATTTCTGCTGAAAAATCTACGGAGTCTTCTTAGGGTTTCCTTGTACATAACAAGTTGTTTTTCTCTTGCTCCTTCTAAGATTCTTTTTTTTTTTTTTTATGATAGTCACACAGAGACAGAGAGAGAGAGAGAGGCGGAGACACAGGCAGAGGGAGAGGCAGGCTCCATGCACCGGGAGCCCGACGTGGGATTCGATCCCGGGTCTCCAGGATCGCGCCCTGGGCCAAAGGCAGGCGCCAAACCGCTGCGCCACCCAGGGATCCCTCTTTTTTTTAAAGATTTTATTTATTTATTCATTACAGACACAGAGAGAGGCAAAGACAGGCAGAGGGAGAAGGAGGCTCCCTGCGGGAGCCTGATGTGGGACTGGATCCCAGGATCCCCCGCGATCATGACCTGAGCCAAAGGTAGATGCTCAACCGCTAAGCCACCCAGGTGCCCCTCCTTTTAAGATTTTCTCTTTGTCTTCAACTTTTGACACCTCACTTATAATGTGTCTTGTTGTAGATCTGTTTAGGTTCATCTTATTTGGAATTCTCTAAGCTTCTTGAATCTGAATGTCAGTTTCCTTCCTCAGGTTACGGAAGTTTTTAGCCATTTACTCCCCTAAGTTAGGGAAGTTTTTAGCCATTATTTTTCAAATAAGTTTTCTTCCCTTTTCTTTCTTTTCCTCTGGGACCCTTATAATGCATGTGTTGATCTACTTCATGGTGTCCTATAAATTCATTAAGCTATCTTCACTTCTTGCTCTTCTGATTGTATGAGTTCCACTGCCCTGCATTTGAAATCACTTATCCTTTCTTCTACATCATTAGTGTGCTTTTGAACCCCTCCAGGATATTTTTCAGTTCACTTATTATAGTTTTTAGCTCTGTGACTTCTGTTTGTTATTTTATTTTCTATCTCTTTGTTGAAGCTCTTACCATATTCATCCATTCTTCTCTCAAGTTTGGTGAGCAATTTAATGATTATTAGATTGGATTCTTTATTAGGCAATTACTTATCTCTGCTTCACTGAGTATTTTTTCCTTTTGTTGGAACATATTCTTCTGTTTCCTCATTTTGCTTGGCTCTCTATGTTTGTTCCTATGTATTAGATAAAACAGCCATCTTTCCCAGTCTTGAAGGAGTGGCTTTGTGTAGAAGAACTTAGTCATTCAACTTTACCTCAGCTCTTGGTTGTCTCTTGAACCTTTGTTATTGTCCAAGCAGCCTATTTTATTTTCAATAACTTTCAGTTTTAAGTATTTGTCAAGACCTGTCAGTGTCCCAAAGTGAGGGAGAAAGAATCTCAGCTACCACTTAGTTTCAGGCTGAGAGGAAACCAGACCCTCAGCCTGCCACTTTTAAAAGTATGCAAATATATACAGTCTTGTGGGACTATGATTGTAACCCTGCTGGCCTCCAGACCATGACATCTAGAGGTTTCCCCTTGGCAGTAATTGCAAAAACTAAGGGCTCCAGATGAGTGTATGATCTCCTTTCTAGGAGACACCAGCACATTGAATAAGCCACAAAGAGAACTCAAAGCTGGCATTCCCCACCCTAGTTCCCTAGAGCAGTTCCATAGGCAAACCTGAAGCCTGTCTTTCATGCCAAAGCTCCAGAACAAGTAAATAGGCTTTTTTTTTTTTCATAGAAAGACTAAGGATATGTTTTGATCTGCTGTCTTTGCAGTGTCTTGGGGGTTGTAGCTGCCAAGAACTCTCTCTCCAATTGGTACAATCTCATGGAACCCTCTGGCCTCTAGAACTAGGAGATCATAGGGTGTGTCCCCTGAGTGACAGTCACAAAAATTGGGGCACCAGATGTGTGTATAGTTGCCTCTCTGAGAGGATACTGGCATTGCGGAGCAGGACAAAGAGACAATGTGAAGGTAACACACTTCACCATCACCAAGGGAAAGAAAAGATGGTGCCTGCCAGCTTAAGTAAGGCAGAAGAAAGGCAGAAAGATGGAGGGTAAAAGATGTTATCCATCAGAAAGAAAAAAAAATGGTGCCTACGAGATTTAGCAGTAGTAAACTGCTGCCCATCAGTGCCTCCGTTCTCAGAGAGTATCCCACTAAACTCTTTCCCCTCTGGTGAATGCTTTTAGATTAGCAAATAATCTAAATGCTGCCCATCAGTGCCTCTGTTCCCAAAAGGCTGCCCATCAGTGCCTCCGATCCCGGAGAGTATCCCATTAAACTCCTTCCCCTCTGGTGAATGCTTTTAGATTAGCAAATATGTATCCTTCACATAGAGTCTGGACACTCTTCAAACAATGGCTTCTCCACTGGGCTCTAGGATGAATAAGTGCCCATGAGTCCTTTAAGAGCAGTTTCTCTGTTCACTAAAGCCCTTTGCATCTTATGGATGGAACTCCATTGATTTCAAAGCCATAAGCTTTGGAGGTTCATCTCTCTGGGGAAGGTCTTAAAGGCTGAGATGCCTGATGGTTCTTAGAGAGAAGCTCCAAATGTGTGAATTCCCTCCCAATTGTGAGTTACCATGCAGGGGGAAGGGTTTATGGCAAGATCACATCTCAGCCACTCCTACCCACCATGATGTCACTCTTTTCTTCTTTGCTGACGTGAAGGAACTGTTCAGCTACTTTTCAGGTCTTTTTCAGAAGGAATTGCTCCATTTGTACCTGTTGATTCAGTGAGACCATGGGAAGAGGTGAGTTCAGGATCTTCCTACATTGCCACTTTGAACCTCTTCCCCAGATGATTTTCTAAAGCAACTCATCACTTTCCATAAAATATCCTGCTGTTATGTCAACTGATGTTGCACTGTTTAAATATTGATTTGGGGAAAATAGCTGTCTTTAAATTTTGAGTCTTCCCTTAAACAAACATAATCTATCCTTCCATTTGTTAAGATTTTTTTTCTGTACTTCATTAAGCTTTATAGGTTTTGATAAATATTTATTAGGTTTATTTTTCAGAATTTCATAGTTTTATTTTTACAATAAATTACTCTTTCTCTTTATATAGTCAGTTATTGGTCATAGAAAATAAACTGATTTCTTACTATTGTTCTTATAAATATTGATTACTTTGCTAATTCTTTCATTAGTTCAGATTAATTTTCAGCTGGCTTTCATACATTTTAGATTTTCAAATATATTGGCTTACCATCTTAAAAAAAAACCCTAAATATCTTTATCTTTTTTCCAAATTTTAAAACTCATTTACTTTCTTGTTTTATTGCATTGTCTAGAACCTTCAGAACAATGTTGAATAATAGCAATAATGTTGGGAATCCTTTTCTTATTAGAATAACGTTCAAGAAGCAGAAACATAGCATCAAAAGGTATGAAAATCTTAGACTGTTGTTTCATATTACTAAATTGTCATCTGAAAACATTTGTGGCAAATCTCACTTCAACCAATAATGTCTAATTAATCCTTAGGCAACATATTGCATCCAGGAATTGAAAGAAATGAGTCTGATCATCTAAACAATAGTCTGATGTCGAAAAGACTATAAAGACATGAAGCAGCTTAGCACATTTTTAAAAATATATTGATACTAAGTCTATCTTAGTTTTGGAAGATCATACCAGCAAAATACATTTCTGATTGTTGTAGATAAATACAGTCTCAAATGGCCTAAAATATATCTCTTTCTAATACAAAAGGTACTTTGATAATCACTGTTCATGTCCAATTATTGCTACACTTGTATTACATTATTCTATTGTTTTTGACAGTGCATTTTTTTGCATTTGCATCCGTTAGATTTGTGAAAATTGAATTTAATATTTGCTGAACTTTTAAAACTTTTCATCATCTTCGAAATAACTGGCTAGGCTAAAAATTGCTAGACTATAAGAGGATTTGTGCAGTACAATGCTGGCAGAGTTCTGCTAAATGGACTTGCCTGACATATTTCATCATTGTAGCCAATGCTGTACCACAGGAGTCAGACTTGCTGGATTATAAATGGAGTAATATTTCTCATTGCTTCTGTCTCTGTCCTGACTTAGATGAAGGATTTAAAAACAAAAATACCTTCTGGGCACTGCTTCCTGCGTAAGCTTTGCCAATATACCCATTTTTAAGAATCAAGAGCTTGATTCTCATGGGTTCTTTTCACCCTAGTGGGGTTTGGGTCTTAAAAGGTTCAGAGCGGACAGAACCAGAATTTAAACAGCATTAAGTCATTACTGGACATAGTGTTAATCCTCAAGTATTTCTATACCCACTTGTACTACAGGCAAACTCCCATCAAGTGCCTTTTGGATGGTTAAAAGGCCCAGTAAGATAAGGGAGTATAGACCATATTATTAATTTTGATCTTTTGGATTATTGAATCATCCTCATCCTCATCTAATTGCTTCTCTTCTATTTCTACATATTTATATCACATTCACTTAGTACACAGCCCAGAGTAGTTTTTATAAAAATAAAGCGCTGTTTAGTGAGGGTCTGTTGGCCTCTGCTTGTTTTATTACTGCCAGTAGCACAGCATTAAAAAGGACTATTTAACAAAGTAGCCAAGGTTTCTAAATGATTGCTCAACCACCTCAACAAAATGATCTAACAGAGCCTCACAGAGTAAACTATCTTTGCATGTTCCTTTCTTTATTATTTGTTGGTCATTAAAAAAGGAACAGCTGCACAGACAAACCCCCAATAGCAGCATCTATAAAATTATAAAAGTGGAAAAATAGTAACTGTATAGGGGAGATCTAGCCGATACGTCTTTAATCAAGAGATCAAAGTAAATTCAATAATGGAACAAATCAACATCTGGTGCCTCTGGATATGAGACACCGAGAACACACTATTTTGGAGGTATTGCTGCCCCAAATGCACAACTGGATATTTCCTTGTGAAGAAACACCAAACAAACCTGAATTGAAGGACATTGTACAAAAACACCTGGCCTATTCCTCAAAAATGTCAAGGTCAGAAAAATCAAGCAAGGACTAAGGAACCAGATTAAAGAAGACTAAAAAGACAGACAACTGAATATAATGCATGATTTGAAATTTTCTTTTCTTTTTTTTTATAAATTACATCATTAGGACAATTTGCAAAATGGGAAAGTCTGTCAATTAGACTAGATAATAAAATACATCAGTGTTACCTTGTTAATTGTAATATTTGTCGTGAAGTTATATAAAAGAGTGCCTTTGTTTTACCAGCACAAAATCACTTGACCACTCGTAGCTATAAGGAAAAATGGGAGGGACAGCTGGGTGGCTCAGTGGTTGAGTGCTCAAGTCGTGATCCCCGATTCCCAGGATCGAGTCCCACATCAGGCTCCCTGCAGGGAGTCTGCTTCTCCCTCTGCCTATGTCTCTGCCTCTCCCTATGTCTCTTATGAATAAGTAAGTAAAATCTGGAAAAAAAAAAAAAGGGAGATTCAGCATATATCCAAGTATCAATGGGCTGGTTAAGGATCAGGGTTCCACTACCCAAGAAGAGGAAGAGAATAGATACTAGAATAAAGCTGGTGGTCTTAGTCATGAAGAACATGTTCTTGGGAAAGTTGATTATAAAAAAAAGACAAGGGCACATAAAAGGAAGACTTCTTTTAGGATTATTACTGGTGATCTCATGGATGAGAATGAAAATATACCCTGGCGTGGCCTCACGTGATCTGCAATGGAAAGATCAGGGGCTGAGCTTCCTCACTATCCTGCACTTCCGTGGATCACATAATCTCCTTCACCTCCACTTACCTTTTCTCCCACCTACCTGCCTCACATGTGACTCCAAATGACATTCCCAGTTCCCAAGTCTATATCACATGGCAGACCAGCTTTTACTATCAACTGTCATTGCCCATTATAACACCATTCACATCTGATTGGTTCCACTCATACTTTTGTGAAAGGATGGAAGTTAACCATAGTGTGCATGAAGTGCTTTAGGACAGATGTCCATCCCAGTCTTTTCATAGGTGGTGTAAGAGAGAAAAGACAATGCCACATGGTTTCCCGGACTCTCAAATAGGGTTAAAGTGAGAGGTTACCCCAGAAAAGTAAATAGTCTGGGTGAGACATGATTGTGACTCCTAATATAGTACTTAAATCGGTTGCAAACTGGAATATACTTCAGAATACTTCCCACCTGGGGGGGAAAAAAGCCAAAATGGAGATTAAGTGGCCCATTTATTTCCAGAAGTAAAAAAACCTGCTAGGATCCATCTTGAGAACAGCAAATCAAGTAGCCAAATGGAAATGCACAGTAAACATGATGAGAGAAAATTACTCTCAATAAAAACCGTTATTGGCCTTTTTCAAAGACCTTTCCCCAAGAGCATATGTATAGATTGGACCCAGCATGGGAGGGGCAACAAGCAGTAAATCCAGGCAATCTGCAGGCAGATGAAAAGAGAACTGAAACCTGAGAGCACCCCTCCACCCCCAGTGAGCTTTCTGCCTTTACTTGAATCTTTTTCCTAGGCTCAGAAGGTCTTGGCAAATCTGGCAGCTGTCACAAAATACCATCTGTCCTAAGAAAACGGGTGCAGAGGTGGCTGTAACCCAGGGGATTTTCCAAGCGCTGTCAGCATGCATTTTTGCTGGTAGAGGAGCACAGTCAGGTCCCTGACAAGACAGTGAAAACCCTACAAAGCAAACTCCGGAAGTTGTGCTCACCCAGGACCGGATGCAGGTTTGAATGTAGGAATGGGGTGGGAGCCACCCACTCCTGGAAGAAGGGGGAAGTGAAGAGGAGTCCACGAAAGCCTGCACACGTTCAAGAGAGGCTGAGGGAGTAGGAGGGAGTGGCATGGGGACTCTGTAAAGTGGGTAAAGGGCTGGCCCTCTGAGAATCATTTGCATCTGGTAAGGGTATGGATTCATCAGTGCTGCCAGTTAACTGTAGCCTATGGCCTAGAGCTGGCTGCTGAGCTGAGGCCATGTTGACATTTCAAATCCTGTAAGCTCATCAGTTGACAGATTCAAAACTGCCTTCATAAGCTCTCTTTACGGAAGTTAGCCCAGCATTTGGAAGGCAACTCTTGGGCCCTGTTATGCCATCATTGGTAAGAGGAGGTCTTCTCTAGGTTGCTGGGGAAGCTGCCTTCCTGCATTTAGGGCAATCTCTGGCTGCTGTTTCCTTCAGGTGGGGAGGCAGGTATTGGGTTCTGGGGCCTCGATCTTGCAGGAGACTTAGGGCACTGTAATCACTTATATATCTCCCAGCAAAACTGTGGCTGTTTGCTTTGAGACCAACCCCTAGCGCTTTTTAACTAAGCTCCTGGCCATTGTTCTGAGCCAGTGCTAAGATGATAGCAGACTCTGAGGAATATTTCAAAGCTTGCTATCCATGCAGAGGAGTCTCCACAAACATGTAACAGTAGTCTCCTGACTAGACCAGATGTTTGAGAGGATTCTGGGAGATGCCTCTATAAGCTGGAACCTCAGTTGGGCAAACACCAAATGCAGGCAGATGAAAAAAGTGCAGAAATCTTTGCAAAGGAAACACAGACGTACACACAAACATGCACTTCTCAATTACACAGTAAATCCCAAGCAGAAGCAGCAGTTTGCAAATACTTCTTCCTCACTCATACAAGACAGAATGAATTACATTTCTGGAAAGATGTCTGAGCCATAGGTGGGGTATCAATTCCCCTTTAATGATGAAAGGATCTGTAGACTCCTTAAGTGTCAGAGTCTCAGAGCTTTCCTGCATGGAGGGGGCTGCTGCGACCTCTGGGGTTGGGAGCACGGTCCTTGGTAGAAGCTGCAGAAGCTGTTCATTTGCCTGGAATGAAAGACAAAGACTAATCCACAACCTGGTGTTCACTTTGGGCTATACACTCCGAGGCCTATCAGGGATGTGCCAGCCTGTGAAGGAGGTTGGCAGTGCCCTGCCTGTGGCATACGTATACATCCTACCATAGCTTGAGGCATTTAGGCTCCGTGTCTAGGTAGGTGCTTTGTCCTTCTGGCAATTTTTCCTTATCTTTGGCTATGTCTACCATGGGCTTGGAGGGGCTTTTTTTATAAGCAATCAAGAGACCAAAATGCATAGGAATGTAGGAATCTCCCTTGTGACCCTGGGTTCTGGATTTCACTAAAATAATTTAAAATACACACACACACACACATCATACTGTATATTATATATGCATACATACATGTTTATACCTTTTATTTAATTAACAAACACAGGCCAATTCCTATGTATACCTACATACTGGTTACCATGTTTAAAACACTCTTATAAGAACTTCACAAATGAGAATTCATTTAATCTTCAAAACAACTCCATCACTGCAGTTGCTTTTCTCACTCCCACTATAGAGATTGGGAAACTGAGGGACAGGCAGGGTAAGTTACATGCTCAAGGTCACACAACTAGCACGTGATAAAGCCAGTGTTCAAAGAGATCCTCCGGCTCCCCAATCTTTACATTACTGTTGTAGTCCACCAACTTGCCCCTACACAGCTCTGATTGCTCTCAACTGGACAAGGACCTATGAGAGAGAGTTTAGTAACAGTTATTTGAGCAGTTTGGTGGTATTAGCATTTTTACATGGCTATTTTTCCAGGCTACAAATTCTCTAGGGAGATTTGGGGGTGGGATATGCATCTATACCTTCTGATCATTCAAATTCAGCTTTGCATAAGGAGAGTCTAGATGACGAATTTGTAAACACTGCAAACAATTGTTAATTGTGGTATGATTCATACTAAAGCATGTGAAGTGCGACAAAGTCTACTTTCACAAAATTTCATTTAAACTATACATTTATTTATCTAAAAAATAGAAATAGCCTAAATGCAATTTTTAAAAAAATGCTCCTAACTGGTACAGAGAACCAAAAAAATTCTACTCTAAGTGGAAATGTCTGGTTATCTGCCCATTGTAAAATTCTAGACCTTCATTTTATTAGTCTCATTGATTGGCTATTACTAATTGTCACTGGACTTTTACACTGTTTATAGTTGCTTTTATTTTATTCTCATTTTTAGGACTTTTACTCATCCATTCAGTTCTACACTGAAACTGTTTGTTTTTTTAACATTTTTAAATGTAATCATTGAATGTAGAATGTAGTCAAAGATATTCAAACATTAAAGCATTTTTTCATGGCAATAACAGTTGCTTGGGGAGTGTCTTAAGGACATTCTGAGATGAGTAAGAATAAGATTTTGAGACTGAGGACAGGAATTTAGACCCAGTGCTCCCATCACCTTCTATCCCTGAGGAAGCCTCATGGAGGAAAAATGCCAGTGTGAGAATCAGATGGCACACTGTGCTAAGGCTTTTAAAGATTATAAATCCCCTTATCCATATAGTGCCTGTGACAGACCCCAGAAGAGTCATTGTCCTAACGATGCCTACTATTTCCCTGAAAGATATCAAGAGAATAGACACCAATGTCCCAAGTAGCCCAGGGGCAGGCAGAGTCCAGACCCCCATAGAGCAGGATTGCCCAATTTAGCAAATAAAAATATGGAAAGGTCAGTCCCTATAAATTGAAATTTCACATATACAACAAATATATTATTTATGGTAAGTATATCCCAAATATGGCATGGGACATACTTATACTAAAAAAGTAATTCAGGGATGCCTGAGAGGCTCAGTGGTTGAGCGTCTGTCTTCGGCTCAGGTTGTGATCCTAGGGTCCAGGGATCGAGTCCCACATCGGGCTCCCTGCGAGGAGCCTGCTTCTCTCTCTACCTGTCTCTTTGCCTCTCTCTCTGTGTCTCTCATTAATAAATAAATAAAATCTAAATAAATAAATAAATAAATAAATAAATAAATAAATAAAATAATTCAAATTTAACTGGGCAGCCTATATTTTATTAGGCAACCCAACCAGCGGGGCAGTGAGAGCATTTGGGATCTATGGATCCATTGAGGTCACTTACTTCTACGACAGATGAGTAGAATATTCTTTGTATCTGCTTTGCCCAGATGAGTAGTAGAAACTAATGTTTTTGTGCAATCAGGATATGAGTATGTTTGGGGGAGTCTCTGCCCAGCCATGAATGAGAAAGTAATATTACCAGCAAATGAGTAACACTGGAAATCAGAAGTGCTAAATTCATGCCCTTCCTCCAGCACTCTGTGTGTGCCCTTGGACAAGCCAGCCAGGTAATCTGCAGGGAAGGGAGAAGGAAGTGAGAGTTTTTCAAACTATGGATCATCTGCATCCATAAACTGGGATGACATCTACTAACTGGTTATGGTTTTCGGGAGGTTTCAATAACATCACCAACCGTAAAAGTGCTTTTTTGGACACAAAAATGGCTCACCAAAATATTAGGCAGAGATGAGATATCATGATCACGATCACCAACTTTACCTGTTTAGGGAGAAAGAAGAAAGAGCAGAACTCCCACCCCCCCCCCTCTGGTCTTTATCTCCTTCATCTAGAGCATTTGATGTGTCTTTCATACATTAAGGGATGTAGTAGCATTAAGAACACTCCAACTCTTAGTAATTTATTCAATTCAAGCTGTTACCAAGGGAATGACTCATCAAAATTTGATATTTTGTTAACTTAAACTTCTTAGCTGAGAGCAGCCAGGCTATTAAACAACTAAGCAAATACATATCCATAAAAGGTAAGATCTAGCACAGGTTTCTTTACAAAATAAAGATATAGGGTCAATTTTCACTGAAGCAAAGGCTGAGATACATAAATCGCTAACTGGTGTGAAATGAGGTTATCCTGATGAACATTCTGGGGAGTCTGAAGATTTGGATTTGAGGACAAACTGCTCCATACTGTGTGATCTGGGGACAGTTATTTAGCCTCTCTGAGCCTCAATTTTCTCATTTACACAATAAGAATGATAACACCTATCTCCTAGAGACAGCTGTGGGGATTAAGTGAGGTTTACATACATATATAGTACTTTGAGAAGTGTATTATACAATAAAATTCAAGTCGTAACTCTTATTTACCTATGTTGTGTTTGTGTTATCTTAACTGGAATTGAAGTAAAATCTTCTAAAAACTCTGCAGTGTCAAAATCCTGGCATTAATTTTGCCATCTAGCTCCTACATTGATTTTTTGGGGACTTTATACCTCTCTAAAATAAAATTGTCCTTGCTTTCTTTTAACTAAAACTTGAAGTATTTGGGGCTTATATACAATTTTGTTCAGCAATTTGGAAGGATGTTGAATATTTAAAATGTGTCTTTTTTATCTGAGGCTGTGAGAGCCTCAAGATGATTTTGGTGTCTGCAGATATGCCCTCTGACGACTCAAAGTCAGCTTTATAGAGTTCTCCACCTTTCATATCCAGACAAACTTGTTAACAGTGCCAACAAATGAGAATTATAGTGCAATTCAGACAAAAGGGTGTAATAAGTCAGAAGAAATCTGCTTTGGCAAGAATCATAGTGAATGCAGTACAGATAGTTCTGAGCTGTAAATGTCACTCCCTACCACGTGTAGGTCTCGGCTGAGCAAGTAGGGGTCCACCTTACCTCGAACCACTGAGCAATTGGGAGCCTGACTAATATTTATTATTCATAAGAAATGGTGCCAGTGCATTTCAGAGGTTTGCAAAACGTTGCAGCCGTTAATGAGGTGGGGGAAGCGATCTGTTCCCCAGTGGCCCCCGACTGTGTTTATTTGAATGTGTGATCATTAGACTGCACAAGTCTCTCTGGGGCTCAGTGCCCAGAGTGCATTACACCCTGGAGAACGGGAAAATACTTTAATTAACAACAGGAGTGGGCAGGCCTGCTGGGCTCCTTCTGTTCCCATCCTCAGGACCTAAAAGTCAGCACTCAGTCCTCACCTCCACCATTTTCATTACCAACATAAAAGAAAACACTAAGCAACAATTTCATTTTGTTTTGGAAAGACCAATAAATGTTAAGATATCTCTCCTCCCTTTCTCTGATTCAGTTATTAGTAACGAACCTACCAACACACCAACACACATATACGTCTACTAGCATGCTCGTACACACTCACACTGCACATGCATGCATGCACAAGGCGTGAACTTGATATTCCTCAATATTTCATATGTTCTGTGAGCAGCACAGTACTCTGGGGTGTATAGATGGATAACGTGCCAAATTGGCTTGGAGTATACATTCATTTGAACTTGCAAAGTTATGTTAGTCAATTACTCAGATAAATGACTTGGTTCATTAATTTAAATAAAAGGGTGGGAAATTCCTAGCACACTATCTAGCTGAGAGATGATGATGATGGTGATGATGATGATGATGATGATGATGATAATGATGATGATGATGATGATGATGATGTGTGTGTGTTTTTAAACATTGAATCAGTGATTTCTGCCCGAAGTGGTTATATCTAAAACCATGTCATACCAAACCAAAATTTGCAGGCAAGGAAAGTGAAGCTGCCATATCTGCTGTTAAAAGACAAACTCTCATAATTGAATCTTGTGCTTTATGTCTCAGGCTGATTTCTCAACACATGTCGACATGAATGTGAACAGAGCTAACCACTTCTGTTGCCCCCACGGCTCAGTCTATGGGCTGACTTCTTGCAGAATAGTTATTTTATGGCAGGAATTCTAGGTTGACCAGAATTTAGAATTCACTTAATGAAGACTCAATTAGTAATCACTCTTATCAGTTGATAAGTATTGACTGAGCATCCATTGATATAGGCCTCAAAAGCGATGGGCATCCAAGTGGAGAGATATCAGTGTTTTACACATGTCTGGGGAAAATTAAATGTTGATGTAAGTTTGGGCCTTTAGTCTTCTGGAAAGCATGCTATTTTCCCAGGCATAATAAGGAAGTTATATTACTTTTTAGGGTAGTAAACAGGAGTGGAATGGATGGCAATCTAAAGAAACTTTAAAAAAAAAACAATTTACTATTTTAGAATAGTTTTAAATATACAGAAAAATTGTGAAAGCAATGCAGAGAATTCCTATATACCTCACAACCGGTTTCCCCTATTATTAACATCTTACATTGGCATAGTACATGTGTTACAATTAATGAATCAATAACGATACATTAAATTATTAAAGTTCATACTTTATTTGAATTTCTTTCTTTTTTGCCTTAGGTCCCATTTCTGTTCCAGGCTCCTGCTCAAGACACTACGTTTCACTACAAGATACTGGTTTTAGTTTTCATGTCTCCTTAGGATCCTCTGGACTGTGACAGTTACTCAGACTTTATTTATTTTTGATGACCTTGGCAGTTTGAGGTGACTGATAAGGTATTTTGTAGAATTAAATTGGTATTTGTCTAACGTTTTTCTCATGATTAGATAGAGGTTGTGGTTTTTGGGAGGAAGACCACAGAGATAAAGTGCCCCCTTCATCACATGACACCAAGTGTACATACTATCAACATGACTTCTCGCACATACCATTTTTTCCTCCCTTAGTAGACTATTGCCTAAAAATCTTTAAGATCCTTCTTAAAATATGGACCTAAAAGGAATCTATCATACCCACAAGCTCCCTGGTCCACTTCCTGGGTCATGGTTAGTCTCTTATTTCACTTTCCATGGATTACAGACCCTGTTTATCATTGCAGCATATTCTTTCCCAAGTAAACATCATCTTCAGCATTAACATTAAATATTTAAAATCCACAGAAGCTGTTAACTCTTATATAGAGGATATGGTTTTAATTTCATTCTAGAAAATCAAGTGAATCTTATAACATTTATATGTGAAAGGTTTGGACAATTGAGTGTTTCAAGAAAAAGCTGAACCTTTACATTTATTGACTTGGTGATTTTTGCATTTTATTTCTTTATTTTAAAGATTTTATTTATTTATTTATTTATTTATTTATTTATTTATTTATTTTTCAGAGAGAGAGAGAGAGCACAAGCAGGAAGAGCAGCAGGCAGAGGGAGAAGCAGGCTCCCCACTGGACAAGGAGCCTGATGTGGGGCTCCAACCCAGGACCCCAGGATCATGATCTGAGCCAAAGGCAGATGTCCCGATCTTTGCATTTTAAGTGTTCCTATCACAGCTGAATATTTTTGATATAATTTTCCCTTAACAAAACTTATGGGGTTGGAAGTATGAGTATTTACTAATTATCTACTCTGTGTATTTTACATATTGTACCTAATTTAAATATCACAGTAGCCTTATAAGTCAGGTATAATCATGTCATTTTGCAGGTGAAGAAATGGTTCTGAGAGACCATGTCACATAAGTGATAAATGATGAGCCAGGATGTCTGAATGACCTAAGTTCTTTCTATGATACACAACGCTCCTGCTGGAGTTGGTGATGGTGTATGTTGAGAGAGGACAGAGTAAGTGGCCTCTCTTACATAGCTGAAATACCTTCATAAGAGACAAAAGACTGTAGGTCTCGGAGAATTTCCATGCTTCAAGAAACTTCTAGAAAAATGCAAGTTTTTATTCCTATAGATATTTCCACATCTTTTGCTTGCTTGGTAAAAAATATTCTTTATAACTCTTCATTTATTCTATATTTAGACAATGGCTCTTGTTCCTTTTTGATCATAATGCTAAAACACATGTATTTATTCTAACTCCTCATGAAATTTAGAGTTTCCCAGAAAGTCAAGTGAGGGTGACTTTAATAATAGAATAGATAAATACTTTATTGTGACCAATAATTGATCAATACAAAAATAGTTGCAACAATGTAACAAAGCACACTTTATATGATATATAGGGAACTAAAATAACTTAATGAGAAAATGGGCAAGCCAATGGAATCATGAACAAAGCTCATAAAGAGGCAGTCCTCAAATGAAAGAGTAAAAATAGCTAGTAAATATATATGAAAAGATCTTCAACCTTTTTTTTATCTTCAACCTTTTAAATCAAATAAATGCAAATTTAAACAATATGGCTTTGACACACCAAATTGACAAAAATTAAAAATGCTAATACCTAAGAGTTGGTAAGAACGTTAATAGGAATGTTTTTTTTTAAGCAATCCCTATCGTAGCTTTAATATTCCTATGAGCCAAAATTCTAATTCTAGAAATTTATCCTATAGAAATATTTGTTCAAAGATGCAAACAAACATTTCCCAGAGCATTAATTGTATCATTGTTTGCAAATTACAAGAAAGAGGAAACAATTCATATGTCAGTTAATAGGAGTATGTTGAAATAAATTATAGCACGTACATACATTGGAAATCTATGCTGTCACTAAAAGGATAAGATAGCGAAAAAAATCAGGTTGCTGAAGAGTTTGTATTTTTACTCATTTATGTCAACATATATGGCTTTACCTGTATATTTTCATACCTCTTTTGAATTTCCTAGTGATGGGCCTTTACAGAAAAGAGAATCCTAAACTCAGCATGCTCTTAGTCCCTGGGATGGCACTATGTATGCACCTGCCTAAAGAACAGCAATTTAAGAAAACATTTGTAAGTAGAGTGAGGATGTTATAAGCAGGACTCTCATAAATTCACTGAAAACATGTTAGATTGAAGTCATTGTATATTATTAGCTGAGTCTATGGTGACCCCAGGAAATAGCAAAAGCATGGAAGTTATATAAAATGACCCCTAAAACATGCAGATTGCATTCATTGAATGGTCACAAATTTGATTAACATTTTCTCTGATTTCCTTAACACCTGAATATTATAAAATGAAAACATATACATGAACATGACATAAAATGTTCCTATATTCTTCAACTTTATGTAACTGCTATTCAATTCTAATTAACCCATTTGAAAAAAGACAACAAAAAACCACATTAGTCTGAAATGTCTCCTGACATTTTCCCCCTGATTAGTGAGAGTCCATTTAAGGTGAGGTTATCAGAGTCATACTAGATATTTGAATATCCTAAAATATTTTACTTGTGTGACACCAATGAAGGTAGTGAGCAGAATGCAACAACTGCACCCAGCCCAAGAGGTAAATACATCACTTGGAAAAACACCTGCCATGTATGGCCAGACCCACTGGGAGCCTCTGAGACCCTCAGCAGAAAATGAAGTTTCTTATGACAAAGGTAAAGGCCACTCTCTTGATGTCGGCAAAACCTGAATAAACGTGCCATGTCTGATACCTTTTGAACTAAAGTTAGTGGAGTGATGCCCTCTGGATGTACTTGTGTAGTTCTAGGGCTCTAAATACATATCATATTTTATTGATACTCAGCCTAAGTTTGGCTCAGAAAATAGTCACTCCAGCCATTTCTAACATGAAATGGTGAAGACAATTACACAGAACTGGGAAGCTGTCAAAAGGATACCTGGTCACCATCTCAAGTATTGTGATTTAGAGCAGAAAGCATAGGCACAAAAAATATTCTAATGCAGATACACAGAAAGGCCACCTCAAACAACAGCCAGTAAAGAAGAAAAAACAATAAATGAAAGAATTGAAAGAAATAAGTCGAGAAAGTATGGCAGCCTGATTGGACCCAAAGAGTGCTTTGAATAGCAGCAAATTCTGGAAATAGTAGCAGAATTTAACTTCATCATGCATGCAATCTGGTCTGTGGGCTGTTGCTCATTCACTGTAGGTTTTTGCTTATTTATTTTTTGTAACCTCTCCTCACAAAGGTGGGGCTCAGTGGTACAAGACACTGTTATTACATCTCTCAATCTGGTCTTCATTTTCAAAGTGTGGCATGATACTTATAGAAAATAACACATACCAAGTTTTTAATGGTCACGAATTAACCTCAAAGGCACTAAGACTTGGATAGGCTTTCAGAAGTCCAGCTCCTTGGTAAATGAGTCATGATGTCTTTGATCTAACATCTGGACAGCATCCTCTTGAAGAATCTAATTCCCTACACATTCACTTATCTTCCTCAAATCACAAGATCCAGCCTTAGGCACGTAGGCTAAAAGTAGGGAAATGTTTCAGAGTCTAAGCTAAAATGTTTAGATATCTAAAAAAAATTACATATCTTTCATCACTGTCATCCCAATATATCACACAGTGCTTAACAAATTGTTGGCAATAAATAGTTAAGGAAGGAATAAGAAAAGGGGAGGAGGAGTTTTTCTGAGAGAACTGGGACATAATTATCCAGTTATATCTTCAATTTCCAGATTTCCTGTAGCATGAGTCAACTACTAGCCTAGGGAACATCAGAAAACTTCACAGTATTTAAAGAAAGGATGTGGGCCAGTACTATTTCTATGGCCAGCAAAACCCAGGGATGGCAACAATAGAGAAAGGAATAAAATAAAGTTTCAAGTCTAAGAGTAACCAGTGAAATACAGCTAGAACCCCTGGTTTCAGAGTTGTGAAGTCCCACGAAGTATAGCACCAGGTCTGGAATTTCACAGTTCATGAATCTACAAAGAGAAATTTTACTTAGAAAGGACATTTTATAAGTGTTTTCCTAGGGTACATGTATGTCTCTGACCAAAGCAATCTGGAAATAAAAACAGAACTTACACAGTTGTATATACATATTGCTGGGTCTCCATCCTTGCATTCTTGGTGGAATTCTGGCCACCCTAGGACTCTTCATGGAGAGATTAATTTAACAAATGTCTATTGAGACACAAATATGTACCATGATATGGGGATACAAGTATAAGCAGGATAATCGTAAACCTTACCCTAAGTAGCTGATGCCTTGTGAAAGGTTCTTGGGGTCTCTTAGGATCTGTCTGACTTATTTCGTGATCGCCAGTTCTGTTGATTCCCACAACATCTACTGTCTTCCTTTCTCCATTTCATTTGCCTTGAAGAAGACTGCTACTGGTAGCCATACTTACCCAACTGTACTGTCAGTACACAGCAGAGTCACTGCTGCTCTTATGGTCCTCATCAAATTGCTCTATTGCTGCTAGTCTACCTGTTAAAGATGTGGAGGACCATGCCCAGGCTGCCATGAGCCAAGGGTGCTGAAGCCACTGGTGTGATTGCCCACCATGTTAGAAGTTGCCTGCATCTATGTTGCTGGCATTTTAAAATCCACCTATTTTGGCTATTGCTAAGAGGAAAAACAAAGTAAGGTAATCAGACAGAGAAATGATGGGGATATCTTTTTAGAGACTGATCAGCAAAGGCCACTTTGACGAGGTGAGTTTGAGCTGAGACAGAGTAGAATGAAGAAAGTAGTCACATGCATATCTAGAGGAAGAGCATCACAGGCAGGGGACAGGTAGGTGCAAAGGCCCTGAGGAAATATTGCACTTTTCAAGTAACCCCAAGGAAAAGAATGTGTTTGGAACAGAGAGAATGAAGAAGAAATGAGGTCAGGGAGTAGAGGAGTCAGATCACATAGTGTCTTGTATGCCTTGGGAAGGACTTTGGATTTTCTTCTGAGTTACACAGGAAGCCGTTGTGAGGAGTTGATAAGAAAAGTGGCATGATGTGACTTGGGTTTGAGAATACCAAAGTTTTGAGAATTCTGGCTGGGGTATGGCAAATAGACTTAAGGGACCCAAAGGGGGAAACAGGGAGATCATTTGGGGGATTTGAAGTAATACAGATGAAAGATAATGGTAATTTGGATCAGGGTAGTAACAGTGAGGCTGGAGAACATGGTTGGACTCAAAACTTACCATATATTGGATGTGAAGTGGGAGGACAAGAGAATTAGGATGACTCCAGGTTTCTAAGCCTGAGTAACTTGAGGAATGATATTAGTTGATTGGGTTGGGGAGTCTAAGGAAGAAGCAGGGTGGTGGGGTGAGGATAAAACTCTAGTTATGGACATGTTGATTTCAGGATGTCTGTTAAGCATCCAGGGGAGATTCTGATTAGGCAGCTGAACATACAAGATTAGAGTATAGGAAGAGATCAATATTCGTGATTTAAAATTTGGGGGTCTTTATCATATAAATCAGCAGAACTAAGTGAGACAAATAGATACTAAGTATTAATAGATAAGACTAAAGGTCTGAGAACTTCTTCTGAAGGATCCTGAAGACCTGCAACATCCATAACTAAAGTAACAATAAGCATGCAGCAAAAACACCTGAGTAGGAGCAGCTAGTGACAGTGGTGCCTCAAAGACTCAGTCAAGAAAACATATCAGAGAGTGAAGAGTGATCAACTGTATCAAATGCTGTTAACAAAAGGAGCAAAATGAATCTAAGGATTGATTGAGAAGACTAAAGTTGTCAGCATAAAGGTCATTCTTAGGATGAATGAACATTTATTTCCCAAACAGAGACACTTTTGAGAATGAAAGATGATGTGCATTACTAATCTACTGCTGTATAACAAATTATCTCCAAAACTTTGTGACTTAACATAACAGCAAACATTTATTATGTCATACAGTTTATGTGGGTCTAGAATTTGAGAGTGGCTTTGCTGCACAGTTCTTTCTCAGTACTTCTCACAAGATGGCACTCAGCTATTGGCCAGAGCTACAGTCATCTGAAGGCTTGATTGGGGCTGTAAGATCTGCTTCCAAGGTGGCTCACCAACATGACAAGATAGTGCTGGTTGTTGCCAGAGGCCAGTGTCCTAAAAACATGGAATCTGATTTCCTTCATTGCAAATGATCCAAGAAAGCAAGGCTGAAATAATTACATGGGTCAGCTTTAATCAGTCTGGGAGGGAACCACAGAAAATTGTGACTATTTGGAGGTTAGGATAATTGGGGGCCATCCCAGAGGACGGCTACAATAGGATGTTGTTAATATTTAAGCCGATAGAGGGAAACCTGGGTGGCTCAGTTGGTTAGGCATCTGACCCTTGGTTTTCAGCTCAGGTCATGATCTCAGGGTCTTGAGATGAAGCCCCACGTTGGGTTCCACACTCAGTGAGGAGTCTGCTTGAGCCTCTCTTTCTCTCCTTCTGCCTCTGCTGCACTCATTCTCTCTCTCTTTCTCAAAAAAATAAATAAGTTAAAAAATATTTATGTTCAGACAACAGATGTGAGCAGGGACCATCTTAGGCAGCCTGAGATGTATGATTGCCCTAGTCTGGTGATTTTGAGTAGAATGCTTTCGGGAGAGTGTAGTGATAGAGGTGAGAACCACACCAGTGAAATTTAGTATCAGCATTTTTGCTCTATTACTGGATGAAAAGTGAACTCTTCTTCCATCTCTTTCCACTAGGCTTGAAGCTCGTAGAATTATGATTATGACTGATAGCCAATTTGCCATTCACTTGGTGTCAAAGAATCAAGCCAACAGAGAGCCTTCTGCAAGGGATGGAAATTCTCAAAAGCAGTGTTAGAGCACTTGGATCCAGTCAAGCCTAAAGCTCAGATTGGCTGGAACAGTCATTACACTTTCTCCCATCTCCTTTTAAAAAAAATAGACTTCTTGAATTTACAACAAAATGAATCTAGGTAAACGTCTCTCTTATTTAAGAAAATTCTTGTGGACCACAATCTATGTCTGCCAAACACATCCAGGGCATATCTGAGTCAGGGTAAACATAGCTTAAACCCAATCTAGTCTCTCTGCCACTCCAGGAAGTTTGTTCAGATCATCTCCTTTAAGGACTTTTACTTTTATCACTATCTCAATTGGTGATTAGGATTACATAATGGATTTGATATTTAAAAGTATACATTGACAGTGAGTTCTTATTGATGTTTGAGCAACCCATAAGTGTCCATTTTCAAAGACAGGCAATGCCAGGGGTCCTTCTTTATAGACAATTTTATTCCATGAAACACTGAGGGCTCTTCCTTCAATCAATGCAATAACAAAAGCCTTGCCTAGGAAAATGCTTCCAGCAGAATAACTGGACCATCTATCCCAAACCAAACTGAAGTCCAATATCTATGCAGGAAAAGAAAATATCTGTTTTTAGATTGTGTACTAGTCACTTTCTCTTCTCTCACCTTCCAACCTCCCTTCAAGGTCTTGATTCCTTCAATCATCCAATAAGAACAAAAGTGGATTTTTATATATCCTCTCAGAAATTATTCTACTTATAGTATTCCTATTCTGAATATGGAGAAATAAAACAACGCTCTGTAGGTAGAAGGACTAGAAAAGAGGCTAGAGGTGAACAGAAAAAGGTGGCAGTGGCTAAAATCGGCCTGCAGGCTCTCCCTTGTGGAAGGCTATTCCAGAGCTGCAAGTAAGGACTTGCAGCCACCTGGAGGTTTCCCCAGACCACAGTCTCTTTGGAATGCACATTGAGAGACAGGAACAGAACTGAGCTGTGCATGAAGAAAATTGAATGTGTCCATTGATCCAGCAAGTCTGAACAAATTCTCATTCTTGTTAGCACAGCAATTAGTCCTCATGGGCACTGGAGCATTGAAACAAGGCAGTTTGGGTGCCACTTATCTTACCCTCTTGTTTTATCCAAACATGAAACACATTCAGATTGGGATAGAGCAAACCTCCTTAACTTTCAATCACCATCTGCTTCAATTCAGGATATAGGCTGAGGAGAAGGAGTGGCATGGAGGTGACATTTAATTTCAAGATCTCCCCACTGCTGCCACTCAGAATTAGCTTATTCCTGCAAGAGAACACAAACATTTCCTGAGCATCTATTTTACGTGAGGTACTTTCTTATACATCGTTTCAGTTAATCTCATAAGTAGGATTTATCACAGCCTCTCTTGAAGAGGCACAGCTTATATGGAACACCTGCATGTGGTGGAAACATTGGTAATGAACAAAATGTGCAAATGAGTTAAGCCTAGAACCAATAACCTAGAACCTGGACCAAGAACCCACAGAGCCAATTCATGAACCCAGATCCTCAACTATCCTTGATATATGACCTCAACAGTACCATCTGGGAACTTCAGTTTCCCTTAAATGGAATGTACAACAGAGAGGTGGTATTGCCCTGTTGAATGTAACACCCTGAGCTTCTTTAAAGATGTTTCAAAATGCACGGCATGATAACTCTGAAGTAAATAGGCATTTCACACTTAGACTTACCCAGTGGGGATGTGGAGGATGATGTGAACTGATCCCATTGCTTTCTCCATGTAGTTCAATGTTTCCAGATGGTGCACGCAATTAGAGTTTATTTCAGCATCTTAAATGAAATCTATTGAGAAATGATAGTTTACTTTAGAAGTATATATGCTACCAGGAGGAAAAAGCATATCAACACACTATTCCTGACATGCTATGGTACTCCTCCATAGCTCATGGCATGGAATCTGCTGTAATTTTCCCCTGCCAGACTAAATAGAGAAAAAGTCAGTGCTATTTCCTCTGTTGAGCATCAGATTTTTCCTTTTGAACAAGTTTCTCAACTTTGGCACTATGGACAGTTGGAGTTGGATAATTTTCCTTCCTTCCTTCCTTCCTTCCTTCCTTCCTTCCTTCCTTCCTTCCTTCCTTCCTCCCTTCCTCCCTTCCTCTTTCTTTTCTTTTCTTTTCTTTCTTTTCTTCTTTTCTTTTTTTCTTTCTTTCTTTCAAGTAGGCTCCATGCCCAGTGTGGAGCTCAATGCAGGGCTTAAACTCACAACCCTGAGATCAAGACCAGAGATAAGATCAAGAATTGGACACTCAGCCAACTCAGCCACCAGGTGCCCCTTGAGTTGGATAATTATTTATTGTGGGGGATGTCCTGTGCACTGAAGGCTGTTGATTAGCATGACTGGCCTCTACCCACTAGATTCCCATAGCAATCTTCCCCAAATTGTAACAACCAAAAATATCTCCAGACATTGCCAGCTGTCCCCTGGGAGTAAAATCACCCCTGTTTGAGAACTCCCTGGTTACCATATCTAGTTTCTTAGGAATGGCAAAGGAGTTCTGTTCTTATCTATGTGATTATCTTTAAGAAAGAGAAAATGAATTTCTTCTGAAATTAGTCCATTAAATGTGGAGCGATTCTTTCCAGAACTACAGTTATACCTAAATTATTATAGGGCTAATCCAGTTTCCTCTGAGGCCATGCTGATTTAGGCAAAACAGCCCTTCATCAATTTCTCTCCCATGCTTCCTCTTTTGTTCCCTCCTATGCCTGGAGAGTTTGCACTATTCCCAAGACATACAGTCATAGAGTATACTATAATGTTGGATATCTTTGGATCTTCTAACATGTGTGCGTGCACACACACACAGACACGCACACACACAACAATCCAACCCATGGCTTTAGGGTGATGAATGAAGTCAGTTTCTACCACCATGGTTTCCTTACTTAGCTCTCCTGACTTCCCTTTCTCTGGCCATACAATGGCCCATCCCCTTCCATTCACCAAGCTCTTACACATCTTTGGCCAAATCCCTCTAAAGTAACCTTCCTGTCCAGAAATCCATGCTCTCTAAATCTGAAGTAATCTTAAATATTTTAATTGAAAATTCATGTCTTCATTAAATGTGTCCACCAAAGTTTTGACCGTATTGGAGTGTCAAAAGAAAATGTTCTGAAGGAGAGGGCAACAAAGATGTTTGAAGTCAATTGCAAATGTGGTGATGTAAGTGGAAATGACACACAGGATGCTTATTCAGAAGATATGTTCAGGATACAAGGTGCTGCTGTTAGGTGATGCAATAGATTAGCACTTATGACTTACAGAACCAGGCCTCATTACTCTATAGTAACTAAGGATTTCTAACACTCTCCCTTGGGCTTGAAATCCCCACCTCACTTTTATTCATCAAGTTATACCACCTTATCCTCTAAAACATAGTTTAGATATCTCCAGGAAACTTCTCTAACCCTTTATATCCCAGCTGTATTTAGATGGTCTCAGTTTTGGGCTCTGTGGCATCCTGAGAACAAATCTATTGCCCTTAGCACAGTCTATTTTCTGAGATGCAAATAGACAAATATGCTCCAAAAGCAAATAAGAGCAATAAACATGTATAGGGTATCCTGCTATAATTGATTATAAGTTTACAACAACAACATGTATATATATAAAATACGCTGTTATATGATGTTATATATATATTGTTACATAATGTTTTAAGTTATATATTTTATAGTTGTATATACAATAAAAATTATTTATATAATTTTATTAAAAATCTATATAAAATTATTTCTATTTTATATATCATTGTAACACATGTATTAATATTATATATAATTATTATAATACTATATAGATTTCAGATGGTCAATTCTCATAAATAAATAGCAAATGTTTTTTCCCCTTCTGACTGAGCAAAGTCTATAGCCGGTGTCTGTATTGGTGACTTCCCAGATACTATCTGATAATGCTCACTACAGCTTGCATTACACACAGGTGCTCACACACAATAAAAAAATAGGTATCCAGACTTCCCCTTGCCCCCTTCCATGTCTACCTTGCTCAGGACAAGATCACCTGTGCCTCCCTGCTATGCACACCCCACTGCTTTCTCTACAACCATGCTCTCACACTTCCCTGCTGAGAGGGCCGAGCAGCTGCTGCAGGAGGGTTGAACTCTGGGGAAACATGAGCCTCACCCAAAAAGAGCTGAAGGTACAGCTAGGACCAAAGGCAGGTAGGCAAGTAATAATATATGGCAATATGAGCAGAACCTACAGGGCAGGCTGGTAATCCCATCTTGGGGACCGGGCTCCAAGCAATCTTCCTAAACAAAATGCCATCTAATTTAATTTTTTTTACTGAGACATATATTTTTATTTGTAACAAAAATGTATGAAGCTTTAAAGTATTTTTGTGCAAATTATAACATACAGTTTTTTGGTACTTATATATTTAATGTCTGGGCTGAGCCCTATACAATGTTTATTGTTACAGAATTTTCTAAAGGGGAGAGGTTTTGCCATAAACTTGAAATGCAGCATAGAAGAATGGGAAGAACATGGGTTTTAAAATCAGATGTGGGTTTGAATTCCAGCTCTGGTACTTACTGGTAGTATAAAATTTAATTACTGTGACTCAGTTTCCCTACTGATATTGCAGGTTACATCTATACTCCAGGGCTGTTGTAAGGACAAGACGTAAAATATACGAAAGTCCTAAAATAGCCTGCAGACAGAAAAGTTCCCCAGACTAATCATACTTTTAGGTGACAAAGATATTTTTTACATTTTTTAAAATTTAAATTCAATTTGCCAACATATAGTGTAATACCACTTCTCATCCCATCAAGTGCCCTCCTCAGTGCCCGTCACCCAGTCACCCCATCCCTCCACCCACCTCCCCTTCCACAACGCTTTGTTTGTTTCCCAGAGTTAGGAGTCTCTTATGGTTTGTCTCCCTCTCTAATTTTTCCCACTCATTTTCCCTTCTTTCC
The DNA here is from genome assembly GCF_003254725.2 of Canis lupus dingo. NCBI lineage: Eukaryota > Metazoa > Chordata > Mammalia > Carnivora > Canidae > Canis > Canis lupus. Next base: position 6,508,813 of record NC_064277.1, read on the forward strand.
CTTATAGTCCCTTTCATTATTTATTATATTTCATGTATAAGTGAAACCATATGATGATTGTCCTTCTCCGATTGAGTTATTTCACTCGCCATTAAGACCCTCCAGTTCCATCCACATTGAAGCAAACGGTGGGTATTTGTCATTTCTAATGGCTGAGGAATATCCTATTGTATACATAGACCACATCTTCTTTATCCATTCATCTTTCGATGGACATCGTGGCTCCTTCCACAGTTTGGCTATTGTGGACTTTGCTGCTATAAACATCGGGGTGCAGGTGTCCCGGCATTTCACTACATCAGTATCTTTGGGGTAAATACCTAGTACTGCAATTGATGGGTCGTAGGGCAGGTCTATTTTTAACTCTTTGAGGAACCTCCACACAGTTTTCCAGAGTGGCTGTCCCAGTTCACATTCTCACCAACAATGCAAGAGGGCTCCCCTTTCTCCACATCCTCTCCAACATTTATTGTTTCCTGTTTCGTTAATTTTCCCCATTCTCACTGGTGTGAGGTGGGATCTCATTGTGGTTTTGATTTGTATTTGCCTGATGGCCAGTGATGCAGAGCAGTTTCTCATGTGCTTATTAGCCATGTCTATGTCTTTTTGGGAGGAATGTCTGTTCATGTCTTCTGCCATTTCATGATTGGATTATTTGTTTCTTGGATGTTGAGTTAATAAGTTCTTTATAGATCTTGAATACTAGCCCTTTTTCTGATATGTCATTTGCAAATATCTTCTCCCATTCTTCAGGTTGTCTTTTAGTTTTGTTGATTGTTTCTTTTGCTGTGCAGAAGCTTATACCCAATAAGGTGCACCTTCTGCACCTTCTGCTGTGCAGAAGCTTATGCCCAATAATACCCAATAGTTCATTTTTGTTTTTGTTTCCCTTACCTTCATAGATGTATCTTGCAAGAAGTTGCTGTGGCCAAGTTCAAAAAGGCTGTTGCCTGTGTTCTCCTCTAGGATTTTGATGGATTCTTGTCTCACATTTAGATATTTCATCCATTTTGAGTTTATCTTTGTGTCTGTTGTAAGAGAATGGTCCAGTTTCATTCTTCTGCATGTGGTCATCCAATTTTCCAAGCACCATTTATTGAAGAGACTCTCCTTTTTCCATTGGATATTCTTTCCTGCTTTGTCGAATATTAGTTGACCAGAGTTGAGGGTCCATTTCTGGGTTTTCTGTTCTGTTCCATTGATCTATGTGTCTGTTTCTGTGCCAGTACCATACTGTCTTGATGATTACAGCTTTGTAATACAGTTTGAAATCCAGCATTGTGATGCCCTGGGCATTGGTTTTCTTTTTCAACATTCCTCTAGCTATTCGGGATCTTTTATGGTTTCACACAAATCTTAAGATTATTTGTTCCAACTCTGTGAAGAAAGTCCATGGTATTTTGATAGGGATTTCATTGAACATGTAAATTGCCCTGGGTAGCATAGACATTTTCACAATATTTATTCTTCCAATCCATGAACATGGAATGTTTTTCCATCTCTTTACATCTTCCTCAATTTCTTTCAGAAGTGTTCTATAGTTTTTAGGGTATAGATCCTTTACCTCTTTGGTTAGGTTTATTCCTAGGTATCATATGGCTTTGGGTGCAATTGTAAATGAGATCGATTCCTTAATTTCCCTTTCTTCAGTCTCATTGTTAGTGGATAGAAATGCCACTGATCTCTGCTCAAGGATCATGACATCTGCCCCCAGAGAACATGACATGTATAACATGAGTGATGCAGCAAAGAGAGGCTATGGGAAAGTGTTCTGTATAGCAGTCTAATAAGGAAAGATGTCAAGGAAACTGAGAAGGCAACTAGTCCCCCTGTGACTCAACACTTTCTCTTTTTTTAAGATTTTATTTATTTATTCAAGAGAGACACAAAAAGAGAGGCAGAGACACAGGCAGAGAAGCAGGCTCTTCGAGGGGAGCCCAATGTGGGACTCAATCCCAGGACCCTGGGATCACAACCTGAGCTGAAGGCAGACAGATGCTCACTGCTGAGGCACCCACGCATCCCTCAACACTTTCTATATATCAATAACAGTCAAAATAGGTTTGCCCTTAGATAAACCTTCAGGATTATATGATCTCAAGGCAAGGAGAAAGTCCTCTGAACTCCTAAAATATCTCCCTGTTTGCTCAGTAGTACTTGAAATTAACTGGAACTAATGTTTCATTCTATAATTAGAAACAAAATGCCCTAGAAGAGGAAACTTCTTAATATTTATAAACTTTTGGCCAAAGAATACAAATAACAGTGTCAGATCTTTCATAAACAAGATTCTAAGGGCAATGGTTCTTACACATTAAAGAGAGTAAGAATTACCTGGGCAGTCTATTTAAAAAGCATTCAGGAGTGTAGGAGTGATGCAGTTGGTCGAGTGTCTGACTCTTGATTTCATCTCAGGTCATGATCTCAGAGTTGTGGAATCAAGCCCATGTCAGGCTTCAAGCCCCATATGGGGTCTGCTTGAGACTTTCTCTTCTTCTGTCCCTCCACCCTCCACCCCCCCACTCTCTTTATATATATTTAAAATAAATTCTAGCCAGAATGTGGAAGCAGCCCAAGTGTCCATTGACAGATAAATAGATGAAGCAAAGGTGGTAAACAGATACAATGGAATACTATGCAACCTTGAAAAGGAATTTCTGACACATCTTACAACATGAGTGATCTTGAGGAACTTAGAACAAATACTGTATGATTCCACTTCCATGAGGTACCCAAAGTGGTCAAATTCCCAGAGATAGAAAGTAGAAGGGTGGTTGCCAGTGCCTGGGGGAGGAGAAAATGGGAAGTTAAGGTTTAATGGGGACAGAGTTTCAGTCTGGGAAGATGAAAAGTTCTGGAGAAGGATGATGGTGATGGTTGCACAACAATGTGAATGCACTTAATGCCACTGACCTGTATACTTAAAAATAGTTATCATGGTAAATGTTACATTATGTATATTTTACCACAATCTAAAAAAAAATAATAATACAAAGGGGGAAAAAAACAGGTTCCTGGGTCCTGCTGTCAATAAGTCTGACCTAGTAGGCATATTTGTTAGGGTCTCATCCACAGACAGAATTCATCCCAGATGTCTCAGCAGAAGAGACTAAGATGAGGGTGGGAACAGGGTCAAGAAATCCAATGAGGATGTTTAGGCACCCAGGGACCTGTGACAACAGAATGGCATCACTTCTCCTGGGGCTGAAGAAGCGATGGCTGAGAGGACAGAGATGGTGTTAGCCCAGCCCAGTGAGAGCTGGCTCCATGGCATGGCCCAGCTGGGATTGTCTATCAGGAGCAGCCATGAGGAGGCATGTGCTACAGAAATGTGCAGACAAAGCAGGACAGGGTCTGGAAGAAGTATGTTGACCCCTGTCCCTCTTCTTTTTTCGTCTCCCATTGGGCTTCCTATTCACCAAACCCAACCCAAAGCCAGACAGCAGACTAGGATCCAGAGACCTAGTAAACAAGGGACAGCCTGGCAGGGTGCAGAGTAAGCAGAGAAAAGTGGAGAATGAGTCTGGACGAGGCAAACACAGTAAGGAACACAAAAGGTCTGGGTGCTCTGGATTCTATGCTTTTGATTTTTTATTATTTTTTATTTTTTTATTTAAATTCCATTTACTTAACATATACTATTCACTTCAGGGGTAGAATTTAGTGATTTGTCAGTTGCATCCAACACTCAGTGCTCATTCCATTACATGCCCTCCTTAACACCCATCACCCAGTTACCCCCTCCCCTACCCCCTTCCCCTCCAGCAACCCTGTTTGTTTCCTGGAGCTAAGCATCTCTTATGGTTTGCCTCCCTCTCTGTTTTCATCTTATTTTATTTTTCCTTCCCTTCCACTAGGTGGATTCTGTGTTTTTCAAAAACACCTTAGGAAATACTTTGGTAGGGGCCTCCAACACATCCTAAGGACATGGTCTCAGGAGAAAGGGCCAGAGTGCAGGAAAGCACTGAGTGGCTGAATTGTTGGTGAAGGTAGACTCGGGTGGACAAAGCCAATAGAAGGGGCGCAAGACACAATGTCACAACTGTGACCTGCAGACCAGTACTATTGTCTCCCTTCAGTTCCCAAACTGAATCTGCATGCGAGGACACTGCCACATACGACACCACCTCAGCAGGCTACGCTTTCTGGGGACAAGCAAGCACCTGACACAGATTTGCCTGAGAAAATGGACGAGGTCTTGGCAGGCCACATGTGATACAGAGCATACTAAAACCATAAGTATCGTTATTCTAAAGACTGCATCTGCTTTCAAGTAAACTCTCTGATTAAGTAATAAGCCTGTATAGTCAGATGCATCCCCCCAAAATCTTTGCAACATGTTTATTAATATAAATAGGTTGCTAACTGTGGGCAAGGAAACAGTAGCTATTTCAGGAGATTATAAATTATACAGAATTTAAGTGTAAAGCTTCTAACACACAATAAGCATCAATTATCCAATCGCAGGATTCATTGTTACTTATTCATATATTTAACTACCATTTACGGAACCCCTGTAGTGCAGGCATCAATGAATCGAGTTGCCAAGAGATAGTGCTGAGCACAACAAAGGGACCTGGTTTCTTGAGCAACTGCAGCAGCTCATGATGTGGCAACTCCCACCACACTCCAGATTTTTGGAGGTTAACAAGACTAAATTACTCCTCACAGGACTTTCGGGAATATGCTGATGTTTTCCTAAGAGTAGGTGGTGGAGTAAAATTCTAGGCCATATCCTATAAATTCTGTCCACCAAACTTGGCACTACAGTTTATCCTTCTTTCTTTCCTTCACTTTTCCCCAGTCATATCTGGTTATACTACATGTGTTTTAAAAATTATTACTCTCATATTCAGTCCCAGCCAACTAGTTCTGGAACACAGCCTTAACCTCTTCCATCCCCAAATTCAAAGGCCCTTTAAATTGAAGTCAGAAAACACTCAGAATTGTTCAGTAGATGGGCTGTTTTGTGTTCCTACAAGCAAACAGAAAATACTCCTCCTAAGGAACTATCACATTGCTACTCAATTGTATTTTATTGATCGCTGATGCCCCAGCTCTAACCAGAGTGACCAGTTCATTCCAATTTCAGCACTGGAGGCTCTCTGTCCCAGGAAACTGCTCAGTCCTGGGGAAGCTGAAAGAGTTGGTCATCTCTCCTCTAACATGGTAGTGCCTCGCAGATTCTCAATACACTTCTGTAAGAATGAATGAAGAAAGAACCTCATTAAAAAAAATTGCAAAACTCACTCTCACACTCCACCAACTCAGTTCTCTCTAAGACATTTTCATGTAAAACCAGGGAAACGTGACTTTCATATAAAAGGCCATTTCCACTTATAACCCTTAAAAATCAGACGTTTTAGGTTTGAACCTTAAAATATTAAAATCCACATACAAACTTTGTCAATATGTTTATTTCAGGATTCTACGAGGAAAACGTCATGGTATACACTGTAACTTTCATTCATTCAGATAGAAGTGGGGCAAGCAAATGCATTTTGGTGAAAATAGATATTGAAAGTCTGATCCTTAAAGAACAATCCGATGGCTTTGGGGGTCTGATCCTTAAAAAACAATCCGATGGCTTTGGGGCAGTCATAAACCCAGGATTATGGCTTTCTTTAAGGCAGAAGCAATGAGGCATGCAGAAATGTGGTTGTCTCCTCTCCTTTCCCTAAATGGCCAAAGAGAACCACATTACATATGTAACATCACCTTCGGAGGGGCTGCAGAGCCCAAACAAGCTGCTTTTGTGTTTCATCACTGAAGGCAGCCCCTGCTCATGACCTCACGCTTCGTGAGCCGTCATCATCATCGGTGCAGTGACATTTCATTGTGCACAGATAGTTCCCAGGCCGGCTCATCAGGAGAGGGCTGGCTGTGGGCTCTGTCTCTCCCACTGCAAAGCTTTATTAGCCATTATCCTTCGTGACTTCAAGGTGAGATCTCAGCATGCAGTAAGAACTGCTCATTTTCCACTGTTTCTCACATAACAGGCAAATTTATTTCCCTTATAAAACAGAAATTGCAGGTGTAAATGCCACCTACACAGCTATTTCACTGCAGGGGCCACCCCCCAAAAAGAGAGTATCTTATCCGCAGGATGTGCTTTCCTGTGGTTTAAACCGAGTTAAGTAAGAAAGAGCCACAGATATATTGGCCCTTTTCTTTCTTTCTTTCTTTCTTTCTTTCTTTCTTTCTTTCTTTCTTTCTTTCTTTCTTTCTTTTTCTTTCTTTCTTCTTCTTCTTCTTCTTCTTTTCTTTCTTTCTTTTCTTTCTTTCTTTCTTTTCTTTCTTTCTTTCTTTTCTTTCTTTCTTTCTTTCTTTCTTTCTTTCTTTCTTTCTTTCTTCTTTTTCCTTCCTTCCTTTCTTTCTTTTTTCTTTCTTCTTTTCTTCTTTCTTTCTTTCTTTCTTTCTTTCTTTCTTTCTTTCTTTCTTTCTTCTTTCTTTCTTTTCTTCTCCTTCCTTCTTTCTTTTTTCTTTTTCTCTTCCTTTTTCTTTTCTTCTTTCTTTCCTCCATTTTCATTTGTTAAATAGTTTTTATATTTAAGTTGTCTGTTATGGAGCATAATTTCTTTATTGAGTTATAATCAACAAATAATATTGTAATATATTTAAAATGTACCATGTGATGACTTGATATACACATATGTAGACACTGTGCAAAGGTTCACACCATCGAGTTTTAAGTAATCCATCTATCACTTCACATACTTGCCTCTTTTTTTTTTTTTGTAGGACAGTTACATTTTACTATCCCAACAGATTTCAACTGTATCAAACAGTGTTATCAACTACAACCACCATGTTATACATTAGATCTCCAGACCTTATGCATCTTATAACTGACTATCTGTACCCATTGACTAACTTCTCCCTATTTCTCTCTTTCCCTAGCCCTTAGCAATCACCATCTATTCTACTCTCAGTTTCTATGTGTTTGATTTTTTTTTCTGGATTCCATACATAAGTGATACTATATGGTATTGCTCTTTCTTTGTCTGGCTTATTTCACTTAGTGTACTGCCCATTGGGTCCATCCATGTTCCCACAAATGAAAGGATTTCCCTTTTTTTTTTTAAAGGCCAATATTCCGTTGTATGTATACATACCACAGTTACTTTATCCATCCACCTGTTGTCCGATGCTTAGGTTGTTTCCTTACCTTGCTACTGAGAATAACGCTGCAGTGGACCTGGGGATATGAATATCTCCTAAAATAGTGATTTCACTTCCTTTGTGTATGTATCCAGAAGTAGGAGTGCTGGATCATATGGTAGTTCTATTTTTAATTTCTTAAGGAATCCCCATGCTGTTTTTCATAGTGGCTGCACCAGTTTACGAGAATTCCCTTTTCTCCATATCTTTACCAACACTTGTTATCTCCTTTTTTTCTTTTCTTTTTTTATGATTTTTATTTATTTATTTATGAGAGACACAAAAAGAGAGGCAGAGACTTAGGTAGAGGGAGAAGCAAGCTCCCCATTGGGATCCTGATGCAGGACTCGATCTCAGGACTCTGGGATCATGACCTGAACCAAAGGCAGACACTCAACTACTGAGCCACCCAGGTGCCCCTGTTATCTCCTTTTGATAATAATATCCTGACAGGTGTGAAGTGATAGCTCATTGTGGCTTCAATTTGCATTTCTGATGATGGGTGATGTTGAGCACTTTTTCGTGTACTTGTTGGCCATTTCTATGTGTTCTTTGGAAAAATGTTTTCTTGTGGTTTTTTTTTTGGAAAAATGTTTATTCAAATTCATATCCTGTTTTTAATTTTTTTGTATTGAGTTTTATGAATTTCTTGCATATTTTGGATATAACTCCCATCTCGAATACATTGTTTGCAAATATTTTCTTCCATTCCACAGGTTGATTTTTATTTTTGGTAATCATTTCCTTTGTTGTAAAGACAGTTTTTATTTTATTTTATTTTTATTTATTTATTTATTTTTTATTGGAGTTCAATTTGCCAACATATAGCATAACACCCAGTGCTCATCCCGCCAAGTGCCCCCCCTCAGTGCCCATCACCCAGTCACCCCAACCCCCCACCCACTTCCCCTTCTACTACCCCTTGTTCATTTCCCAGAGTTAGGTGTCTCTAATGTTTTGTCACCCTAACTGATATTTGCACTCATTTTCTCTCCTTTCCCTTTATTCCCTTTCACTAATGTTTATATTCCCCAAATGAATGAGACCATATAATGTTTGTCCTTCTCCGATTGACTTATTTCATTTCGCAGAGGAAGACATAGACATGGCCAACAAGCACATGAGAAAATGCTCCGCATCATTGGCCATCGGGGAAATACAAGTCAAAACCACAATGAGATACCACCTCACACCACTGAGAATGGGGAAAATTAATAAGACAGGAAACAACAAATGTTGGAGAGGATGTAGAGAAAGAGAGAAAGGGGTACCATCTTGCACTGTTGGTGGGCATGTGAACTGGTGCAGCCACTCTGGAAAACTGTGTGGAGGTTCCTCAAAGAGTTAAAAATAGACCTGCCCTACGACCCAGCAATTGCACCGCTGGGGATTTACCCCAAAGATTCAGATGCAATGAAACGCCGGGACACCTGCACCCCGACGTTTCTAGCAGCAATGGCCACAATAGCCAAACTGTGGAAGGAGCCTCGGTGTCCATCGAAAGCTGAATGGATAAAGAGGATATGGTATATGTACACAATGGAATATTACTCAGCCATTATAAAGACATTTTTTAGCTTGGTGTAGTCCCACCCATTTGTTTTTGCTTTTATTGCCTTTAGTTTTAGTGTCAAATCCAAAAAATAATTGGCAAGACTGATGCCAAGGAGCTCATCCCTTATATTTTCTTCTAGGAGTTTTGCAGTCTCTTGTCTTATATTCAAGTATATAATCCACTTTGAGTTGACTCTTGTGTATGTTGTATGATAGAGGTCTTGTTTCATTCTTTTACATATCAATACCAATTCTCCCAACACTATTTATTGAAGAGACTGTCTTTTCCCCATTGTATATTCTTCGCTCCTTTGTTGAAAATTAATTGACTGTATACACATGGGTTTAATTTTGGATTATTCTGTCCCATTGATCTATGTATCTATTTTTATGCCATCTTTCCTCCTTCTTTCCTTTCTTTTTCTTCCTTTCTTCCTTTTCCTCCAAAAGTCAGTACCTCAGAAGCCTTCACCCTCAGTACCTCATAATGTAATCATATTTGGGGATAAAATTGTTAAAGTGGTGATTAAGTTCAAATGAGGCTGTTTGGTTGGGACCTAATCCAAAACAATTGGTGTCCTTATAAGAAGGGGAAGAGACACCAGAGATTCATGCACACAGAGACAAAAACATGTGAAGACAAAGCAAGTGGGTGTCATCTGCAAGTCAAGGAGAGAGGCCTACCCAGGAGAAATTAACTATGCTTACGTCTTGCCTCCGACTTCCAGCCTCCAGAGCTGTGTGTTTCTGTTGTTTTGTTCTGGATGCCCAGGCTTTCTCCCTGGTTCCCACCTAACAACCTACACTAATATTTCAGCGGCTAGAAATGTACCATACAAGCCCCTGTTGAAATACAATTTAAGAAATGAAGTTTTTACCAAGGCCCTTCTCCAACAAAATTGAGAATGCAAAAAGAAGGGGATAATGGATTTGGGATAGGCAGTATAAGTGTAAGGCAAAGAGAAATGCTTTCATCTAGAATGTTCTATTAATTTTTTTAGAGGATATGAGATGTGAGCTAGATCTAGAGGGAAACATGAAGGAAAGGGGAGTCTATATAGAGGGGTCATCACGGCAAAGACAGAAGATCAGAGAACATAAATTGGGTGAGAGCCAGTGAGGTGAAGGCTTAGGGCGAACAAGCCAACGAGGAAAGGTACTAGGAGATTAGTCAGAACATGGAGGTCGGGGGACTAGCTGGAGAGTACGTTACTTTTCTAGGGCTGTCACAGAAAATACTGAGTGGCTTAAACAACATCAATACATTTCCTCACATTTCTGGACACTGAAAGTTTGAGATCAAGGTGTCAGTAGGGTTGGTTTCTTCCTTATCTGTAGATGGCTGTTTTCTCCCTGTGTCTTCACACGGTCTTCCCTCTGTGTGTGTCTATATCCTAGACTCCTGTTGTTATGAGGAAACCAGTCCTATTGGATTAGGCTCACCCCTAAGGAGCCCATCCTAATTTCCTTTTTAAAAGCTCTCTCCAAAGACAGTCACAGGCTGAGGTATTGGGAGTTAGGATTTCAACATATGAATTTGAGGGGAACAGGGAGGGGACACAGTTCAGCTCATAACCAAGAAGATCTTAAAGTCTCAGTTTGGGAGTTTACATTTTCTTTTCTCTGTAATAGGGAGAGAGTAGAGGTTTTTGCGCAGGGTAAAATATTATCTGAGTAATTGTTTGTCAGCGAGCTAGCCTTCTTTTGGCATCGCGTAGGATGTATTGGCAGAAAGGAAACCCGAGAGCGACTATGGCTTCATTGTAGGCAAGAGGTAGTGATGATCTGATTTAGGACAGTAGAAATAGAAATGCAAATAGGAGGAAATGGGCAAAGAGGTCAATTCTAGAGAATAACCAGGACCTGGTGACTAATTTGATATAGAGTTGAGGATAAGGGAAAAGTCAAAGGCCATCTCCAGGTTTCTGAGGCCAGATGATGGAGTGGTGGGGGCCACACTCCCTGAGATGGGAATACAAAAGGAGAAGCAGATTGGGGCGACGTGAGGGAGGGTGAGTTCAGTTTTGGGGCCTGATGGTGGTTTCAAGATGTGTGTATGATACCAGAGTGGAGTTGCTGCAAAAGCAACTGATGTATCAGTCCATAGCTTGGTCCTCACCAAGAGTCATGTTTTCAATGGCAGGTTGTCCTGAGGCAAACTTTTGAGCAGGAAAATTTATCACTGAGGTCTTTTCACTTCCCTTCCTGTCATCTCCCCTAATCCCTGGGTCCCAGGCCCACATGTTCCCAAATTGCCTCTCTTCTTCCCAAATGCAGATGTCCTTACACTTAATCAGACCCTGTGGATTCTGAGTCCTATAGAAGGACAGAATGATGATGTCCCAAAGAAGTACTAGCTTGTCCTAAGAGATCCATGGCTGGTGGCATTTCAGGCACCGTCAACGTGAGGAGATGGATTTCAGCCTCTGTCTGGGAAGCATTTTGACTAAAGATGCCTTCCCAGGGCTCCTGGAATCATAGTATGCCCTCAGCCTTCTCAAAGGATTCTGAACCTAGAAATCATACTTTTGACCGCCTACTTATGCCTGCTTCTAACAAAATGCCTTCAACTCTAAAATTTGTATTTGAAAATCAAGAATCACATGCATGGGATTTGCATACGTAAAAATGGGTTTGTATCATACTTGCAAACTTGACTTTCCTGAAGTAGTAGACAACCAGATGGGCCCCTCACTCGGGGGGAAGGGTCATCAACTCTACCGTTCCACTGGCATTATTTAATGGATGAATTATCTTTCTGTTTGCTGCTGAAGAGTTCTCCAGAGTGCTCTTCTTATTAAGATTAGCTGCAGGCCAATGTTTGTCCAATTTTAGGTTGCATGACAGCACCACGAAGAAATGGATACCTATTTCAAGTTTGTTAAGGTCTGTACTTTGGTGAAGAAAGGCATGCATTCTATCCAAAGATGAATTCCCTCTTTCCTCTGGGCTTCTATTTCCTTTGAGTAGTGTCACATGGATTAGTTCCTGGGCTGCCCACTCCACTTCTGGGTCTGTCATTGCTGCAGTAATGCCAGGCTTTCAGCTTACTGAAGGTCTCTCATGGCAGCACACTACCTGGTGATCATGCTTCCTGACACACAGGGGACACAATGATCTCTACCCTCCTACAGGTCTCCCCAAGAAATGAGCTTGCTTGCAGTCAGTCGTCCCTGCCCAGGACATAGCTTGAAGTTGGGCCAGAAACACTTTTATTCCTGCAACAGAGAAGGAAGGAAGTGAAGAAAGGGCAGGGAACCAGAAGAGCAGGTGCACAGGGCAACCCAGGTACAACAGCAAAGGGCTGTTGAGGAGACTTGGTACAATAAAGTCCCCCTCTTTTTCTCCAGGGTCTCTTTCTTTTTCTCTAACAAGTTGTGTTTCTGACAGCCTTCACTTCAAAGCTGGTAGGAGTGACCACTCCTTTTATCATTACCAAGTCTGACTGGCTGACCAAGAGCTGCATTTGCAAGTTCACCTCTTTTTAGCTGTGGATCATCTGCAGTGAGATGATACCAACTGCCCAGTGATTTCCACATGGTCATTCCCCACTGAGCCCCAGGATCCTCACCCTGGCAAGCAGGTCAGTGTCTTAATTCCCTTTTTCTGGTTTCAGATGATGTTTAATTTGGAAGTATTGTATTGTTTCCCCCTTTTCATTCAGGATTGGGCATTTTAGTGTAGACAGCTCTACTTCTTTTAGCCAGAATGAGAAAAATCCTATGGCTCTCAAGCTCAGATTTGCTGCTAAATTAATATACCAAGGTGTCTTTTTTTTTTAATAGACAACATGATTCTGGGAAAAGATCATTGTATTCTCAGTCTCTACACTGTCTAGTACAGTGGTGATTAGCCTAATGTTTTCATTTAATTTTAAATTAATTAAAAAAAATTAAAATCCAGTTCCTCAGTTACACTAGCCACATACCAAGTACTCAATGGTCACATGCAGCTAGCAGCTACCTTGTTGAACAAGAACATATAGAACATTTCCAACTTTGCAAAAAAGTTCTACTAGATTGTTTCTAAATAACCACTGTCTCAACTCTTCTATTGCTGACCATTGGTTATGAAATGTAACTATTTCTTTGCCCTATGGCCCTTACCACATACTTGGATTTGGTCTAATGACAAAAGATCACTGGTTACAGGATGTGTTTCATTTGTATTGCTGTATTTTTATTCTATTCTATTTTCATTCAATTAATTAACATATAGCGTATTATTAGTTTCAGAGGTAGAGTTCAGTGATTCATCAGTTACATGTAACACCCAGTGCTCATTACGTCATGTGCCCTCCTTAATAATGCCCGTCACCCAGTTACCCCATCCTCCCCCCCAACTTCCCTCCAGCAACTCTCTGTTTCCTATGGTTAAAAGTCTCTTTTGGGGGCAACCTGGGTGGCTCAGTGGTTTAACGCCGCCTTCAGCCCAGAGCCTGATCCTGGAGACCCGGGATCGAGTCCCCCCCTTCAGGCTCCCTGCATAGAGTCTGCTTCTCCCTCTGCCTGTGTCTCTGGCTCCCTCTCTCTCTCTCTCTTTCTGTCTCTCTCTGTCTCTCATGAATAAATAAATAAAATATTTTTTAAAAAAAGGTCTTTTGGCTTATCTCCCTCTCTGATTTCATCTTGTTTTATTTTTCCCTCCCTTCCTCTATGCTCCTCTGTTTTGTTTTTTAAATTCCACACATAAGTAAAATCATATGAAAATTGTCCTTCTCTTATTGACTTATTTTGCCTAGCAGAATAAATGGCAAGATTTAATTTTTTGATGACTGAGTAATATTCCTATCTGAATTGCTATTATTAGTTGATTCACAGTAATATATCTGCCAGGTTTGTGCCTGATTTCCTTATTTATTATTTCACAGATACAATCTGCTTGTGTACTTAATAGAACTTATTTCTAAGCTGTATTCTTCTCCCTTGTTCTTGATACTCAGTCATTTATTATTCATTCATTCACCAGATACTTGCAGAGGGTATATATATTCTCCATGCTTAGAGAGTATGGTGTGTTAAGTACAGACAATATAACATTACGATTAACTGGGTCTCTGGCATCCACTTTCTAGTGCCATTCGTTATTATCCCATAAAGATGACAAACATATGAACCTCCTGGAGTTATGAAAATGAAATAGTCAAAAACATGTATAGTTTTTAACAAGGCTATCATATAGCAATGGTCAAAAATGTTATTTTAATCATCAATCTATTTACTTTCATTATTGTTATTAAGGGGTGATGTTTAAAGTTTAAAAATATGAAAGAATTCCTGTCTGACCTTATTCTCTGTGCTGTCTTGTCGTTTCTGGACAATCATTCTGCAAAGGAAATGAAGGGGAAGGCCTGGGATTGTGGTTAGTGTGAGTGTGTAGTTTCTTGCTAAAACAATCATTTTTTGCAGTTGCTGCAGTGTGGTGAAATTTCCTGTTCGTTGTTTCACTGCTTTTCCTCCATAAAGAAAAACTATGAATAAGCTGAATAGTAAGCAAGCAAATAAGAAATTAGATTCTGAAAATGCTTGCTCTTCTTTTATAAAAGAATGGAGCCTATTCTAGAACAACAAACCAAGATGAAGATAATTGAGTTTGCCTTGCTCCCTCAATCTCATTCCCTACTTTAAAAAAATATGTTTATTTATTGAGAGAGAGAGAAAGAGAGAGCATGAAATGGGGGGGGGGAGCATAGGGCAAGAGAGAGAAAGAATGGCAAGCAGACTCCATGCTGAGCAGGAGCCCAATGTGGGGCTTGATCTCAAGACCTTGAGATCATGACTTGAGCTGAAATCAAGAGTTGGCCGCTTAACCGACTACACCACTCAGGCCCCCCTCATTCCCTTTTAAAGTGGTTTCATTATAGCAAGAATAAAATTGGTGATGAAAAATAACACCACTTTTATTCATTGGGAGTACTTTGCATGTAGTAGAAATCCTTCAAAGAATTCAAAACATTTAAAGAACTAGCTTCTGTCTAAAACCTGTACACATATGTGGCAGGAAGTCACGTTAATGGGTGGGTTCACATTAAAGGAACTCTTTGGTGTACCAAAGTTACCTTTACGTCATCTCTACCTGTTCTTGCCTTTACTGGCTGCAGTATGAGCCATCTGAGCCACCCATTTTCATGCAATTACTCTTTAGATCTTCTCAGGTACCTTACAGGTCAAACTCCCTGCTTCCTTTGGCACTGCTAACCACCTCACTCCTTGAAAATGTATCCTCAATATTTACAGCTTAGTTTCTCAGCCTGTTCCTCAGAAATCTCTACATTGGAGCGTATAGGGATGTAGTCCTATTAAAATTTAATAGTATTTCGAATAAGGACCTTACTCATATGCTATTCATATTTTTGGATGCTGTTGAAGTTTAGAAGGTTACTTAATGTGATGGATTACACAATGAAGACAATAAGAAATCAACAGATTGGAACAATAAACCAATTGCAAAATCTTCATCTTTGGTGCCTCCAAAACAATGCCAGATTGAGCACGGAGAAAAAGAGACGTGGGTTAAGAGCAATGTAAGATGGCTGTAAGTTTATTAAGGAAAATTATATAAGTTAAGTTGGGAGTATATTAAGAGAAGTTTGGGAAATAGAACAAGGGAGTCTGACTCTTTTTATTGATGAATGAGAAAATGATTGATATAATAGTCATGAAATATCTAGGGAGTGTGTGTCTGGCACAGACTATGTGCTCAATGTCAGACAATTTTCTTCTTTTCCTTGCTGGCTAGACTACAGCTAGTGCTTTGTGGACTTTTCTGGGATGTGCGTGTACTTTATGATGGGCATTGACATTAAGAGCTCTCAGAGGGAGGAGGGAGGAGTTAGAAGTCCATATGATGTGCTGTATGGACGTACCATGTCTTTCCTCAAATCTGTGTAGATTGTCTAAGGACAGTCTGATGTAGTGCCTTCCCAGAATGGCAAGGACTAATGTTTATCCTGGAAGGGTCAGCCTCCAGCTCTGCTACCACCAAGCTGTAATATTAGGATTAAAATGAGTGGCCTTTGGACTGGCTGTCTTCCATTACTGGCATGTCCTGATCTTTTCAGTAAGTGTAGACCACAAGTTCCATGAAAAGTGGAGGTTGTAATTGTCTTTTATACTCCTGAATCCCACATTCAACATGACATTTGGCACAGAGTAACCACTCAAAGAATGATGTGTTGAGATGAAGACTATTTCTCTCCATAAACATGTGTGTTCCCTATGATTAAGCCCTTCCCATCTTTCACTGCTATCTCACTCACTCTGATATTTATTTTTTTTAATATTGATTTATTTGAGAGGGAGGGAGAGAGAGAGAACACATGGGTGAGCAGGGAGAGGTGCATAGAGAGAGGGAGAGGAAGAACTTCAAGCAGACTCCCCACTGAGCACAGAGCCCAACAAGGGGCTCGGTCTCATGACCCTGAGATCATGACCTGAGCTGAACTCAAGAGTCAGATACTTAAGCCACACAGGTGCCCCTCCTTCTGATAATTCATTCCTTCATTTGGTCTCAACTTTCATCTCTCTATGAGGAAGGTGCCTAAGGTTTGACACTTCTTGCCAGACCCATATTTCTAATTCCCTGCTAGGCATTTAATTGGAAATCTCATTATCTCTTCAATCTCTTCAATCTTAAATTACTAAATTCAAGCTCCCATCTTACCCTCCAGGCAAGCCTTCCCTCTGATTTCCCTGTTTCAGTACTGATTCAACCACTTATTCAATCACCTAGCTTCTCAATAATGATCCATAAGCATTTGGTATTGTGAACAAGAGATAAACAGTGTAGCTTGTCATCAGCCAAAATGGGCCCAATCAAAGCTAGTCTGTAAGACTTGCATAGATAAGGCATAAGCCTAGTTTATGAGCCATCTGTTGGGGGTGTTTTATAGAAGACATGACCACCAGTTGACCTGTGAGCTGGATGCCAGCAATTGAGTCTCCTCACCCTCTCTCCTGTCCCAGGAATGTGCAATCTGCTTGCCTTTCGCATTCCCAGAAACTACCCAAGGGCATAACCTTGAGATAGTGATGTAGTGTTGAGACCATCTAGATAATATACATGATTGAACCCAGTTAAGTTCTCTTTGCAAACTTTTAAAATTTGGCAGCCTGGTGTGGAAATCTACTCATCCTGCAGCCACTCAAGACAAGCCTCATATGTAAGTTCCCTTGCTTATTAAATCTGCCACCTACCAACCTCTTTTTTTTATTTTTTTATTTTTTTATTTTTTTTCGTCTCTTGCCCTCCCTGCACTGAACCTGGTTTCAGATTTTACATAGGAAGCTCCTCAGGAGGTTATGAACTAACATCATCACAGGCAAGGGAGAAGCTAATTTTGGTCAAATATGAATTTCTATGTCAACTTAATGAATAAATTCATGATTATCACTTTCTCATTAATAATAAAGGAATGCAAGCTAGTTCCATCAAGGAACTGGAGACCTAGGAGAGTTAATGGTCAACTACAATCTGAATCCAAATGCCTGAAGACCAGGAGAGCCAATGTCAGAAGTTCCAGTCTTAGGGCAGAAGAGAGATGTTGCAACTTAAAGGTAGTCAGGCAGGATGAATTATCTCCTACCCAAGAGAGAGCAGTCTTTTTGTTCTGTTCAGGCCTTCAACAGTTTGGATGAGGCTCACACATTGTGGAGGGCAATCTGTTTTATTTAGTCTACAAATTCAAATGTTAATCTCATCCAGAAATACCCTCACTGACATACCCGGAATAATGTTTGACCAAATACCTGGGCACCCAGTAACCCAATCAAGTGGACATATAAAAGTGGCTATCACACTTTGTAGAGTGACATTTAACCCTTGTTCATATTTTGGCAATGAAGAGGAGTCCTTTGTTCCATGGGGTACCCACTCCATGGTGGAGTAGCAGCCTGCTTAAGCAGATATTTAGCTATTCTGTCATGTTTATCCTAAGGAAATGACCTCACCTCAGTAGTTTCATTGGTCCAATGAGGCAGTTGCACTAGATGATACTAAGGCTCTGTCTTTGCCTATCTATCCAGGAATCCTCTCTTCTTGCCCTGCTCCCCTTCCACATGACAAATTTCCAAATCCCCACAGGCAGCATTCAAATCTCCCTTTAGTCTCTTTATCAGCTTTTCTACAGCTCCTTGGCACCTCTGAGAGTTTTATAAAGCATTCCCTTCATAGCACCATCATAAAATATCTAGCAGGAACTGACTTGAGGGTGAGGCAGCTCACCAGGCTCCAGGGGAGGGCAGAGGCAGCACCCTGCCCTGGGATGTCTGTGTACTACTTCTTGCATCCCAAGAGGCAGGGCAAGGGAGTCCCCAGCAGGGATGCTCCCACTTCGCTGCAGATAGAATGCACAGCCAGCCTCAGAAAAAAAAGACACTAGTGACTCCAAAGAGGAGAAAATAAGCATCTTGTTAGAAAACAGAGAACCAGGTCTGGGATATATTGCTGAACCCAGAACAAAGAAGCAGAGAAGCACCAACATTTTCCTTGGAGAGGAGTCTCTGGCAGCCTTACCACTCTCTCCCTACAGACTGAGGTCCTGCTAAAGATTTGCCCTTGACTGCTTGTGCCCTTCTGCCTGAGTTTTTTTCTAAATAAGAATGTGAAATAGTTCTCTTTTTCCTAGAACCATGGTCTCTGAAGACTCCAGTAAGAGATTAGCTTTAATTTTGGTCATTACCATGCTCTGGATTAGTCAGTTATTAGCTGGACACCCCATTTGGCAGAAAGACTTAGAGGATTTTTGACTTAGAGGATGATCGAGAATATTTCCTATCTAAAATTCTCAAATATACAGCTTATAATTACATTTCATTGTTTGGCTCTTAAAGGTTTTTTTAATTTTTTTAGTTTTCTGAGGGATCTTTTGAAAGATATTCATTTCTTAAAGGGATCAGACTGTAAACCATTGTCATTGCACTCCTTAATTATCAGTGAGTGTCTATCCTAGGGGTTAGCTGGTATTCAGGTTGGTGGTACTACATTTGTGTTGGGCTGCACATACAGAAGATAGTTATCTCCTGTTGGTGTGTGTTGTTTCCATGAAAGACAGTATTTCCTGATTTTCCAATTACTTAAGGACAATTAGAACACCCTAAGGCCAGTTGTTTGCCAACTGTTCAATTGGTATAGATAGGACCCATATCGGATGCTCTGTAGAAATTAAGGACCATGTATCTACTCTCCTGAGTCTTCTACACTAAGAATTTGCTAATACATTTTTATTAAATTAAGCAGAATCAATATATGAACCCGAATTTCTCTGTTCCTATCTTAGCCAGGGGTACAATTCAACATGGCCTGTGTTCCTTTCAGTAATTCGTTTAATATTTACTTGGCTGCCACATGCCAGGTACTGGACTTGGAGTATTTAAGGAGTGAAGGCAAGTAACAGGTAATCATGACACTGTGTGAGGAGAACTGTGTTAGGGGAGGTGTGGGCAAGGATAACTCCTATCATCTCAGCAAGGTCAAAGCTAGTCTGATTGTTTATAGTGAAGGGTTTATTCTGATTGGTCAGAAGAGGAGAAGGCAACCTGGCTAGTAGGGAGGGACAGCTGATAAGATCTAGAGGAGTCTTCCAGCATTTGATTTAAAGCTATGCAACCCTACCACTTGCACCTTTTGACTGACCCTCTGATATCTTACCTGCTGGGCACATCTCTGTCCTTCTTGTTCCTGCCACTGCTGGCCTCCTCTCCAGGGTCTTTAAACCTGTCCCCCACCCCCTACCCAAACCCACCACTGATCCGTCCCAGCACTTCCTCCCCAACAGCCACACATAGCCATTCATATCTGGTGTAGCATGTTTTGTCCTCAGAGCATATTTCAGAAGCCTGGAGCTTCTTGGCAGACTTCTACTCCAGTTGGAGGGAGGTACAGAGAAAGGTCCCTGGAATGGGGGGTGGGGGCGAGAATTTAAATTGTTGCCCCATCTGTCAGAGCTGTGTGAATTTGGGAAGATCATATAACATCTTTGAAAAATGAGGATAATAATGTCTATCTTGAAAGGGATTAAATGATGTCATGGTATAAAATAGTTTGTAAGCATTAAAAATCTTACAGAATGTAAGGGTCTCACCTCAGCCCTTAGGAAGATTATGTGGCCTGAAGCTCCACACCTGTGCATTGGTCTTATTTCAGTTCTGTTCATCATCAAATGGCTGAAAGGTTTTGAAACTGGCAAACTCTGATTGCCTATTGGCTATTTCCATAGGAATGTCCCACAGCTACCCCTTGAATCACGCTGGCTTACTCCTACTTCCTGCCTAAGACTTAAGTACTTCTCTTGCAAGTGCTTCCTGGCATTTCCCCCTCCCTTTGTCTAATTTAAGACTGAATCCCATGCTCCTCCTGGGCATGCTGATGGCAGCCAGAGCATGCCTCTATTAAAGCACACATGTGGCACTGATTTTCTGAGCTGTTCCCCTCTATGAATCTTCAGTAAACAGTAAATCCCTAATAAATATTTCTGGAGCAAATGAATGAATGGAATTCCAGACTCATTTCTAACATGTAAATTTTCTGCTTTCTTTGAAGAGATTGTCGACATAAAATGACCACAGACATTCCATTCTCCAAAGTAGAACTGCTGCTCATCTTCATGGTAGATGCTGGCCTGGTGATGGCTTGTATGCAATAAGATGCAGGGAAGGAAGCCCAGGCATGGGTGATCTCCCTCACACAATCCTTTATTACAATATTCCTCTATTGCATGCTTGGATTCTGTGGAGATGCAGACAAATGGTATAACCAAAACTCATTAAAAAAAAAAAAGTACTATAGTACTTTAAGAGATTCACGTTGGAATGGTTGGAGTGTAGAGACCTCACAGGATATGTATATAATGTAATATTTGAATATCTGGACTTTGGAGTCCAACAGACATGAACTCAAACTTTAGCTGTTTCTCATCAACTACATGATCTTAGGCAACTTTCTTAAACTTTCTGGGCCTCATCTTCCTCATCTTTATAGGCTTTGTATTCCTCACACATTTGTGCTGAGGGTTAAAATAGATAATGCATGTCAGCAATTAGCACAGTCTCTGGCACCTAGAAAGTGCCCAGTATTTGCCAGTTCTTGCTTTGGTGTCATTATTTTCATCATTAGGAAGTCACCCCTTTCATCCTCTTGTCAGCTATCCATGAATATCTCTCTAGTTTAATGGATGTCAAGGGTAGCAAGGGTAGCAAAACTCCATGAGATTTTTAGTGTCTCTGATAACATTTGAAAATTTGTGTCTCTTGGTGAATAGAGTTATTCTCCAAAAAAAAAAAAAAATCCAAATTCTTTACCCATCATCAAACCAATAATGCTTCTAAAAGCATTCAATCAGGGCAGCCCCAGTGGCACAGCAGTTTAGCGCTGCCTGCAGCCTGGGGTGTGATCCTGGAGACCCAGGATCGAATCCCACGTTGGGGCTCCCTGCATGGAGCCTGCTTCTCCCTCAGCATGTGTCTCTGCCTCTCTCTCTCTGTCTGAATGAATAAATAAAGAAAATTTTAAAAAAGCATTCAATCATATCTCAGTGTCTTATGGACAAAATAATTCCGAACATTTATTCTTTTCTCTCTTCAGTGTCCAGCCACTTAGCTGGTGCCTCTTGCCTTCCATAGCAACATGTACTCGGCAGGACAACCATATTCTACTCTAGGTAGCTGCTATGCATATCTCTTGCTTTTCTGATCAGGTCTGTTTCCATGGAAACAGAAAATTTTACTCTCTTTTCCTGATTTCCTACTATTGCAGGACATATGGGTCAGGGGAAGGAATTCCTATTTCACTTTTTCTTGATGTGATTAGATAGCCAGGCTATGGTGCATTACCACAGTTAAGTGGCTCTCTTGTATCTATCTCCAAAACGAACCTGTTTACAGATGTGGACCATATCTTGATCTCTCAATATCAGTCATAAAACCAACTATATACCCTACAGGTGCTTGGAAATGTATGGTGAGTTAATGAATGAGTGAATGAATAGACAATTAAGAAAGCCAGCAATGTGAGTTGTACTAACCATGAGTCTCACTAGTTCTGGACGTCAGGGAAAAAACCTTTAAGCTTCTCTGAAAAAAGAAAATACTTTTCATTCTATATCATTCTATAACATCTCCATGTTTCATAGTATGGAGAAGGAGGAAGAGGAGGAAGAGAAAGAAGGACTTAGATAATAAAACAGTTTATATAATTCCATTTAGATGTGTTTCGCTTTACATTTTTAAAAGTATTTTCATGTTCATTTAACACTCAATGTATTTGAGTGTTAAACACACAACTACGTAGTGTTTGTAGCAATATGGCTACAAATTGAATAGGACACAGTTCCTGCCCTAGTTCACAGCAACCCTGAAAAATATAAGGGGCCTAAAGTTGGATTATGCTCCATGTAATAATGAGCAGACTGAAACTTGCTCAGAATGAAAGATCACTTGTGCAAGAGCACTTGTCCAAGAGCTAGTTAGTGCGGGGACTGAGACTGGAATTCAAAGTTGCATTCCCCACTTATACCAAGATACCTCCTTTATGCTTCAGTTAGATCAAACAATGTTAAGCTACTTGTGAACTGTCATAAATGTCCCCAAATCTGTATACTGGACAGGAAGACTTTGCGTATATTCAGTAACTCAAATACTGTGAACTTTTTTCTCATATAGTTTACTGCCCAAAATCTGGTAAGGGAGCGTTATATGACATTTATAATCCACGTCTACACAATCAAGAATTAAAAGCATTACACCAAGCTTCTTGTACATGGTTACTAGCATTTGGCGATCACATAATTAAGCAAACCAATTTCAATTCTGATGTTCAGATTTGAACTATGAACCCTACTCAAATTAAAAAGCAACACTTTGCTGAATTCTGAACCAATAGCAAATACTGATTACTACACCAGAGCCAGAAGCTAAATTCCACCGAACCACAAGTGAGTCACTTCCAACAGGAGTTAAACTGGAAAATATCGGACTAAAAAATCAAAATAGTGTTCAGAACTAAATGTCAATCATTCCAACACTGTACTCAGGTACAGTCCCTATAAATGACAAAGCAGTCAACAGAAGGAGGATGGGCATTTGCTGACGTGCCAGTAAGTACTGGCCAACCCTGCAGCCAAGGTCACCAAAGCGAACAAACTTGACCTTGTTATTTGGAAGCGAATACGGGGTGAAAAAAATTTTAATCAAAAAGCAAGACACTCATTATTCAATGGGAGCCATTTTGTAAAGAACAGCTGCAAAAGCAAATTTCACGTCTCCCTCTGTTGCAATCCCAAGTAACTGAGAGTACTGCTCCGCCACTTCTATTTTTGTAATGTCACACGCCCACAGAGAGTTCACAGGCACGCTAGCTGCAGGAAAGATTGGTTCTCCCTTTTGTACCACTCCCCCTGAGAGGCAGGCAGGGAGTTGCTGTTAAGGAGAGCTAATAAACATAGTAACTAGAAAAAGAACCAGAGACAATCAATAGATCAATCAATCAGGTTACCGAATTCATTTCACTTGTGACAGAACTTGAACTGTTTGTTGAGGACATGGTGGGGAGAGTTAGGAATTGGAATAGGAAACAAGTGAAATTTGAGGTGGAGGTAGAACTGAATGGGGTTAAGGGGGTGATCTGCTGTATTAGTTGGCAAAATCCTTCCAGTCATTTCCTTTCTTTCACTTCCAACAGGCTTCTGTTGCCACCAATCTACTCAAAGTGCTTTCTCCAGGATTCCAACTTGAAAAGTGAAATTTCCCAGTTAGAAGTGGTTGAGCCTACAGTGTGTGTGTATATATTCAATTCTTCACTCAAGCATACAGTGTGGCCCCTCTGCACTTGTGTTCAGCCTAGTTCTAAGCAGTGGGAATATGACTAAGTATTTAAATAAGATAAACATAACCTTGTCTTATAGGCCCTATATTACACTAAGCCAATACAAGCTAAAGTATGTAACAATCATTTAGGACTAAGCTCAGCACAAGAACACTAGTTATTTATGATGCATTCCACAAAGTAAAACAACTCAGATCAGCCCAGATTCAAAGAGTAGGGAAATAGTGTTTATCTCTTGATGAGAGAAGCTGCAAAGTCATGTTGCGAAGGAGATACAGTGAAGGAAAAACTGCAGCCATTTTTGCCACGAATCTACTAGAATCAGACTCCCTGCCAGAAGCATATCTTAAGATAAGGAATCGATTTTAAGCAGTTGATTTAAGAAGTGATTCTCAGGGGCACCAGGAAAGGAGTAGGGAAGTAAGACAGTGTAGGGCAGAGAGTCTAGGCAAGGTTTGTTCATAAGACAGTTCTCACTGCAGAAAACTGAGCTTAATCCCACTGGAAGCTTCTGGGAACCTATATAGAACCTGTGTCAGAGTCACCCCACCAGAAGGGAGGGAAGATAGGGCATGTAGGTACCAGCTCCGATCTCATTGGCTGAGAGCTGCTCCTGGAGACATTGACAACCTTGAACTTCTAGCCTTCTTCTAGCTAGCCAAGCTTGCTTCTTTGAGAGAGAATCACAGGTGGTTACAATAAAGGGCCTCTGTGTACAAAGAAATGATGAGTGCTGGGGGACAGAGGCCAAACACTGATAGGGAAGTATGAACAGAGAAATGACCATAGGATTTCATCATCTAATGGCTGGTGGAGATCTGGACAAGAGTAGTTTCAATTAAGCGATAGGAACAGGTGCTTGCTTGAATTGGGATCAAGAAAGAAGTGGAGAAAAAAGGGTAAGAATCTATTTAGCAGACTTCCACAGTGAAAGATAGAACAATGAATGAAGTACGAACTGGAGGGGACAGTAATACCAATGGAGGGTTTATTTATTTTTTTTTATTAAGTGATATATTGTAGATTAATTGTATGCATATGGAATGATTCAGTAGAGAAAGAAAATGTCACAATACTTAACAGAGAATGGGCCTCTGTGAGATTCTGCTTGCTTTCTTGGGATCTTACCTCTGCTAATATTAAAAAGCCCAGACTAGTCTGAGAGGACATAAGGAGGGGGCCTGACCAGGACATTGATGGAAGAGTTGTCTCCTAGAAGAAATACTCTGCAACATGACAGTAAGAACCAAAAGCTGTTGAATCAATAGTCTTCACCAAAGGACTGGTGCTGGTTAAATATAAAATTGGGAAAGGGGAATGTCCAGATCATCTGACATCTTCAGATTAAGATCTAAGCTGATGTGTGCGCCATGAAACCACAAGCACCACCATGACACCTTGTTATGGTTGGGATTCATGGATGCCAGATTAATGGAGTTTTGATTAAAGTCCATCTCACAGTGAGTTCAGTGGGTCTATGGACCCACCTGTGGTCATTTCTTTGGTTCCCAATTGCATAATAGAGATGGATACACATAGCATCCTGAAGAACCTTCATATTTGTTTCTGACCTGTGGAGTAAGAATCATAATAATGGCCAAGGCCAAGCAGAAGACCCTTAAATTGCCTCTTTTCCTCAACCAAGATAATAAGTCAGAAGTGGTACTGCATTCCAAGGAGAATGTCTGATATTAGTGCCACCCTCAAATATGTAAAAGCATGCAGAATAGCGATTCTCATCATATCCCCATTTAATTCAACCATATGGCCCTTGCAAAAACCAGATGGATCATGGAGCTGATGGGGTGATATCATAAACTTAACCAAGTGATAGCCCCAATTACAATTGTTTTAGAGGTGTGATATCTCTACTAGATTTAGCACTAAATCAATATAGCCTCTGGTACTTTGTATGTGGATACCACTTTGGCAAATGCATTCTTTTGTATGCCTGTCAAGGAAAGGAATCAAAGGCAGTTCCCAATAACCTGGAACAGATAATTTCATGCATTTACCCTTTTTATTTCTTCTGAACTCTGTTACAATATAGTCCAACTGATTTTTGATGATCTGGAAATTTCACAGAAAATCGTGTTGGTCCACTATATTGTTAGCATCACATTAGTCAGACCTGGGTAGCAGGAAATTGCAAGTGTTTCCTATGCTCTTGTAAGATGTGTGCATTACTAGATGATGGAGGGTGGGGTAGGGAACTACAGAGATTTAGTAAAGTTTCTAGGAGCTGTCAGGTCTGGAGCATGCCAGGACAGTCCTTTAAGGTAAAGAACAAGCTATTGCACTTTGCACTTCTTACCACTAAAAAAAAAAAAAAAAAAAAAAAGGAACAATGTTGGGTAAGCATCTTTGAAATTTGGAAACAGCATATCATATGCTTAGAAATTCTGCTGTATTCTATTTGTATCCTATTTATTGGGTGACTCAGACAGCTGCAAGTTTTGGGTGGATCCAGAGCAAGAAATAGCTCTGCAGCAGGTTCAGGCTGCAGTATGAGCCTCCCTGCTACTTGGGTCATGTGATCCATGGACCTAACAGAGATAGAAATACCTATAGTAGAGGAGAACAGTGTGTGGAATCTCATGCAAACCTCAATGGTAAAGGCTCAGTACAGAGCGCAAGGGTTCTAGAGCAAACTATTGCCATCTGTATCAAAGAGCTATTCACTATCCAAAAAAGCAGCTCTTGGCCTACTGTTGAGTCAAACAGAGATTGAGTACCTGGCTATGGAGCAGCAAGAAATTATTGGGCAGCCCGGTGGCTCAGCGGTTTAGCGCTGCCTTCAGCCCAGGGCATGATCTTGGAGACCGGGGATGGAGTCCCATGTGGGGCTCCCTGCATGGAGCCTGCTTCTCCCTCTGCCTGTGTTTCTGTCTCTCTCATGAATAAATAAATAAATAAAATCTTAAAAAAAATTATCACATGACTGGAGCTACCCATCATGAATAGGGGATTCATCAGAGCCAACAAATTATAGGATTGGTCGGTCAGGCTCTGCAGTAATCTATCATTCAGTGAAAACTGTACATTTGAAATTGAGCCTAAGCAGCTCTGAAAAGCATAGGCAAGTTACACAAACATGTCTAGACACCACTGCTACATGTCTCCATTGCACAAATGCCTTTCCCCCACTTCACAACTATGTGAGCCAAAACATGGATTAGTTACAAACTACAGCTCTACTGAGGAGTTGCCCTGGTGTAGGGTGGAGAGGAGAAATACTTTCAGTGGACAGGTCACCATACACACACTGGGACATGACATTTGTGTGGAAATGGCTCTACACATGGCTCCTTGGACATTGATTAATGGCCTGGCCAGGACAGAGTTCAAGCTGTGCAAATTTGAAAGGTCAGAGGCAAGCAGTTGTAGGGAAGAACATATTAGAAGGACCTGTGAGAATGAGTGCAATGAGTCTTGGAGTCAATATTAGCAGCTCAGTCACTCAGTCACTCACAGGCAGCAAAGTGTGGAAGTGAGCACATGACTATAGGATCTATCATTTCTACACTATGTCACATCACCTAGAAACAGGCAGATTGATTGAATGATGAATGGCCTCTTGAAGGCACAGCTGAAGCATGAGCCTGAAATGGAGCATGACCATTTGGGATACAGTATATACTTTGAACCATTATATGGCCCTTGTAAGATACATTATCCATGATAGCTAGACTACATGAGCCTCGGAGCCAACAACTGGGAAGGAATGATTCTCATATAATCACTCCTGGTAGCCCACTTGGGGAAATGTGTGCTTCCTAACCCTATATTTTCAGATTCATTTTGATTAGAGGTTCTGGTGTGCATGGAAGGGAACCCAGAGTTTACAGCAAGACTTCCATTAAACCCTTTAAATACAAAGTTATCATTTTGGGCTCCTACTGCCCATGTACAAGCAGGAAAAGAAAGGATTTATATTGGTGGACATAACCAACCTAGATTGTCATCAAGATCTCTGGTTGCTGCTAGATAAAGAGGAATTCAGGATGATAAAGAGGAATTCAGGGATTATTTTTTTTGTGCTTCTGTGCCTAGTGATAACCATAAATGGCTGGTTATAGCAACCATGGCACGACTAAAGCACAGCAACCAGTGGTTCAAACCTCTTAAGGGTAAATGTCTGGGTTACTTATTACACAAGAAAACTAGGCTAGTAGAAGTTTTGAATGAAGGTGGAAGAACTCTAAAGTGGAGTATAGAAGACGGAGATAAATATATTTTATATGCCTTAGGACCAAATATAGCAGAGGAGACTGTGTGTGTTCTATTAATCCTACTGTTAAAGTTTGTTTTCCTGTATTTTAAAGAAGATACACCTTGAAGTATTAGTTCCACCTTGAAGATTTGGTTACTAGAATAAACTTAAGACAGGCCAGAAGCTGACCACAGCTGTGCAAGTGTTGATGCTTCATTCAAGGACTCCTGTTGACATTCACTGTTCCCTTATACACAAGTGGTTTTGTGCTGAAGCACCCATGAACCTCTTCCTCTTCTCTAATCACACAAGTTTGTCTGGTCTATGTTCAGGACTGGCCTGAAGTGCTAAAAAGTTAATTTCCTCAAAAGGAGACCTCAGTTAATGTCAGTTGTATGTTAGTTAGATTAATAACCAATTTAGCCCACCTTCACGTGGGAAAAACTGAAGCAGATTATGTATATAGTTTTCTGGAGGCCCTCCAGTGGAGTCAAGCCCAAGGTGCCTGCTCATTAATGTCACCTTATTGGCTTTCTTCCCTCCCTTGTCTCACTTCTTCAGTCCTGATGTTTCCCTCCATTGTTACAGAAGTCCTAACAACTTCTCAAGAGTTGGGTGTCTTGGGAAGACCAGGACAAAACTTGTTTCCTTGGTCATAAAAAAAGACAGAGAGAGAGAAGAAAGAAAGAAAGAAAGAAAGAAAGAAAGAAAGAAAGAAAGAAAACATTGTTATAGATTTTAAAGTGTTGTTCCCCAAAAAGGCTTATAATTAAGAAAATGACATTAAAGTTTTTTGTTTTTAAAGCAAAATAATGATTTCTCCATAGGAAATAATCAAAGGAAGACCAATCGTAAATTACTGTAGTAGCCTAGGCAAGAGATGACGGTGGCCTGGTCCAGGGTTTTAGCACTAGAAATGCATTTGCTTGTCAGTTTAAAAAAATGGGTCTGGACTCTATTGAGTCCTCTTGTGAACATAAGCCTGAAATTTTAATAAATCTGATAAGGTTGTCTCAGTGCTACAAGCTTAGGCTAAAGGAATTGGTTAAAATCAACTTGCTCAACCAGGGATGGATTTTAGAGCACTGACCTCTTTAGAGCTGTGTTCCAGCTAGTTGACTTAGCATTTTACAGTACAGTAATAAAAATATAAAATTATATAAAGCTCATGTTATCCAAAGTATTTTTTAGGTCTTTGAAATGTCATTGGTATCATTACTATGATGGCAAGAGTAGAATGTAATGGTTGGGAGAGGTAGACACCTCTGAACATTCCTGAGGCCCCTGTTTTTTTGGCCTCACCTGGTTCTGCTGGCCTGGGCCACAGCCCCCATGACCTGGAATAACATACTCTGAAGCAGCAGTTCTCAACCCTGGCTATCTACTGAAAATCACTCAGGGAGCTTTTTACAATTATTGAGTGCCCCGAAGAGTTTTAGTTTATGTGAAGTTTATCTGCCAATGTTCACCATATTAGAAGTTGAAACAGAGAAATATATAATTTGCATTTTAATTTACTTTAAAAAATAAATGTATTATGTGTTACCATAAAAAAAAAAAGTCAAGGAAGTGGAGTTTGGCCACCTGGATTCAAGTCTACAATCCATTCCATAAGCAGATAAACTCTCTGTGCCTGAGTCCCTCATTCATGGAGTAAAGATAATAGAATATACCTCATAGGTTTATTGTGAAGATTGAGATTATCAATATTAACAATGGAAAAATCAATGTCATAAGATATCCTACAGATATTTAACAAAGAAGAATATTATCAACTTTATGCTGACATAGTTAAAAATTTAGTTGAAACAGACACAGTTCTCAAAAAATATCTCTCATCAAAACTGATTCAAGAAGAAATAAAAGCAATAAATAGTACATAACTGTTAATAAACTTGAGTAAACCAAAGTGTACCTAGAAAGGTAACTCAAGGCCATTTAGTTTCACTAGATGATTCTACAAAATATTGAAGAAAAAGAACTTACAATTTTCCCAGATTCTTTAGATAAGAGAAAGAGCATATTTCTCAATTCATTTTATGATTTGAGTAAAATTTTGATACCAAAGTTCAATAAAGATAGTAAAATAAGAGAAAAAAATCACAGGTTGATCTATAAACTTAATGCAACAAGATTACATTAGCAAATGTAATCTAGCAGTTTTTTTAAAAAGAAGGATAAATCATGGCCAAATTGGATTTACCCCAGGAATTCAAGATTGTTTCAACATAAGAAAATCTGTTGTTATGATTAACCATATTCAGAGATTAAAGCAAATGTCCATATAAATAATGTCAATAGATGCAGAAAAATGTTTGATTGATTTCAATGTTAATTCATAATAAAATACAATAGTAGACTACAAATAGAATAGAATTCCCTTTACTTGTCAAGGGGATCTACAAAAAAATCTACATCAAATTTCTTTCTTTCTTTCTTTCTTTCTTTCTTTCTTTCTTTCTTTCTTTCTTTCTTTCCTTTGCTTGGGTTTATTTGTCATTCTATTTTTAGCTTCATAGATTGATGCTTAAGTCATTGCTTTTGTGCCTTTCTTTTATCTTATATATTTATCTTGAGTTATAAGTTTTCCTCTAATCATGTCTTTAACTTTATCCCATGAATGTATGCAGCATTTTCATTATTATTCAGTTTAAAATATTTTCAAACCTCCCTTACGATTTCTTCATTGACTCATTAGTTATATGGAAATACAGGTCTTTACTTCAAAATATGTAGAGATTTTCTAGTCTACCTTTCTTTAAAGTTGCTTTTTACATGATTGCTAGAATATGTTCCCTATGTTTGTAAAGTATGTTGATTACTTGCTTTATGGTCAGAAATATATGAATATATTTTGTAACTGTTCTAGGTGTGCTTCAGAAAAGTATGAATTCTTCAGTTCTTGGGTATGCGTTTTATAGTCTAAATTTGTAGCCTAAACACCTATCATTTATGTTTTTTTTTCTATTTGTATATTAGCTACACTCCTTTTAAAAGTTTCCTTTGGATGCTTATATGTTTTAAGCTC
Organism: Canis lupus dingo; assembly: GCF_003254725.2. Taxonomy (NCBI): domain Eukaryota; kingdom Metazoa; phylum Chordata; class Mammalia; order Carnivora; family Canidae; genus Canis; species Canis lupus. The sequence continues at coordinate 6,539,586 of NC_064277.1, forward strand.
CTCTTCTACTTTTTCAAGCTTATTAGACATCGTTTCATGATCTGTGTCTGGTGACTGTAATAACTCAAATCATTGTGGACTCTTTCTGTTTTTTGTTGTTTCTGCTGACAGTTGATCATGGTGTCTTATCTCCTCATGTACCTGCTTATCTTTGACCAGAGAATTTGAAAAAAAAAAAAAAAGTTGTGCATATAATTTGAGGCCCGGGATGATGGTGCCTTCCTTCAGACTAAAGGTTTATTCTGCTCCCTAGCTGCATGTGGAGCCCCCAGTGTGAGACCACCTGAATGCAAGTTTAAGTCTTGAGACTCCCCAGACCAGCCAGAGGAAGAGAACATGGGCTGTGAGTCAATGTGAATGCTGGCTTGCTTCTGGTCTGCTTTGACCTTAAGGCTGAAGAACTTTGGTAATCCTAGCTTTTTTTTTTTTTTTTTTTTGTATATTTTTTTTATTGGAGTTCGATTTGCCAACATAGTATAACATCCAGTGCTCATCCCATCAAGTGTCCCCCTCAGTGCCCGTCACCTAGTCACCTCATCCCCCACCTACCTCCCGTTCCACTACCCCTTGTTTATTTCCCAGCTTTAAATATGAGTAGGATGTATCAGACTTCTCTCCTTGGGTAGGCTCCAGACTTTGACTTGTGTTCCCCTTGCCCTGGGATTCTGCTTTTCATTTCCCCTCTCTGGATAAACAAATGCCCTCACAGCAAAAATTTTAAAGATTTTATTTTCCTATTTCATCTGTCTTTTTCACTCGTTTTTTTTTTTTTCTAATTGGAGTTTAATTTGCCAACATATAGCATAACACCCAGTGCTCATCCCATCAAATGCCCCCCTCAGTGCCTGTCATTCACTTGTTCTCAGCAGGAGGGTTTGTTCAAATTGTTTTACCATTACTGGAAGTAGAAGATACCAATTGAAAAAAAATGTTTTATATCCCAAATTTCAGTATTTATTGCATCAGTAAAAGGGTAATAATAATAATAATGATAACAATAATATGAACCCATTCTTTTCTTATAAATATTAAGATCGTAAAAATATGTTGTCATTTTTTCACAATAGCAGCATTTAAGCTCTTTTTCAAAAACAGACTCTAAATTGAAATCACTATAAATTCTCCAACAAAAACCACAAATAATATGCTCAAGATCTCCTTTTCTGTTTACTTTAAGGATTTGCCAGTTTCAGACTTCTCAAATAGTGAGAAATGTTTTCTTAACAAAAGAACTCAATTTTACTGCCATAAATAAATGAACAGAGTAGAAAGGATTTCCAAGTGATAACTGAAATATACACTTCCCACATGAAGGGAGTAATTTTTCATTCTGTTTATGAGAGTGGCTCAAACTTCATGATTTAATTTTACCTTTCTTAAAAATAAAAACAAGTCCAGTGGAATCCCAAAGTAGCAGAAATATCCTAAGTTAAAAATCTTTAAATTACTCCAAAAGCTAGTGGGCCCATGAAAATAAGCTCAACTCAAAACACCCTGAAAATCATTCAGTTTATTCCCAAAACCTGCCTAGGAAAGAAGTGAGAACTGGATTTGTTTCATTTCAAGTCTAGAAATACACTCCATTTTATTGAGTTGATTACACCATTAGGTTGTAGATTAGGGAAGCCAAAATAACAAAATTACAAATTATGCTCTACACCTAACCCAAAGCAGATGAAATTTCTCCAAATTTATCAGTTACCCCATAAAGGATGCTAATCTGAGACCCACTGCAACCTTCTCCATACCAAAATATTACGGTGATTTTGTGTCTAAGCAACTGTGATTTCTAAGAAATATATAACATTGTCCCAAGCCTACCAACTTTCAATGGTATCAAAACTCTTATTTTTATATGCCCTAAATGCATGTAGTTGCTGGCTTTGGATTTGTTCAGGTTGTTCATGACACCATTTTCAATCTGTTGATAAAATGTGTCGTCATTTGTTGTGAACAGTCAGAGACCAGGAGACACCCAGGCAAAACTTTCTTTCCAAACCTAGATCAGCTGCTAAAAGATCTTCATTCACCTACATTGTTGAAAACAGAACAACAAAACCAAATTTCTCTATCACTTTAAAGTGAAGATTTATGTTAAAGATAATTTTATTGACAGGATCAAGTGTTTCATGTGTATTCTCAATTCTCTTTAACATCTTCCAAACCTGTTCATGGAGTCTCATCCAAGTATTTTCCACCTCTCTCCGGCAGCAAATCCCAAACTTTTGGCAGAATTGTAGGAATGACTGTGTCTGGCAAGCTTGCATTGCAATGGGAAGTTTTCACATGTAAACTTCATGTGAATATATGTGCAATAAGTAACAGTGAACACTCAAGCAGGCTTGCCTAATGATACTAATCGTTTTATAACACTTTTTCTTTTGAAAACTGAGAGAAAACACTCATTATGTGCAGGATATAGAAAGAGAGAGAAACACAAAATCAATCAGAAATCACCCCATTAGGGATGCCTGGGTCTTTGGCAGATATTTAGCCAACCTGGGAAATGTTTAAAGCAGGAGTAGTTTGGGTTATCCTCCCTTGGGAATCTTCCCATAGCCAGTGCTGCCCCCACTTCCTACATTCCCTCACCAGGTATCTTGTATCATTTCTGATGTTGCATTTCACTATAGGGAAGCTCAGATTGCACATTTTTCCTCCTTTTCACCTAAACTGTCCTGCATTTCATTTCCTCAGATCCTTGCTCTATTTTGCTCTGCTCTCTCTTAACTGAAATACTCTTTCTGACTCATAATGTAAATACAAGGAATCCTCACTTTGCACAGTTCCAATATGTATGAATTTCAGTCAACACTGTGTTAAATGCGACTAATTGCATCAAGTTCAAACTTTGTTACTTGCTCTTCAGTCTAAAGATCACCACATAAAAGATGTGCATTCTGATCAGGGACCAATCATGTCACTCCCTTCAGAGCTTGCCAGTGACTGGTCATTGCATCTGTTATCATGCACAGACAGCAAAGTGTGTGGTTGTGTGGGCTTCTTGTCTCCCTGGGATAAACCCACATGACATTTTACAGAAATTGTCTATGGCCATACCACCCTGAACGCGCTGGATCTCGTCTGATCTCGGAAGCTAAGCAGGGTCGGGCCTGGTTAGTACTTGGGTGGGAGACATTTTACAGAAATGAAGAATCAAAAGAGAATAAGCCAACAAAGATGAAACTGTAGCTAATAAAAAAAAAAAAGTGGAACCAGTGGAAGTGAAATTCAAATTGTAAATAAGTGGAGTTATAGAAGAAATAGCTGACTGTGTGAAATGCAGATGCTGCCCTCACTGGAGAGACTCTAGACACACAGCCAGATGAGCTTCAGGCAGTTCGTGAACTTACACGCAGAAAACAGTAAAGTGGCTATAATGGAAAGGATAAAGATGATCTGGGGAAGGTGACACCACCAACACCAACAATGGAAATTTGTATTAAAGGAATTCTCAGAGATTTTTCATGACACTGAAAGTTCAAAGGATAGATTGCTGGAGGCTGATCCAAACTTAGGAAGGAGGATGACAGTTAGCCAAGGCACAGAAAAGCTGCTGGCCCCAGGGAGCATGTTATATGGCAAGAAAAAGAAGACAGACACTGCTCGGATCCCTCTTAAGCAACTTTTTACAAAAAAAAAAAAAAAAAAAAAAAATCAGTCTTTAATTTCAATGTGTCTCATGTTTTAAATTACAGTGTTGTAAATAAATACTAGTGTTACTATATTCTTGTCATTTTCCTGTATATTTATAAGCAATAGTAAGAGAGTTCTTAATATTCGGATAAGTTAACATTTTATCATTTCTATGATGAAATAGTCAGTTGCATGTTAAAAGCCCATAGTTAGGCGGTACCTGAATGACTCAGTCAGTTAAGTGTCTGACTCTTGATTTTGGTTCAGGTCACGATCTCAGGGACTGAGACTGAGCCTGGAGTCAGGTTCTGTGCTTAGCAGGGAGTCTACTTGAGGATTCTCTCTCTCCCTTTCTCTCTGCCCCAACTCACAAGCTCTCTCTCTCTCTCTCTCAAATAAACAAATACATCTTTTTTTAAAGCCATGGTTAGTAACACTACACAAGTAATAGTTTAAGTCACCCTAAGGTGACAACAAAAATTACAATTTAAGGATTGTGCCACCTGAGCTAGAACACAAAACAGCCATCATACTGTTTTTATTTAGTTAAGCTGAACGATCTACACTTACTGATATCTTTTATAGCCCTCCAGCTTCATCTCTCTGCCATTCTCTTTTGTTCTCTCTTTTCACTCGGGCTCATTGGTCTTTCTTTAAAAGAACTAATAGGGCACGTGAGTGGCTCAGTCAGTTGAATGTCTGACTCATGACTTTGGCCTAGGTCATGATCTCGGGGTTATGGGATTGAGCCCCACATGAGGCTCTGCACTCAGAGGGCAATCTGCTTGAGATTTTGTTTTTCCCTCTCTCTCTGCCCCTCTCCCAACCCATGCTCTCTCCCTCTCTCTATCTCAAATAAATAAATAAATCTTAAAAAAAAAACTAATAATAGATGTATAAAAGTATAAGGAGTGTTATAATGAACTCCATACACTCACTGCCCAACTTGAAACAAAAAGCAGAATGATAATATAGCTGAAGCCCATAGTGTGCCCCTCATAGACTGTATCTCCCTCCATCATTCCTGGCACATCAACCACAACCATGATCCCATATTCTATGTGCATTGTCTCCATTACTTTCGTTATTCTTATTCTTTAGCAGCTATAAAATTAAGAATTTTTCTTAATTCTTGAACATTTTCTGCTCCCCAACACTAACACAACTTACTTTAACACAAATTCATTTCTCTGTTTAGATTCTCCCTACCCCAGTTACCACTTGTATTTTATTCAGATCTCAACTACAGCATCACTTTCTCTGGGAAGCATCTTTTTTCCTCTTACTAGGTCAGGTCCTGCATTGCAGGTTCTCAGGGTACCTCGCACCTTCTCTCTATGGTGGCTATCTCAAGTGTGACTTCACTTTTATTTGTTTTGCTTTTCTATTAATAGATGTCTCCACTATGATCCTGATAGCAGGAATCATGTATATTTTCACCTAACGCTCTATCCTTGGCACCAAGTTCAGTGGCCCGCACATAGAAAACACTCAATTCTGATTGAATAAATGTAGGCAAGATTAATGTTAGGCACTTTGGGAATCTCTTAAGTATTTGAAAGATCAAAGCCTTCTGGCCAGATTGTAGATTCCCTCCCCCAGAAAAATAAAATGTTTGTAAAGCCATATACCAGCCTTGACCAATGAGAACCATACACACAGATCCCCAGAGGTAATGGAATTTGTCCCATGGCCCTAAAGAAAACTGGCAAAATTGAAGCAGCTTCTAAAGCTAATTTTCTTTTTTTCTGAAGCCTAATTTATAGATTAGGAAGTTTGTTTCTATAAAAAGATGGCACAGGCACCCCCACATGACCCAAGGGCGATGATGATTTCAGCAGAACTTAAAAGAAATGGAAGGAGTGCCCAGTTGAGAAAAGGAACGTGACCTAATATGGTCATCAGAAGCCTGCTAGATTAGGAAATCTTTTAGGAGGTAGTAAAATGAGGCCATGTAAAGGTTTCTTTCTCAACAGCATGCATTTTTAATGAGACTGCTTTGTACTTTCTAGCTCTTCTCACCCAAGGACCTCAACTCCAGGCTCCTCACAACTTTTTCTCCCTGCCCCTGTCAGGTACGTCTGCTCATTAATCAGCTCCAACCCTTGTGAAAGAAGCAGCTCCAAAATATTGTTACCCCAGTTCACGTTAATTACTAGGGCAGTTCTACAGCCTCCTGAGGGAAGTCAGAGTCCTCTGTGCATGAAAGTGCTTCAGCAGAGGCTAATATTAGGATTTTAAAATACCCCTTTTTGAGATTAACATACTTGGTCTGAACAAATCCTATAAAGAATGTTTCCAGGTCAGCCCAAGTGGCTCAGCGGTTTAGCGCCTGCCTTCGGCCCAGGGCCTAATCCTAGACACCAGGGATTGAGTCCCACGTCGGGCTCCCTGCACGAAGCCTGCTTCTCCCTCTGCTTGTGTCTCTGCTTCTCTCTCTCTCTCTCTCTCTCTCTGTCTCTGTCTCTCAAGAATAAATAAATAAAATCTTAAAAAAAAAAAAGTAATGTTTCCATGTAGAGGGTAAGGCGTTTCTTATATAAAATTCTCTTGGGTTTCATTGACTTAGATTTGGGGACTTTTAGGTATAGAGAGTAAAGTTTCTGTAAAGTAGATGTTCTAAATTTTAGATTTATGAATGAACTGGGTTGGGGGAGAGGGGAGCCAGACCTCCATGAAACTGTAGGCATATTTTAAGTGCTAGTACATTTTTCTGTAGCAAGAATGATAGCATTTATTAGATCCTTAAGGAAGTTTGTAGCTTTAAAAGAATCTTATTATTGGGCTGATAACTTAACCATTAAGCTAATACCTAAACTTGATTGGCCAAATCATCTTAGATGTTGCCATGTGCTGACAGCGAAGCAGCTATCTCATGACAGAGGAGCAAGATTGGAATTTTGAGGGAGAAAAGTATCACCCCTGCCTTTATATTCCTCATTGTTACTATAACAGTTTTCCCAAGATGGCCATAGATGTTTTATGCTAGGAAATAGAGCATATTATTTACAGAAATGACAAAGAAACCTGGACCTTAGAATCAACACAGACAGTGACATTAATTGGACAAGAAGCCTCTGAGATAAATTTTGCCAAAGTGGTCCCCTATGCAGGATGCCTTCTCCATTATAAGGCAAAGAAATCAGGGCAAATTGGAACCAGAGGGGTATTGGACCCTGCTCCCATGAGCCTAGGGGAGGCGGTCATGCATCTCTTCTCAGCAGCATGTTCCATGACATCACATTGGCAACTTGATGCTGCCTGTGTGGGAGTAGGTACACCGTGGAAAACAGCAAACACTACAGATTAGGGCCTTTCTTCTCAGATATCTAGTAAATAAACATTTACCAACACACCACTGATTGCACTCATTCATGAGAGTAGATGGGGACTGATTGTCTTGGGGCCACACCTATGTGCTCAGTAGAGGCCTTGAGAGACCCTCAGTATAGAAAATATTATAAGGTTCCTTTCCATAAATAATTACAAAACAAAAACCATGCTAAATGATTAAAAAAACACATACACCAATTTATAGGCTTTTTAATTATTAGAATCCAAAATTCTGGATATGTTTATGAAAATGGATGTCTGCACCATTATCTGCTATTCCCGTGTTGATGATTCTCTAAACTCATGCTTCATCTCTGTGTTAAGTATCCAGCACAGCTGTGAACGCAGATGGAATTTTATTTTGCTTTCTCAAACAAGAAGCATATTCTTTACTGCGCCAATGACCACAGGCCTACATTTTTCAAGGTTTCCCAAACAAGGTGGTGGGTTTTTGTTTGTTTTTGGTTTTGGTTTTGGTTTTTTGCTACTGTCAGAAGCTCCTAACTGGTTAGGTTGCCAAGCAGTAACAAAATGGTTTGGCTAATATAACCTGGATGGGCCTAGATGAGGCACCTTGGCTGAATTCCTAGAGTCAGGCTCCCAAGTCTGGAGGCAGCTATGTGCTAATGTCTCCTCCTGTGATTACAGCTGCCCTTAAAAATACAGGGAAAAACCCAGGGAGAATAAATCAGATTTCACTCTGCCTTTACTTCACTAGCTCACCCAGTGTTCTGGGCAACCAGAGCAGCTGAGAGGCTAGCAGATGTCTGGAGGACTGAAATATATGAAACTCCAAATTCACATGGGTTATACTGGCAAACACATCTCAAATTTGTAACCAAACATCTCCTCAGTTATTGGTTATGTTAGTTTGTGTTTGCTTAGAGGCAAATGCCAGGATGGTATTAGAAGTCCCAGAAATTTATTGAGGGAGGGATCCAGAGAAGTTGGGCACCATAGTCAATCCACACTGCAGGTCTGGCAAATGTGGGAGGAGAGAGGGAAGGGAGGAGAATTGGGCAAGGAGAGGTTTGGACTATGACACAATCCCAGGTCAGGTTCAGCCCAGCTGATGGTGAGGCCTCCGTCCATAAGAGCCACCCACAAGAGTCCTGTGTTTCACCAGAATGGGCATGCCTTAGGGCCATTCCTCTACTCAGTCTGCCTGAGAGCAGCCCACAGTGAGCATGGCCTCAAGTGAGCATGACAGTGGATTTGGAGGGCAGTGGCTGTGCTGTTAGTCACTTATGTTCCCATGCAGGCCTCAAAGGTGCATTGTTATGGCCATTGCACTGGTCCATCCTTGCATGGATGGCTTGTCAATGAATTTGCTTATTTTTTTTTAATAGAAGGAACTGTGATAGAGATGAGGCTCCTGTGTATAGAAGTGTGAAAAGTATGAGCTCATTCATTCATCATGAATATAATCCTAGACCTGCCAATCACCCAAGAAAAGGTCTGCACCTCAGACTAGAAATAGAACTGGGTAGTAGTTTTTCTAAGGCCATCTTTTTGTCAACTTTGGCTTGGGCTCATAATGTACAAAGTATCTAAGACAATCTACAGGGACAGAAAACTGAGAAGACAGGAAAACTTATGAGAAGTCAGGAAGCCTGGAGCTTGAACATAATGTGGATCCATCCTTGAGATTAAGAGTATATATCTCTCTGCTCACATTGGAGTAGAACAGGTAGGGATGACGATGGCTTTGTCCATCAGAAATCAGTGCTCTGTATTTTAGATTGTCCTTATCTAACTCCCTCTTTAACCTTTATAACATTAAGAAAGTCTTCCAGAAAATTCTAGCTCTTAAAATTCAAAAATTCAGAAAAGTGATCTTCATTTACCCCTGGGACAGAGTTTTAGAAAGAAAGCCAATGCAATGGTGCCCACAGTAATTGAAGAAAGAAAACCAAAAAAAAAAAAAAAAAAAAGAAAAGAAAAAGAAAGAAAGAAAACCTGTGGGATAGATGAAATTTAAGAATAGAAGTAGATGCACTTGGCCCAAATACCTTGTCTTACTTTGGCAGTCTCCTATGACTACTAAAACTTTAGAGAGTCTTCATGTTGTTTTAATAAGAGGGTTCAATTCCCTTAGACAGATTATAAAAACATATGCATATTAGTGAACCAAACACTCATTATGCAACACTTTCCACACAGTGTTCCATGGCCACCATCATAGATTTAGGAACTTAACAAACCGTTAATTCTTCCATGCAACCTTGTGGCGACTTTCTCTGACATTTCCAGAAGCCCAGCCCCATCATCCCTCAAAGGCAGCACCTATAGTCTTAGAGGTCTGAGACACTTCAGAAACTAACTGTGACCTAGTTATTTCCTAGGCACATGTGTCATCCTCCTACCTACTCTGCAATAGGAATTGAAAAGGAGTTTCCCTTGGTTCAATTCACAGAAGAATCAGAAGGTCAGAGAAACAGACTCTGACTCTCTCTCTGTCTCTCAATCTCTCTCTCTCCTCCTCATGAGTCCACTAGAAAATAAGGGTTGAATGAATGAACAAATGGATGATGCAATCAGGAGGTAAGAATTTAGACCAATTTCAACCTTATCTTCTAACATCCTATATGCCCAATTGAACAAAGAATTGTATTTATACCTGGGCAATGGACAGCACAGCAGAGATGTCCCCAGATCTCTTCTCAAGCCTGTTCTAGGTAGTAGGAGATATAAGAAGAGCATTTGATTCCTCCATGCATTTGGGACTCTGATCCTTCTAACTAACAGATGAATGATAATTCCTTATGTTTGCTTAGTGTTTCATAGTTTTTAAAGCAACTTTATATGTTATCTAAGATTTACAACAGACTTATTTGTAAAATAGGAACTACTCACATCTTCATCATATCCAAATAGGAAACTGAGGCTCAGGGAAGTGAACTAGCTTGTTCAAAGTCAAGCAGGCAGAGAACATTCTAGCTAGAATAATGGTAAAGCAACAACAACAGCGACCACCTATTGAGTGCTTATTTTGAACTAAATACTAAAAATTTTACATAGATTACCTCTAATTATTAAGGAATCCTGTAAGTAAGGTATCCATGTGTTCATTTTACATTGTTCAGAAGAAGCAGCAAAGTGCTTTTTGATATAGATCCTCAAGGAACATTAGCGGATTGACTTACTGGAGAGAGAGAATACATAATATGTTGGCTGAGTCCAAATCCATTAAACTTTTAGGAAGTGATTCAGAATTTTACAGAACTGTAGTTGAGCAGCAAAAAGAAAAGGAAGGGAATATTAACCTAATTCAGGAACATTAGTTTTCTAGTTGTCTGAGCTGTTGTACTCAATTATAAATTTTTGGCCTTTATATTCACTTTTGATTACATCACTCTCTGTTGGGATGCTTGGGTGGCTCAGTGGTTGAGCATCTGCCTCTGACTCAGGTCATGATCCAGGGTCCAGGATGGAGTCTTGCATTGGGCTCCCCAAGGGGACCCTGCTTCTCTTTCTGCCTATGTTTCTGCCTCTCTCTATGTGTCCCTCATGGATAAATAAATAAAATCTTAAAAAAAATAAATCCCTCTCTGTCAAAGTTGGACTCATTTTTAGGTGGACTAATCTTTAGGTGGAGCCATAGTTTTGTATTCTGCAGGATCCCTAAAGCCTTAAAAATCCATCCCAACCAATCATCTTATAATTGATATTCCACAACTTAGCCTAGCCACCATGTTTATAGCCTGAGTACAATCTAATTAAAATAGAAGAGAATTTACAAGTGGTTGTAAATTCTTTACAAGTGGTGTCAAAATTCTTTTGAACTATCTATCATTTACATCTTAGTATAAATAAGTATTTTGAGCACAGGTTTCGATTAGAGAGGCAGGCTGAAAAGTAAAGTAATATGAGTTGGGATGGGAGAAAGAGGAGAAAGTAGACACAGAAAAGAGGCTGGTCTCATAGAAAATGTAATGCATACTTTTGACAGAGCCTATTGTATTTACTCCTGTAAATTAGTGCACAGTCATACACAGTCATTTTACTCATTATTCCCCATCTGCTTCGCCAACTTCTCATACCTCTTCCACCAACATTCCCTCACTTTGCACTCTCACACTCACATACACAGATAAAAGAAAAGGCATTCTCCCAACCTACCGCTAGGATATCATTCAGATACTAGAGAAAATCTGTCTCCAGCGTGGGTCCTTCTATGATTTAATAAAAGTAAAATAGCAAGTATGATAATAGAAATTAAGGAAAAACCACTCACCCTGCAGGAAAAAAAAGGAAAAATATACTGACTGCAAAACTATTCTATTGCTAAAATAGTTTACTAAAGTCCCTGCTCTTGTTCCTTTTCTTGGAAGCTTTAAATAGTATAGTAATAGTAAATAGTCAACCTAATAGGTGGTCTAAAGGCAGATGTAATTGTTGAAAGAAGGGTCAGTGTCATAGATCATTGGAGGTATTCTTATGTCTCCAAAACCAGAATAGTTGTAACTTGTAGAGAAAGCAAACCAGGCACATTAGAATATTTGTATTCACGGACTGATAGTGTGGTCTGTGCTTTAGAATGTGACCCCCAGGAATCGTTTTCTATTCTTCCTCCAATTTTATTCTTCAAAATGCAGCTTACTATCATGCTTTCCAGAAGCATTCCTGGGTGTCTCAAACCTAGAACCCTTTTTTCTCAGAAATCTTGGGGCTCGTTTGACTTATAGGCTATAAATAGAGCAGTGGCAGCAAGACCTAGCTACTGTTCAATGGACATTTGGTGATATGATTTTGTTTTCTAGAGCCTAGTAAATAAAACTACATAGGCTTAGCTACATTTTGGGGATCTCTTGATCCTATCACCACAGGATCTGATCCAGGTGTTCAGAGCAGCCACCTCTGAAGCCTTACATTTGGCAGAACTGAGTGTGACCTATTGGTTCAGCACATGAAAAAAACATTCAGGAAAAGTAGCCTCATTGATAAAGAGACAGGGGACTTGAGAGCTCTTTGTGAATATGATTTGAGTCCCAGTTAATTTGTCTGCCTCTTCCCACAACCAAAAAGGATTTGGCCATCTTGAATCCTTGGTAGGATTCAGCTACCAGGGCTGAAGTGGGGTTCCCACCTGAGTACAGGTCCATGAACCTCAAATAGAGTGACCAACCATCGTGATTTGCCTAAGACCGAAGGAGTTCCTGGGATACAGGGTTTTCAGTTTTAAAACTGAGACAGTCTTGGTCAAACCAAGTAAGTCAGTCACACTAGCCACAGAAGACCAGGGCAGAAGAGAACCCCATAGGATTGAGGATTGATTCTTGGTGGGTGAACAGAAGGCACACAAAAGCCAATCAATACAGTGTCAGGGTTGGAGTGAGATGGAGGGGAGACACTTGTGTTATAAAAGCGTCCTCCAAAAAAGTAAGTTCCCTGGACAAGATACTTCTTCCAGCTGGTCCAGAAGGATTTGGTAGCATCAGTTCATGACCATGGAAGATTTCCTGCGTACAATTCCAAAAAAGAAAAAGAACGAATATCTAATAAGAGATTTTAAGTCCCTGAATAAGAGATACTTAGAAATAAGCACTGGTGACTAAGCAAAGACCCGTGCAACTTATACTCCCGGGGTTCCCAACCAGCTAATAGTGTCTCTGTTTCAGCAGGAATTTTATGTCTCCAGTTTAGATGTTTAGGGCTCCCTGGCCCCTTCTTCTGTGTAAGACCATGTGTATGAACCAGGAAGTGAACTCTCACCAGTACTCAGTCATACTGGTGGCTGATCTTGGAGTTCCCAGCCTCCAGAACTGTAACAAATAATTCTGTTGTTTATAAGCCACCCAGTCTAAAGTATTTTTGTTATAGCAGCTCAAGCTGACTAAGACGGTCCCTAAAGAGCATTCCCCATCCTGGGAGACAGGGACATTAATGAACGCACTCTGGGAAACCTAGTGATCACATTTGTGGCTGGATTTTCTTCTTCTTCTTTTATTATTAAAGACTGTTTATTTGTTTATTTCAGAGAGAGCATGAGCAGGGGGAGGGGTGGAGCGACAAGCAGACTGAGTGGGGCTCTATCCGGGGGACCCTGAGATCATGACCTGAACTGAAGGCAGATCCTTAACTGACTGAGCCACCCAGTCATGGATTTTATTCTTTATAAGACTTCATTTTAGTGTGTAGGATAATCACTTCTGTTAGTGAAGTAGGGAAGTGGGATATCGTAGGGGAAGGTGTTCTTGGACTTTATCCCCTTCGAAGTGAGATAGCTCTAAGAGTCAGCAAAGGCCCTCGTGGCTATGAACAGCTACAATACAAGCTTTTCACTCCAAATTTGGAATTCCCAAAGCCTAAGGGCTATGAAATGAGGTAACAAAGCCTCCTAGGCCTAATATTTAGCGATTTGTCTCCTTGCTTTTCTCAGAAAGGGGAAAGATACCTGGTCACAGAATGATCAGATCTGTAGATTTCCAACATTTAGGAGACTTTCAGGAGGTGAGAGGCACCTGCTTTGACCACCTGCTGGCAGTGATAGCTCACCCTGTAGTTTTTGGGATCACCCAAACTGAATGTGAGTAGCACAGCTTTAAAATGTTCTTTTCTAAGTTGTTCTACATCTTCCTCATACTGGGAAACTTGACCATTTGTCAGAGGCAGGGCCTGATCGCCTCTATTGTCAGTAGCCAAAAGGACAAGACTAATTGTCAGATCTCCAAATTCTAGTGTCCAGCTGATGGTATCCTGTAAGCAACATGCTTTTTAAAAATTCTGGACTTTCACACATACACTCTGAAGAAAAGAATCTTTTTGGATTTTTGCTTCAAGCTGGTGACATCTTTGATGGTGCTGGGTAATTGGAAAAGGGATTTAAATAGGTCTGGAGGCTTTCCAGCACTGTAGAATTTGCAAACACTGTACGGAATCCATAACCAAACAGAGTTTACAAAGAAACTCTTCCCTCTGGAATTATTCAAGGATCCAATTTGAAGAGATTTTAGTTTATTCTGAGGTAATGCCAGGAGGCCATGAAAATAAGAACAAAGCAGAATAGGGTGGGGATGAAGAGAGAGTCACTTTCTGGTAGAGAAAAAAGCAAAAACAAAAAACTAGTACAACTCTCGTGTGTGATGGTGACTGAGCATGGGATGAGGAGCCCTCTGGTTTAAAGGAACAACCCTAAGGACAGAGAGGTGTGTATTGGCCCTTCTGGGCATCTCTTTCCAGAACTCGGGGCTAAACTGTAAAAAACTGTCTCCAGGAGAGCAGGAAGTCTGAGTGGTGGGGCTGCACTAAAGTCATTTCTAATGCAGTGTGTGTGTGTGTGTGTGTGTGTGTGTGTATAGATGTGCATACATTACAAAGATTCTCATTTACTTTGTTAGGCAGGGCAAATATTCTGGCTTTAATGCAACTGCTCATTTTCCTCCATAGCAGCTATCTCCAGCTACACAGAGTCTAGCACACGTGAATACACAGGCGTGTAGAGGCCCTTGCCTCTCACTGCAGGTGCACATTCTTAAATGAGTAAAGCAAAGACAACATTCATTCTCAATCCCTTTCATTCACAACCACTTAAAGTGCCTAGAAATAAAAAAAAAATAAAAGTATAAATAAAATAAAGTGCCTAGAAATGCCTAGAGGAGCTCCTCTCCACCATCTCTACCTTGCAACAGGACACTACATTTTATTTGGAACTTTTCATGAAGCCTCGGGGATATTTTTTTAGAATAGTGTTAGAGTTATAAAAAAGAGTTGCAAAGATAGTACGAAGAGTTCCCATATCTCCTCCTGCAGTTTTCTCCTATTATTAATATCTTACATTAATATGATATACCTGTCACAATTATTGAACCAATGCTGATAGATTACTATTAACTAAAGTCCATACTTTATTAATATTTGCTCAGTTTATACCTATTTTTTTTCTGTTCCAGGGGACCATCAAGGATATTACATGACATTCAGTCATTATGTCTCTTTTGACTTCTCATGGCTGTGACTCTTTCTCAGGTTGTCCTTGCTTTTAATGACCTTGACAGTTTTGAGGAGTACTGCTCAGTTATTTTATATAATGTCCCTCAACTGAGGTTCATCTGATATTTATCTCATCATAAGACAGCAGTTATAGGTTTGGGGAGGAAGATCACAGAGCCTGTTGCCATCGCAATCACATCTAATCAAGGGGAGACACTATAAATAGGGCTTATCACTGTTGATGTTGACCTTAATAACCAGACTGAAGTAGTGTCTGTCAGATTTCCCCTCTGTAAAGTGACTCTGTTTCTCCTACTTATATTGCTCTATTTGGAAGGAAGTTGCTATGTGCTGCCCACACTTAAAGAGTGAGGAGTTCTGTTTCACTCCTTGAGGGCAGAAAATCTGCTTAAATTACTTGGAATTATTCTGCATGGGAGATTTATCTATTCTTCTCCATTTATTTAGTTATTCAATCATTTATTTATACAGCATTGACTCATGGATATTTGTTTTATACTTTTGGTTATAATCAAATATTTCTTCACTTTATTGTTCAAATGGTTCCAGCCATGGCCATTGAGAGTGCTTTCCATTGGCTCCTGTGTTCCTTTGACATACTCCCCCACAATGTTATGGCTTCAAAACACAAAACAAAACTTCCTTACTTTCTGGAATTATTGGATGCCTTAAGTTCATCTTGAATATTTCCTGCCTCAATCTTAGAATCAACTATTTCTCTCGGGAACCCTGGTTTCTTTCATTGGAGAATGGTATTAGAAGTCAAGATCTAGGGGCTGCCTGGATGGCTCAGTCAGTTAAGGGGCCAACTCTTGATTTCAACTCAGGTCATGATCACTGGGACATCTACTTGAGATTTTCTTCCTCTTCCTCTGCTTCTCTCCCAGCTTGCATGCGCTTTCTGTCTAAAATAAATAAATAAAGCTTTAAAAAAAAAAGAAATCAAATCTGGGCACTGTGTATGCTCATTGTTACCTAGGTGTCATTGTTTCAAGTTCTCTCAGCTGATAAAGCAATGAAATATATATGTGTGCATACTAATCCTTGTATATACACATATCTATAAATATTTCTTTATGTTATGGTCTGTACCTATATTAAGCTTAGTAGGAGTTACTGATGTCTCCTCTGTAGGATTTTAAAGTGTGGAACTTCATGCTTAAAAATAAAATTTATTTCTTAGAAACAGCATTCCAGTAGCCTATTGGATGAAGATGGAACAGAGGCTTCTGCATAAAGAAGGTCGACACCTGATTAAGATAGTATCAGAGAGCATTGTAAAGCCTGAAATATCCAACAGAAACAGTATTAAGTGATTAAAAAACAAAAAGGGATTCATTGTTAAGAATTTACTTTCACTAAATTTTTCTACCACTTTAGAAATTTTCTTCAAAGATTTTTATTTAGTTTTTTTTTTAAAAAGATGATTTTTAAAACAATTTTAGTTTCACATAAAAATTGAACAGAAAAGGGTTCCTGGATGGAACAGTTAGTTAAGCATCTGACTCTTGGTTTTGGCTTAAGTCATGATCTCAGAGTCATGAGACTGAGTCCTGCATCAGGGTCTGTACTCCGTGTAGGGTCTGCTTGAGATTCTCTTTCCCCTCTGAATCTCTTGCTCATGCTGTCTCTCTCTCTCTAAAATAAATAAATAAATCCTTAAAAAAATTGAACAGAAGGTACAGAGATTTCCCATATGCTTCCTCCCTACCTCCAGTCTGCTCACTTATAACCTCCTCCACTATCAACATTCTGCATCATGGTGGTACATTTGTTACAATGGATGATACCCTATGGATACACCATTATCACCCAAAGTACATAGTTTACCTTAGGATTCACTCTTGATGTTGTATATTCTATGAGTTTCAACAAATGTATAAATGACATGTATCCACCATTGTGGTATCATACAAAATAGTTTCACTGCCTCAAATTCCCTCTGTGCTTTGCCTATTCATCCCTCTCTCTTCCCAATACCTGGAAACCACTGATCTTTTTTACTGTCTCCATAGTTTTGTCTTTTCCAGAATGTAGTTGGAATCATACAATCACACAATATGTATGTAGCCTTTTCAGATTGGCTTTTTTCACTTAGTAATAATCATTTAAGTTTCCTCCACATCTTTTCATGGTTTTATAGCTCATTTCTTTGTACTAAATAATATTTAATTGTCTGCCTGTGCCACTGTTTATTTATCCAGGCACCTACTGAAGGACATCTTGGTTACTTCCAAGTTTTGGCAGTAATAAATTAAACTGCCATACACATCACATCTGTTTGTAGGTTTTTGTGCAGCTTAAATTTTCAATTCCTTGGGGGGAAAAAAAACATCAAGGAGTGTGATTGCGAATTGTAGGATAAGAGTACATTTAGTTTTGTAAGAAACCTCCAAACTGTCTTCCAATGTGGCTGTATCTTTTTTCATTCCCATTAGCAACAGAAGTTTTCCTGTTTCTCCATACTCTCAACAGCATTTTGTATTGCCAGCGTTTTGGAATTTGGCTATTCTAATAAGTGTGTAGTAGTATCTCATTGTTGCTTTAATTTATGATTCCCTAATACTCTGATGTTGAACATCTTTCCATAAGATTATTTGTCATCTTTATATCTCTTTTGGTGAGATGCCTATTCAGGTTTTTTTGCCCTTTTTTCTAATCAGATTGTTTACTTTTTTATTGTAGAGTTCTAAGTGTACTTTACATTTTGGATACAGCCCTTTATTAGACGTGTCTTTGCAAATATTTTCTCCCAGTCAGTAGCTTGTCTTACTCACTTGACATGATCTTTTTCAGAACAGAAGTTTTTTTAGTTTTCGTGAAATCCAGTTTATTAATTATTTCTTTCATGAGGTATAGCTAACATGTCATTGCCATATCCAAGGTCATGAAGATTTTCTGCTCTGTTATCTTCTAGGAGTTTTATAGTTTTGTGTTTTACATTTAGGTCAATGATCTATTTTTACTGATCTTTTTTTTTTGGTCAAAGGTATAAAGTCTGTATCTAGACTTAATTTTTGTATGTGGATGTCCAATATTCCATCACAATTTGTTTAAAGGGCTTTCAATATTGAATGGGCATCCTGGGTCTTTTGCCTTTCCATGTAAACTTGAAAGCCAGTTTGTCAATACTCACAAAATAACTTGCATGAATACTGATTGGGTTTGCATCACATCTAAGTATCACATTAGGAAGAGCTGACATCTTGACTATATTGAGTCTTCCTATCCAAAAACATAGAATTTCTCTTCATTTATTTAGTTCTTTAATTTCTTTCATCAGAGTTGTATAGATTTCCTTGTATAAATCTTATACATAGTTTGTTAGATTTATGTCTAAGTATTTCACTTTTTGAAGCTAATATAAATGGAATTTATTTTTAATTTCAAATTCCACTTGTTCATTGCTAGTATATAGGAAAGCAATTAATTTTCTTATATTAACTTTGTATCCTGCAACTTTGCCATAATCATGTATCAGTTTCAAGTTTCTGGTTAATTACTACAGATTTTCTACACAGACAGTCTTATCATCAGTGCATAAAGACAGTTTTAGGTCTTTCTTCCCAATCCTAATAACTTTCATTTTTCTTTTCTTATCTAATTAGTTTAGCCAAGACTATCTTGAAAAGGAGCAGAGAGAAGGGATATTATCTTATTCCTGATCTTAGTGGAAAAGTTGAATTTCTCACCATTAAGTATGATGTTAGTGGTAGGTTTTTAAAGACATTCTTTATCAAGTTGAGGAAGTTTCCCACTATTCCTAGTTTGTTGATGGTTTTTATGTTAAATAGGTATTGGATTTTGACAAATGCTTTTTCTGCATCTACGTATATGATTATGTGACTTTTCTTCTTTTTGTTGATGCAGATATTATATAAAATGTCTTTCAAATATTGAACCATCTTGCATACCTATAGGATAAATCCCCCTTGATTGTGGCATATAGTTCTTTCTTAAATATATTATTGGATTCAATTTGCTAATATTTTGTTTCAGATTTTTTCAACCATATTCATAAAAAGCATTCACTTTTCATTTTCTTTTCTTTGTCTGGTTTTGGTATTAGGACAATGCTGGGCTCATAGAATAAGTATTTTCTCTGTTTCTGTTTTCTGGAACAGATTGTAGACAATTGATATAATTTCTTCCTAGATGTTCTGTAGACTTCACTAGTGAATCCATTTGGTCTTGATGCTTTCTATTTTGCAAGATTATTAATTATTTATTCATTTTTAAAATTAGGTATATTCCTGTTCAGATCCACCACTTTTTAAGTTGCCCTTGATACTCATCCTACCCAATTTTTAAGACCTCTACCTTTGTTGCAGTTGCCTTGTAGTTCATTTAGACTACAGAGCTTCCCTATCTTCCACACTGGGAGTCGGGAAAAGCCAGGTCTCTTATTCTAGGTCCAGCTTTCATGATCTACTAATTAGGCAGAAATTACCTCTCTGAAAGAGAGCTGCCCTGCCAATTTCAGCAAAGAAATGCCTGTGGGTTCTGTGCTGAAATGAAAAAAAGTGAGGAATTTGGAGTCAAACTTATGTGGGTTTTAAATCTGGCTCTCCCACATAAATATCTTGTGACCTTGCTTACCCTAAGATTTCAGTAATCTATATTTTACTCCTCTAGAAAATGAGAAATAAGACTAATCTCATGGAATTCTCTGAGTACTAAATGGGATATAGCAATAGGCCCCTTTTCTCCAATACATTCCTACTTACTGTTGCCTTAAAAAATGGGAAAAGTGATCAGGATCCATTTCATCACAAACCAGATATTAACTTGTCTATCATATATTGATTTGCATTGAATAACTTCTCCATTAGGGCTTGCAGTTTTATAACAACTATTTATAGTTGAGGACTATATTATATATAATTATATATACTATTATATATACTATTTGTAGTATATAATTATACTATAATATAGTATAGTATATAATATAATATAATATAATATAATATAATATAATAATTACATATACTATTTATAGTCCAAAATAGTAGGACAACAAAATGGGATGGGAGGTCTAGGAACCAAAGACAAATCTCAAGACTTGACTTTTAATGACAGTTTTAGAGTACAAATATTTTATCTTCTCAAACAACAAAGGGGAAGATCAATATAACTGTGAGTAATAATGACTCTGTAGCATAATACTGGAAGTGAGTTTTCATTTTTCTTTTAGATAGTGAATAGACAGATATTTCAAATCAAACTGCTTTTTAAATTAGCCAAACCTTTTGTATTTAAAACATATTTATAAACAGGAAAGTAAAGTTCAGTTTTAAAACAGTAAATGGAATGCCATCATTGTCAGTAATAAGATGGCATGTATGAAAGGTAGGTATTGAGGTTGCTAGGGGAAAGACCCTAGAAGGTTACTAATTATCTCACAAACATTGGACACATTTTAGAGGCTGCTACCGGTGCAAAAATTTGAAATATGACTTTGAGAATATTAAGATGCCTCCCTTGACAGGTTAGGGAGAAATAAGGAGTTCCCTCTTTTTGGAAATAAAGAGGACCTTCAGTAAGCCACATGTCTTCCTTTCAGTTTTTCATGAGGTGTCAAAGTTTAGATAGAAGGATTTGGTTATTTTATACAGAAATACAAAAAAAAAAAAAAAAAGATGCATTTTGACCAGCACAAGGACTAGGGAGATACATAATGTAAAAAAACAATTTTACCTCACCCTACTTCTAGTTGATTTATAATGAATGTGATTTTTTAAGCCATGAAGAGAGGGATTTGGACCAGGAAGCTGGTTGAATATTCTGAGGTCATTTTGAATGTTAATATGTACAAAGAGAATGCCAAATGTTAAAGGTTACAAGAATGAAGAAACCAGATTTTCCTCTAAAGACTAAGAACAAATAAGGGTTCCTTATTACCATGTATTTCAACACAGTAGTGGTTAATGTTATAGGGAAGGAAGAGGAAACAGTTTTAAGATTGGAAATAAAGAGGTAAAACTATCATTATTTATAGATAATATTACCATCTATCTAGAAAAACAAATAGAATCAACAAACTTCTAATAGAAAAATAATTAGAATAAGAGAGTTCAGTAAGATATCTCAATAGAAGCACAATCTAGAAAACTCAATAGTATTTCTCCAATCCAGTAAAGACTGACTCAAAATAAAATGCAAAATCATATTTTTCAAAATAACAAAATTAAGGGATTTACAAATTAAATCAGAATATATATATATATATATTTCTGTGTAGAAGAATTTAAAGCTTTCATAAAGAATATTAAAAATTATTTGAATAAATTAAGATACTCTATGTTCTTAAATGATCTATCTCAATATTATGATTTTCCTTACATTGATCTAAAATTCAATGAAACTTAAAATACTAGTTGGATTTTAAAACTAAATTAATTAAACTTAAAATAGAATTTAGCAAAATAAATGCATATAAACAGATTTTTTAAAAGAGCAAAGAGAAGGGACTTTTTGCTCCATCAGATTTAAGATATATGGGACACCTGTGTGGCTCAGGGGTTGGGCATCTGTCTTTGGCTCAGGACGTGATCCTGGGGTGCTGGGATCAAGCCCCATATTGGGATCCCTGCGTGGAGCCTGCTTCTCCCTCTGCCTGTGTCTCTGCCTCTCTGTGTGTATCTCATGAATAAATAAATAAAATCTTTAAAAAAAGATTGAAGATATACTATTGGGTGGAACCACATGAAATCACCATTTTTGTAGGTCAAAAACGATTGAATATTAGTAATTTCATATAATTCAACGTATAAAGTATCATTATGATTTTTTAAAAACCTGTGTCTTGGTGAAACAAACAGATAAATAGAGCAATGAAATAGAATGGAGTACAAAAAGAGCTATGTATATGTGTATATAGTACTACATACCATGTGTATATACTAACAAAATATCTGATGAAGAGATTATTACAAATTAATGGAGAAAAACAACTTGATTAGTAGATAATGGAGAGAAAAATTAAGTGGAGAAAATATGTGGAAAGCATATTTCTCCCATTATATGAAGAAAAATAAAGTAAATCTCTTCCTAACAATACTACATATAAAGGTGGATGCAAGGTGGATTGAAAAACAAGAAAGGTAAAATTTTTGAGTTCATAGAGTAAAATTTAGAAGAAACTTTTCTGTGAACTATGGGCAGAGGAAGGTTAATTAAAACAAAACAATGTAATGCATAGATTTAAAAATTGTTTAAATGATTTTATTGAAATTAAAAACTTTAATGAAAACACTAAAGACAAACTTAATAAACACATGGCAGATTATAAGAATATGTAATGTCTAAAAAGATTAATATACAGAACATGGGGGTGCCTGGGTGACTCAGTTGGAGTATCTGCCTTCAGCTCAGGTCATGATCTGATTCTGAGATCAAATCTTGCATCAGGCTCCCTGCTCAGCAGGGAGTTTTTTCTCCCTCTTCCATTTCCCCTGCTCAAGGTCTCTACCTCTCTCACACTCTCTTTCTTTCTTTCAAATAAATAAATAAAATCTAAAAAAGTATATCCAGAACATCAGTGCCTATCCTGTTAGTGCCAAAACAAAACAAAACATTTAGGAATCCAAAATTAAAATGAGCAAAAGATCTCAATAGGGTGTTTTTAATATAAAAAAATTCACAAAGCTTATAATCATTGGAAGAAATGCTCAACATAATTTGATATAAGAAAAAATTAAATTCTTACATGTAAGACTGCATAAGATAGAAAGCTGTATACTGCTAAGTTTTTGTAATAGATAGTGGAGATGGAGAATCCTCATATGTTGTTGGCAGGGTATAAGCCCGTGTAGCTATTCCAGAGAGCAATATGATTTTACTTTGATGACTTAGTCAGCTTAAGAGCACACATATTTTCATACACTGAGAGCTAGTGATTCCATTCCTGAGGATATATGCCCAAACAAGTTTCACACAGATTCAAAAGAGAACATGAGTGAAGATGTTACTACAGCTTTATGTATGATGGTGGGGTGGTGGATGTAATCTGGGTGTCCACCCTGGGAGAGAATACGCATAAAATAATGTGCAATCACATTTCTGGAGTATAATGTGGCAGTTTGAAGAAACATGTCTGGCTTTGAGAAAATGATGCCACACCTATTAGGGTGGCTACTATTTAAAACATAGCAAGTGTTGGTAAGGATGTGGAGAAATTAGAATCCTTCTGCACTGTTGATGGGAATATAAACTTATGCAGCAACTGTGGAAAATCATATAGTAGTTCCTTAAAAAAATAAACATAGAATTACCAGATGATCCAGCAATTCCAGGTATATATCCCAAAGAATTGAAATCTGGGGCTCAAATGGATATTTGTGCACCCATGTTCAGAGCAGCATTATTCACAACAACCAAAAGGTGGAAGCAATCCAAATGTTCGTCAACTAATGCATAGATAAACAAAATGTGGAATATAATGGAATATTAGTCAGCCTTTAAAAAAGGAAGTTCTGACACATGGATGAATGTGAAGGATATTCTACTAAATGAAATAGGTCAGTCGCAAAAGGACAAATACTGTTATGACTCTACTTAGCTGAGGAACCTAGAGTAGTCAAATTTACAGAGACAGAAAGTAGAATGGTTATTGCCAGAGTCTGGGGCTCGGTGGAATGGGAAATTAGGGTTAAATGGCTACAGAGTTTCAGTTTGGGAAGTAAAAATCATTCTGTAAAGGGATGGTGGTGATAGTAGTACAACAATATGAATATACTTGATGCCACTGAGCTGTACACTTAAAAATTATTAAGAAGGTAAATTTTGTGTTATGTATATTTTACCACAGTTTTTAAAAACATGATAGTTGGTGGAAAAAGTAAGAAATGAAATTTTAGATAGATAGACATACACCATATACACTAATTTAAAAATGCACTCATACAGTAACTTCATGCAAAATTCTTAGGTAAAAATGTGGGATACGTGAACCAGCCACCATTCCCTATTCTTCAGCCCCATCGTGGCTGTGAGGATGGTTGCCTATGTTTCTGGGGAAGTGTCCTGAGGGACTTAGTTTCAGCTTTCTCAACTGTAGCGGCAATGCTCAGTGACCTCTGTCAGAAGATTTGAAGATCCACGGCCCTTTTATTTTCTTTTGTCTTTTTGGAACCAAATATTTAAGGAAATTTTCATTGGGTCACTAGATGACAGCCGATATAATGGAACAGAAATATCAGGGACACACACAATAAAGAATATACATTTTGCAGAAGATGGATTAGAAAAATCACAAACAGATTGCTCCAGCTCTCAAAAGAGAGAAATCAATACTCCTTAGCATGTCAGAGAATCACATTTCCAGTTGCCATATTATAAAACTCAGAAAGTCCAGTTCTCAACAAAACAACGAATATTACAAGTGATGCAAAGACAAGTATAGTTCATTCACAGGAAAGAAAATGACAAAAATCGTCACTGAGAAAGCCCAGGTATTAAAATTACTTATCAGAAAGGATAAATCAACTGTCTAAAATACAGTCAGGACGGGGCAACCCGGGTGGCTCAGCAGTTTAGGCTGCCTTCAGCCCAGGGCATGATCCTGGAGACCCGGGATCGAGTCCCACGTTGGGCTCCCTGCATGGAGCCTGCTTCTCCCTCTGCCTGTGTCTCTGCCTCTCTGTTTGTGTGTGTCTCTCATGAATAAATAAATAAAATATTTAATTTTTTTTTAAAAAACATTAACAACATTGCCTAGGAGCTTTTAAAAATAATAAATAAATAAATAAATAAATAAATAAATAAATAAATAAATAAACAAACAAACACACTCAGGATTAAGAACTACAGAAAATTTTTTAAGATATGTATGAACAAAATAAGAATATCGACAAAAAGATTGAAATTATAAAAAGGAACCAAATGCAAACTCTGGGGTTGAAAGTTATCTGAAATGAAAAATGCACTGGAGGGGAACCTGGGTAGTTCAGTCAGTTAAGCATCTGCCTTTGGAACAGGTCAGGATCCCAGGGTCCAGAATCGAGCCCCACAGAATTGCTCCCTGCTTTTTCCTCTCCCTCTCTCTGCCTGCTCCTCTCCCTGCTTGTGTTTTTTTTCTCTCTCTCTCACTCTCTCTTTCTCTTTCTATCAAATAAAGAAATAAATAATTAAAAAAAAAGAAAAATTCACTGCAGGAGCTCAAAACCAAATTTGAGCATGTAGAAGAAAGTCTTAGAAAACTTGAATATAGGCAGTGAACTAATTGAGAATGAGGAACAGAAAGAAGGAAAAATAAACAGAACCTTGGGGACCTGTTGGACACCATCAATCAGATCAACATCTGCATTGTAGGAATGCCAGGAGGAGAACAGAAAGGAAGGCAGAAAAAAACA
Organism: Canis lupus dingo; assembly: GCF_003254725.2. Taxonomy (NCBI): domain Eukaryota; kingdom Metazoa; phylum Chordata; class Mammalia; order Carnivora; family Canidae; genus Canis; species Canis lupus. The sequence continues at coordinate 6,564,863 of NC_064277.1, forward strand.
CTTGAAGAAATAATTTGAAGAACTTCTTAAATGTGATGAAAGTAATGAAAATATATATCTAAGAAGCTCAATGAACTACAGATAAGAAACTCAAAGATCTCCATGCTGAGATGCAGTCACATTGCTGAAATCTAAAGGAAAAGAGAAAAATTTTAAAGTAGCAATAGAGAAGCAATTTGTCTTATATCCTCAATAAGCTTAACAACTAATTTCTCATTAAAAACCATAGGGATCCCTGGGTGGCGCAGCGGTTTGGCGCCTGCCTTTGGCCCAGGGCGCGATCCTGGAGACCGGGATCGAGTCCCACGTCGGGCTCCTGGTGCATGGAGCCTGCTTCTCCCTCTGCCTGTGTCTCTGCGCCTCTCTCTCTCTCTCTGTGACTATCATAAATAAATAAAAATTAAAAAAAATTAAAAAAAAAAAAACCATGGAGGCAAGAGGCAGTAGGATGATTGACATATTTAAAGGAAAAAAAGATCCACCATCAAACAAGAGTGCTATATCTGACAAAACCATCCTTTAAGAATAAAAGAAAATCTCAGACATTTCCTGAAAAATAAAAGCTGAGATAATATATTACCAGTAATCCTCACTATAAGACATGCTAAAGGAGTTCTTCAGGCTGATAGAAATGGACATTGGATGGGACCCCTGGGTGGCTCAGTGGTTGAGCTTCTGCCTTTGGCTTGGGGCATGATCCTGGATCCTGGGATTGAACCCCACATTAGGGTCTCTGTGGAGAGCCTGCTTCTTCCCCTGCCTGTGTCTCTGACTCTCTCTGTGTCTCTCATGAATAAATAAATAAATAAATATTTTTTAAAAAATGGACACTGGACAATAACTCAAAGTTATAGGAAGAAATAAAGAACATTGGTAAAGGAAACCACATCGGTAAATATAAATTCAGTATTATTATACTTTTGGCTTATAATTTTTCTTTTTTTCCCTATGTGATTTGAAATTCAAATGTATAATACAGTCATTGTGAATCTATGTTAAGGGCAAACAATGGGTAAAAATATATCTGTAGCAATAACAAAACAAAGGGGGAGCAATGGAGATACATTGGAATAGAGTGCTTCTATACTACTAAAACTGAGTTGATATTCTGAAATGATATTATTATTTAGTTGTTTAAGATATGAATTGTAATTTCCAAGGTTATCACTAGGAAAATAATTTTTTAAATGCATAGGACAGTAAAGAAGGGAATCAAAATGGCACATTATAAAAATCAACTAAATACAAAAGAAAAAAAGAAAAGAAATAAATACATAAGAAGGCAGTAATGAAAGAAAGGAATAAGACATGTAAGGCTTACAGAACAAATAACTAAATGGCAGGTGTAAATACTTTCTTATCAGTAATAATTTTAAATGGAAATGCATTAAACTCTCCTATTAAAAACGAAGAATGGGGGGATCCCTGGGTGGCGCAGCAGTTTGGCACCTGCCTTTGGCCCAGGGCACGATCCTGGAGACCCGGGATCGAATCCCACATCGGGCTCCCGGTGCATGGAGCCTGCTTCTCCCTCTGCCTGTGTCTCTGCCTTTCTCTCTCTCTCTCTCTGTGTGACTATCATAAATAAATAAAAAATTAAAAAAAAAAAAACGAAGAATGGGGCAGGAGTGCACTGGTTGTGATGAGCAATGCTGTTGTGTTGAATCACTATATAGTACACCTGAAACTAACATTTCACTGTATATTAACTAACTGGAATTTAATTAAAAACTTTAAAAGGTTGAGTAGATTGGATAAAAAAATACCATGATTCATCTATATTGTGTCTACAAAACACTCAATTTATATATAAAGACACAAAGAGATTGAAAGTAAAAAATGTATTGAAAGTAAAAGCTTTTTACTTTCAATAGCTACTCAGCTATTCTATGCAAACAGCAACCAAAAGAGAGCTAGGATGGCTATCTTGTCGTCAGACAAATTAGACTTTAGGTCAAAAAAGTTTACAAGAGACAAAGTCATATATTGACAACAGATTCAAACCACCATGAAAATATAACATTTATAAACATACATTCACCTAGCAATAGAATCTTAAAATATGAAACAAAAATTGACAGAATTGAATAGGGAAATAAGTGGTTCTACAATAATAATTGGAGACTTTAAGTTCTTTTATTTCTTTTTTTACTTAGACATAATTGACATATAACGTTGTGTAAGTTTACGATGGACATGATGATTTGATGCCCATTCTTGAAAGTGGATTGAACAGAAAGATCAAAAGAAAATAGAGGACTTGTCCAGAACACTGCACCCAACAACTTCCAAATATACAGTCTTCTCAAGGGTCCATGGAGAATTCTCCGCAGCAGGCCATGTGTTAAACCACAAAATGGGTCTTAATAAGTTTAAAAAGATTAAAATTATACAAGGTATCTGTTATGACCACAATGGAATGAAACTGCAAATCAGAAGGAAAATTGAAAAACTTACAAATATTGGAAGTCAACACCACACTTTTAACCAATGAGTCAAAGAAGAAATCACGAGGAAAACTAGAAGTACCTTGAAATGAATGAAAACAGAAACATAACACACCAAAACCTAGCGGATACAGCAAAAAGCATTGCTACACAAGACATTTATAGCTGCAAACAACTATATTAAAAAGAAGATAGATATAAAAATAATAATCTAACTATACACCTTAAGGAACTAGAAAAATCAGAGCAAAGCAAACCCAAAAATATTAGAAGGAATGAAATAATAGACTAGAGTGGAGATAAATTAGAGAATAGATAAACAATAGACAGTGAATGCCTGTGTAGAAAAAACTCCTGCTAACTTAAACTTTGTTCATCTATCTATTCAACATTTCTTACCATCTTCTCTATGCCAGATCTACACAAATACTATAAATATATAAATATTGCAAAAAATACTTTTTGTTGTTACATATGAAAAGTAAGCACATTTCCCAACCTTGTCTCAGTACCACTGTCCCCTTCCCATTAGATAATTTCTGTTGAGTTTCTTATTAATCCTCCTACACATATTCTGAACATATATTACATTTATATTTACATTTATCTATTTTATTCACACAGATATATAGATATGCCTTTATGCTCCTCATTAACAAATTATCTTTTAGATAGATCTGTATCACCATGTAAAGTTCCTTGTTCTTTTTCATGACTTTATGTAAACAATGTCTGAATGTAATCACAATTTGTTAAACCAATTCCATATTGTTTCCAGTCATTTGTCATCACAAACAGCACAGTATTTTGTACATGTGTTCTAGGAGTCCAATTTCTGAGTTCAAAGATATGTACATTCAAAGATATGTACCCCAATACATGAGAATTGGTACATTGCCTCTCAGAGAGTTTGCACTTATTTATACTTCACCAAAAATGTAGAAACACATTTTCATAACCAGTACTCTGTTTTATCAAATGCTATGTATTCTACAAATCTGATTGGTTAAAAATTTGAATTATTAGCTAATTTGCATTTCTTTTATTATGGGTGGGGTACAACATCATTTCATGTGTGATGTTGTATGTATATTATATATATACATATTTATGTTTAGTTTTTTATAAATATGTATATAATATATATGTATATACATATTATATATATTTGTTTCTTTTAACTCCCTGTTCATGTTTTATTTTCCAGTGGATAATTATTTATAATAATGATTTGTAGGAGCTCTTTAGATTTTAATTAGTCCTTTGCTCTATTAAATACATTTTTCTAGTTTGTTATCCACATTTTAACATTACCTATGCTCCTTTATTTGCCATACATAAATTACAATTTTTATATACTCAAATTTGCAAATTTATCTATTTTTCCTTTCCAGTTTCTGGGCTTTCCTACTCTTTGATTTATTTTTAAATTCTGTTTCTTTCTAGTATTTTTACATATTAAAATATTATATTTAAATACATTTGAATAATATGTAACTTATACATAGTGAAACGTAGAAAATACTATATTTAAATACATTTGAATAATATATAACTTATACATAGTGAAACGTAGAAATGCTAAGTTTTTCATCTAGTTTTAATAAACACATTCATATGTGTAGCCGACACCACTGTCAAGGCAGAAATTTTCCATTCACTCCAGAAAATTGTCCTGTGCCCTCCAAAAACAGCACCAAGTCCTGAATTCCAAGCAATAATATTCTTTTTATCTTAGTTTTACCTGTACTTAAGTTTCTTATAAATGGAGTCACACAAAAATACTCTTTGATTTTAACTTTTTGGCTCAATGTTTTTGAGGTTCATGAATGCTGTGCATGAGTTAGAAATTCATTCTTTTCATTTGTGGTTAGTACTCCATTGTATACGTACATGGCAGTTTATTCTTTTATTGATATTTAGGCTTTTCTCGTTTCTGACCATTATATGTAAAGTTGCATGAATGTTCTTGTACAGATCTTTTTGAGACATATTTATATTTCTTTTGAGTAAATATCTAAAAGTATAATATCTGGGTGATAGGGTACTTTTGTTTTGTTTTCGACTTTACAAGAAACTTTTAAACTAGTTTCCCCACTGGTTATATAAGTTTACACTCCCTTTGTCATATATGGTTATTCTAGTTGCTCCATATGGTCATGAATATTAAGTATTCTTAGTCTTTTTAATGTTAACCATTATATGATTTCTTAGTGCTATTTATTGTAGTTCTAATTTTCATTTTAGATAACTAACAATGCAGATAATTTTAAAATGTGCTTATTGATTACTGATATATCTTGTTTGTTAAATGTCTCTTCAAGTCTTTGCCCATTTTTATTGAATTGTTTTCTTATTTTGCATTTTAAGAGTTTATATATATATATGTATGTGTACATAAGATATATGAATATATGTGCTTACTGTCAGATATGTGCATTGAGAATTTTTTCCAGTATGTAGCTCTACTATTTTTTTTTTTACAGTGCAAAATGTTTTTCAAAGAGCAGAACTTTTTTTAGTTCAATGAATTCAATTTCAACAGTTTATATTATAAATAACTATTCCTGGATCCTATTCAAGAAATTTTTGAATGCCCAAGGTCACAAAGATATTCTCTTAGGTTTTCTTCTCTAAACTTTATAAGCTTGGCTTTTACATTTAGATCTATGAAATAGAATAAATTTTTGTGTCTACTGTAAATTGAAATTTCCACACTTTTTCTGTTGCTCTAACACCATTTGTTGAAAGGACTTCTTTTTCTCTTTGAATTGCTTTGGTGAATATGTCAAAGATCAACTAAACACATATATGAGGGTCTATGTATGGGCTCTTTATCGTATCTTTTGATTGATATGATATTTTTTATGTATTTACACATATATATCATATATAGCTTCTATATAATGATTCATAGTTACTGTAAATGCAGTGTAAGTAGTGAATTCACATAGCATAAGTCCTCTAATTTCATTGTCATTCAAGATTGTTTTCACTACTCTAAATCTTGAATTTCTTTGTAAATTTTAAAATCAGATTTCTAATATCTACAAAAATTTATTAGGATTGCATTGAAATTTTGCGTCATATTGGGAAGACTTGACCTCTTGACAATGTTAAGTCTTCCATTCCATGGATATTTCCTTTTACTTAGGTTTTCTATAATTTATCTCAACAATGTCTTACATTTTCAGTGTATAAGTCTTGCACATATTTTTATTGAATTTACCTTTAATGATGCTCTGTTTTTTATATTATAGTAGATGGTATTTCCCAATTATTCATGGATAGCATATGGAAACATTAAGTTTTACGTATTGACCTTGCATTTGTAACTTTGTTCTATTATTTTTTTTTACTTGACATTTCTTTTTTCAAAGATTTTTATGTATTTATTCATGAGGGACACAGAGACAGAGAGAGAGGCAGAGACAGACACAGAGGAAGAAGCAGGCTCCATGCAGGGAGCTCAACATGGGACTCGATCCCAGGTCTCCAGGATCACACCACAGACTGAAGGCAGTGCTAAACTGCTGAGCCACCGGGGCTGCCCTTGACATTTCTTTATACAGACTCCTTAGGACTTTTTATAGAGAGAATATTTATATGTCTATAAATAAAGGCAGTTCACTTCCTCCTTTCCAATCTTTGTCTTTTATATCTTTTTCTTCCCTTATTACACTGGCTAAGATCCCTAGTACAACTCTGGGTAATGACAGTATTATCTTGCAATATTCTTAATCTTGGAGGCAGAATTGCCTATTTAATCTTTCACTAATAAGTATGATGTTATTGCATGTTTTCATAGACATCCTTTATCAAGTTGAGTAAGTTTCATTCTCATTGAGAATTTTCATCATTAATTAGTTTTGTATTTTTTCAAATGCTTTTCCTGTATTTTTCTTTTTTTGAGGGAAAGAGCACAAGTGAGAGTGCAAGTGGTGGAGAGGGGCATGGGAAGAAAGAGAGAGAATCCTAAACGGGGCTCAATCTCGTGATCCTGAGATCATGACCTGAGCCAAAATCAAGTGTCAGATGCTTAACTAACTGAGCTATCCTATCCAGGTGTCTCTAATATAAACATTTAAATCTATAAATTTGGGGCACCTGGGTGGCTCAGTGGTTGAGCATCTGTCTTAGGCTCAGATGTTAATCCTGGGGTCCTGGGACTAAGTCCCTCATCAGGCTCCCCACAGGAAGCCTGCTTCTCCCTCTGCCTATGTCTCTGCCTCTGTCTCTCATGAATAAGTAAATAAAATATTTTTTAAATCTTTAAAAAAAATCTATAAATTTATTTCTAAATACTTCTTTCCTACATATTACTTTTTTAAATAAGTTACTTTTTTGTTATTACTTGGCTCAACTGTGACATTTTCTTTTACTCAAGGATTGTTAAAAATGAGTGATTAATTTCCAATTATTTGAAGATTTTTCTAGAATTTTTTGTTGTTGATTTATAGTATAATCTTATTGTGGCCAGAGAATATACTCTGTTTTCAAGCCTATCAAGAAATCTATCAAGACTTATTTTATACCCTATGTTATTGTATATACCTATTTTGAAGAATGTATTCTGAACTTGTTGCACCTGGTGATCTATAAAAGCAATAAGTGTCTAGATAAAGTTGGTCAAGCATTATCTTTTCTATCAAGTATCAAGAAAGCAATGTTAAAGTTTCCAAGTTGTAATGGCAGAATTGTCTATTTCACTCTTCAGTTCCATCAATTCTTCATGTATTTTGAAATCATTTTATTATACATATGTGCACTTAAGATTGTTATATCCTCTTGAAGAATTGGTCTTTTTATTATTATGAAATGTTCCTTTTTATTTCTGATAATTCTTCTTGTACTGAAGCCTATTTATTCTGATACTAAAATAACCACTTTATTTTCTTACGATTAGTATTTTTATGGTAAATATTTTTCATCCTTTATATTTAGCTTGTGTCTTCATATTTACAGTATATCCCTCAAAAATCGTGTACAGTTAAGTCTTGCTCTGTAAACTAGTCTGGGTTTAATTGATGACTGATGACTGGTTTTAAGTCTATTAGTATTTTTTCTAGTTATTTCAACTGTTCTTTGTTTCTTTTTCCTTTTCTGCTTTCTTTTTATTGAGTTTTTTTTTCCTTAATTAATCTGTCTCATCTTCATTATTGGTTACTTTTGCTTTAATAAGAATTTTTTAAAGGAAATTAAGAAGCAATAAAAACTTTTTACATTTGTTTACATATTTATTGTATCTGGTGTATTTCATTCCTTTTTTTTTTTCATTCCTTTTTTTAAGATTTAAGATTCTGTTAGACATTATTTGACTTCAGTATGAAAAATCTTTATTAACATTTCTTGTAGTGTAGTTCAGCTAGTGACAAATTTTCTCAACTTTTACATATCTAAAAACATCATCAAAATTTGTTTCATTTTTGAACAATATTGTTATTGGATATAGAATTCTAAATTAACAATTTTATTTTTATTTAAACTTTTAAAAGATGTCATTCCATTGTCATCCATTGTCTTGCTGCTGAGGAAAAGTCAAGTGATAATTCTTATTGCTGTTTTCCCGTATGTGATGTGTTCTTTTTCTATGACTGTCTTTTACCTACTGATTTAAAATCTAAGTAATACTATGGTTATATGTATTTCATGTTTCCAAATAATCACTATACACCTCCCCTCCAGCCATCTTCTATTTAGAAAGTCTAGTAGTTTCCCTTTGAGGATCATCCCCTCTTCCTGGTATATGCTGCCCACTAATCCTACAGATTTACTCATTCCAAGGGGAGGAATTGATCCTCTCCTACTATCAGGCATAAAGGGATGTAGAATCCCATCAATTCACCATTGCTACTTTTTATTATTATTACCCAGTGTTGCTCTTGAAGCTTAGTGCTGCATAATGTCTTTTTTGTGTGTATTTTGTAGCAACATAAGTCCATATTTCCATACAGACACAGTAGTTATGTAAGAGAGGTGTTTACAATAAAAAAAGAGAGGTGTTTAAGTCAATACCTTCAGTGCAAAATTGAATCAAGCATGCTTGACACCTCATTGTCACAGTTTTCAGAGTCAGCTCTTTTTGTTTGAATATACAATTACTTCCCAGGGTATAAACTGGTCCTTGAAAGACTGGGTTAAGCTCTTACTTTATCATCCCATGGATCCATAGCCAGTGGCCCCATTTTCTGCCGCATGACCACTCCCTCTCCAACGTAGACTCATATTTCTTTTCCTAAGGCAAATGAAACCAGTCCTCGTACTGTGTGTGCTCATGTAAACATGTGCACGCAACCAGACACATGGCTACCCTTTTGATGTAGGCTGCTCTGAGGATCCCAAAGAAATTTTCTGCTCCTGTCAAAACTAGTTATAGCTGTTACAGCTGATAATTTGTCATTAATCAAAATATTAATATCAGCCACATTAAAAACAAATACTTCAGTTTTTATTTTTGTTGTTATAAAATGACACATTTTAGAATTCATAGCCCTTCTCATTCTGAGCTCCACTAACCTATGGGTGTCTCCAAATCTTACATCTATATGGAAAATATAAATATTCTCAAAAAAGAGCTTTATCTTAAGTTCTCCATTAGAATTATTAACTCCTTGTCAAACAAGTTGAGGACAGAGACACATGAAGCTAGTATGTCAGTAATATTGCCAATTGAAGATTAATCATGGAAAAGAAGAACAAATCTCAAAAATACTATTTCAGTGAAATTGTATGTTTTAATTCACTAAATGTATATTCAGCTATCCAAGAATATATTTTTGCAGAAAAGTTAAAGTTACACCATCCTTCACCACAATATCTCTTACTTTCAGGAGCTGGAGAAAGGAGGTGTAAATGTAGCCAAATGGCTTATTCAAGTAACATGGTAGGGAAACAAGGAAACAAGCCATAGAAGTCTGCCAATATTCACCATGAGCACTGCTCAGCCTTAAGTATGGCCATGCGCAGCCTTCTACCTTTACTGCCACCAGGTCTCTGGAGCTTCTGAATTTACTCCGGCCCTCCCTTAGAGAAATCTAACACCTGGCACATTCCTCAGGAATACAATCTCAGTTCTTCCCTCTGCCAGGATGACTTGGCCCATCCATGACATATTGATTGGAACTCAGTGGAAACTTTTGAGTCAATTTTATTTTAAAAGAAAGAAAAACAGATACAACTGATTAAAAAAAAAAAGACAAATTTTGTTCAATTATCTGGGTTTGTGCCAGACTGGAGGAAACAACTTGCAAATTCTTCTTCAAAAGCTGTCAGAATATTTGCCTTAAGTTTGCTCTGACTCAGCTATCTGCAAGAAAGACATGTTGCTAATAGTTGATTCATCAATAAACTGCCTCTTGCCCAAAAATAGTCACAGAGTCACCTTTGATTCCACTTGATCCAACTCAAGAAGGGGAGTGTTTGTGGTCAAAATGGAACACCACCCAGTTCCCACAGAATCAGTATATCTTGAACTACTCAGCGCATGGCAACTGAACTTATCTTCTTCATGCACTTCTTCGTATCATCTCAGAGGTTTTGAAACAGAACAAGTGTCGGGGGTAAAAGGCACAATATAAAAATGTCAAATCACCAGGTACTTTGTTTTTCATGATGAATCAACACAACTGTTTTTAAAAGGTGGCTTCAGTGTCAATCCAAAACATATACTATAAGCAGTGAAAATATAAATGTAGCTGAGTGAAGTAAGCCAGTCGGAGAAGGACAAACATTATATGTTCTCATTCATTTGGGGAAGATAAATAATAGTGAAAGGGAATATAAGGGAAGGGGGAAGAAATGTGTGGGAAATATCAGAAAGGGAGACAGAACGTAAAGACTGCTAACTCTGGGAAACGAACTAGGGGTGGTGGAAGGGGAGGAGGGCGGGGGGTGGGAGTGAATGGGTGACGGGCACTGGGGGTTATTCTGTATGTTAGTAAATTGAACACCAATAAAAAATAAATTAAAAAAATAAAAAAAAATATAAATGTATCCTCAAATTTCTTAAAAAGTTTATAGTTTTCTATAAATTGTTCTTCTGTACCCAGTTGCATTGTCTAAAACATTAAGAGTCACCTTTTACTCCTATTGCTGGTAGTAATCTCTATGAATTTAAGCATGTCTCTGTCAATAAACTTAACTGTGCTTATCACATACACCCAATGTATGTAGGCAAGCTACTGTCAAAAAATCCAGGGGTGGGAGTGAATGGGTGACGGGCACTGGGGGTTATTCTGTATGTTAGTAAATTGAACACCAATAAAAAAAATAAAAAAACAAGAAAAAAAAATCCAGGATTCCTCTTGCATTTGAATTTGGATCTATTAATTTACATTTTATTTTATGCACTATGGGAGAAGAAAATTTGATCCCAGGGTCTGTGGTTTTCCAGATTACTAGAGGTGCTTACACAAGCTATATAGTGATTAATACAATGCTAGTAAATTCAATTACAAACGTAAATGAACAAATTCCATATCCTATAACAAATATAATATGTTGACAAAATAAGCAATAGGATGCATTACTTTTACTTGCTTCACAATTGGAGGTTACACATCAGAAAAATTAAAAATTAAATATGAATTTTGTGCTGGATATTGAGCTAACAAATGGGAAGAATTTTCTAGTCCTATTGAAGATCTTGGATAATTATAATAATAATTATCAGAACTGGTATAAATATAATATAACTAATTTTTTCACCTTTTGTCTATGTACCCTTTTTTCTCTGAGGTCCTATCTGAACTCTGTATTGTATATATTCTAATTTTACAGGAAGAATACTTTAAAACTCAGAATACTCAATAGTCAACCTGATTCTTTCTTGAGGCTTATTACAAATGGCTGTGATTTATAATCTATTTTAATTTTGTCTAAGGCTGAATCAAGGTTGTTTGTTTGTTTTGCTTCATAATTTTTATTTCTAATTAGTGATGAGATGCAAATATGAATAAATTAGTGAGATTTTTGTGAAGGGGTAGGAGTTTTGGAGTGGCAGCATGAGGACTAATGTAAATCTGCTTCTCCATAAAAAGAATAAAATGATGGTAAGAATCATCGAAAACAACTTTTTCAGAACTCTAAACAGTAATGAAAGGCTTGCAATGATTTGAGGAGCATTTATTCTTAAAAAAGAAAAATAATTATTGAACCTCAATAAGAACACGGGCTTTGTGCACTTAGTAGTTGACATCTCAGTAGATGACCACTAAACTAACTGAGCAAAGACTTCAGTGATGTAACTATACAGGGAATACAGACTTTGAAGACTTAGTTAAGGAATGTTACTACACAAACAGAACAAACAAATAGCAATAACAACAAAATAGCAACAAAAACAAAGTCTGGGGAGGATAGTGGACTCTGATGTTCAGAGTTACCACATTATATTATGCCTAATTTATAGTCCTCATTATATATTTTTGTCTCCTTGGTCATAGATTAATTGGGTTTACTTCTGGGTTCTCTATTCTTTTCTATGAATCTATTTTTGTGCCAGTACCATACTGTTTTGATCACTAAAGTTTTGTAGTATATCTTGAAATCTGGACTTGTGATACCTTCAGCTTTGTTCTTCTTTCTCAGGATTGCCTTGCCTGTTTGGAGTCTTCTGTGGTTCCATGCAGAATTTTAGCTTTGTTCTAGTTTTGTGTAATGATGGAATATCATACAGCCATAAAAAGGATAAGATTGTACCATTTGAGAAAAATGGATGGACCAAGAAGGCATTGTGCTAAGTGAAATAGGTCAGACTGAGAAAGACAAATACCATATGATTCCATTCATAAATGGAATCTTAAAAATAACAAAAAGAGGAAGTAGAACTATAAATACATAGAACAAACTGATAGTTTCCAGATGGGAGGGGGCAAAATGGGTGAGGGGAAGAAGAAAATACAGATCTCCAATATGGAATGAGTAACTTACAGGAATAAAAAGCAGAACATAAGGAATAGTCAATAAGTCAATAATATTATAATAGTGATGTAATGGGACAGAGGACACAAATACCTATATTTGTGGTGAGCGTAACATAATGTATAGACTTGTCAAATCACTTAGTTGTACACCTGACTAATGTAATTGCGTCAACTAAACTCAAATTTAAGAAAATTGAAGTTAAATATTTTAAATAAAATGGCCAATTTAGAATTTTAAAAAAGTAAAGATTTATAAAAGGAAAAAAAGGAATCAAAAGAAAACCTTCCAAAGGAACTTCAGATATTGAACTTGCTAAACAAATATCTTAAATCAGGTATTATAAATGTTATAAGAACTGAAGTTTCCTATATCTAAAATGTTAGAATTGGTTTCACATCTGAAAATCGATCAATGTAATGCATGACATTAATAAAGAACAAAAACCACATGATATCTCTATAGATACAAAAAGGCATCTAACAGAAGAGAACACTCTTTTATGACAAAAATCATCAACAAACTAGGAATAAAACAAAGTTTCCTTCTATTCCTTTAAGTCCTGGCAAATGGCATCATACTTAATGGTGAAAGAGAGAAGGTTTTCCCCCTAAGATCAGAAAAATGTCCACTCTTGCCATATCTATTCAGTATTGCACTAAACATTTTAGCTGGAAAAATCAGGCAAGAAAAAGAAATAAAAGACCTCCATATTGGAAAAGAAGAGGTAAAATAATCTCTGCAGCTGACATGATATTGTATAAAGAACATCCTAAGGAATAAAAAGAATGTAGAACTACTAAATGAGTTCAGAAGAATTATAGGTTAAATGATTGATATTTTAAAAAAAATCATTTGGGTAAGTGCACTTGGGTGGCTCAGTCAGTTAAGCATCTGTCTTCAGCTCAGGTCATGATCCCAGGGTCCTGGGAATGAGCCCTTCATCAGGTTCTCTGTTCAGCAGGGAGTCTGCTTCTCTCTCTCACCACCACCACCCACCTTCTTGTGCTTTCTCTCACTATCTCTCACTCAAATAAAGAAATAAAATCTTTAAGGGGATCCCTGGGTGGCTCAGCAGTTGCGTGCCCGCCTTTGGCCCAGGATGTGATCCTAGAGTCCCGGGATGGAGTCCCATGTCAGGCTCCCTGCATGGAGCCCGCTTCTCCTGCCTGTGTCTCTGTCTCTGTCTCTGTCTCTGTCTCTGTCTCTCTCTCTCTCTCTGTATGTATCTCATGAATAAATAAATAATTTTTTTTAAAAAAGTAAGAAGATCTTTAAAAAAAATCAGGGGGGCCTGGGTAGCTCAGTTGGTTAAGCGTCTGCCTTTGGCTCAGGTCATGACCTCAGAGTCCTGGGACTGAGCCCCATATCAGGCTTCTTGCTCAATGAAGAGCCTGCTTCTTACTCTCCCTCTGCTTCTGCCCTTATTTGTGCTCTCTCTCTCTTGCTCTTTGTCAAATAAATAAATAAAATCTTTTTAAAAAATCAGTTGCATCTCTACACATTTACAAAGAACAATTCAAAAATAAAATTAAGAAAATAATTTAATAGCCTCAAAAAGATAAATACTTAGGAGTAAATTTAACAAAAGAAACATGAAACTTATACACTGAAAATTACAAAACTGGTGAAAGAAATTAAAGGTCTAAATGCATGGAAATACATCTTAGGTTCATGGATCAGAAGACTTGATACTATTAAAAATAGAAATATTCTGTAAATCAATCTACAGATTTTTTTTAAATTTTATTTATTTATGATAGTCACATAGAGAGAGAGAGAGAGAGAGGCAGAGACACAGGCAGAGGGAGAGCAGGCTCCATGCACCAGGAGCCCGACGTGGGATTCGATCCCGAGTCTCCAGGATCGCGCCCTGGGCCAAAGGCAGGCGCCAAACCGCTGCGCCACCCAGGGATCCCCAATCTACAGATTCTAATGTTTATCAAAACCCTAGCTGGCTTTTGGGAGAAATTGACAAATGGTCCTAAAATTTATAAACGTACAAAGAACCCAGAATAGTCAAAACCAAAGAAAACCATACCTGGAGGACTCATTTTTCCCAATTTCAAAACTAAGCACAAAGCCAGTGATCAAGTGAGTGTAGAACTGACATAAGGATACACATATAAATGAATAGAATAGAATTAATAGTACAGAAATAAATCTTTACTTTTATGATTAATGGATTTTTGACAAGAGTGACAACACAATGGAGAAAATAATTTTTCAACAAACAGTGCTGGGATGACTGGATAACCATATGTCAAAGAGTGAAATAGCCCTATATCACACACACACACACACACACACACACACACACCCTCAAAATAGATCGTAGACCTAAATGTAAGAGCTAAAACCATAAAACTCTTAGAAGAAAACATAGAAGGAAATCCTTATGACCTCAGATTAAGCAATAGTTTCTGAGATATACAACACCAAAACAACAAAAAATAGGTAAATTAAACCTCATCAAAATTTAAATCATTTTGCTACAATAAAATGAAAAACAAACAGACTTTGGCCCCCCAAAGATAGCCACATCTTAATTTCCAACACCTAAGGAACTTTGTGCCTTGATTAAGTCAGGTGTCTTGAGATGGGGAGATTGTCCTGTACTATCTGTGAGTGCCCAATGTAATCATAAGGGTCCTTACAAAAGGGAGATAGGATGGCCAGAGTTAGAGAAGCCTGTGTGATGATGCAAGCAAGGACAGTTAAAGAAGTAACAACAGAAGGGAGAGACAAGGAGACAAGACATTGGAAACAGAAGTGGGAGTGATGCTATTGTTAAAAGGAGCCAGAGAATGTGGGTTGGAAGTTGGAAACTGCTCTCCTGGTGCCTCTAGTAGGATAACAACCCGGCCAACACCTGATTTTAGCTCAGTGAGACTGTTCTTGAACTTCAGACCTCTAGAACTAAATAAGATAGTAAGCTACTGTGTAGTCAATGACAGCAAACTAATACAATATCCAAGAGAAATGAAAGCATACGTCCACATAAGGACTTACATACAAATGTTCTTATAGCATTTTTCTTAATTACCAAAAAGTAAAAATAACCCAAATGTTCATCAATTGATGAATAGGTGAACAAAATGTGGTATTTCCAAAGAATGGAATGGTATTCGAAATAGAAAAAAAATGAAGTAGCAATGCATGCTACATCATGAATAAACTTTTAAAATGTCACGCTAAGTGAAAGAAGTTGGTTATTTATATGAAATGTACAGAATGGTCAAATCTACAGGAACAGAATAAATTAGTAGGAGATAGGGAGTGATTACTAACATGTATGGGATTTCATTTGAGAATGATTAAATTGTTCCAAATTATATTGTAGTTGTGCAACTCTGTGAATATACTAAAATCCATTAAATTATAGGCTTTTAAAGTGATGAATTTTGTTATGTCAGTTATATAATAATAAAGGTATTGATAATCTATGACATTTACTAATGCTCACCTGATTCTACTTGACAGCAAGGTAACACAGCAAAAAAAAAAAAAATATATATATATATATATATATTGATTTTTTTATCTCTCAACTGGGTTTTTAGTTTTATTCTAATATTAGCCACCTCTACAGTGAACACTAAGTTAAATTACCTACTCACTCAAAAAATGAATGCCTACTACGTGCCATACCCTAGCTGGGCTCTGGACCATAAGTACCACTGGAATAGACTTAAAGGGATTACCTTTTTAAAAATTCTTGGTCCTCCAAATGCAGTGGGTCTGCCAACTTCCACCCAACCAATCATATATCTTTTTTTTTTTTAAGATTTATTTACTTTAGAAAGAGAGATGGTGCAGAGGAGAGAGGCAGAGGAAGATGGAGAGAGAGAATCTCAAGCAGACTACTTACTGAGTGTAGATCCTAATGCGGGGCTTGATTCCACAACCCTAGATCATGACCTGACCTGAAATCAAGAGTCAGACGTTTAACCAAGCCACCCCTCAAATATCTTAAATATGTCAAATTTCTATTATTCTATTATTTCTATTATTCCTTATGTAATAAGGCAACCCTCCACGGTGGATATAGAGTCGTTTAAATTTGCTTATTTATAAGATTATTGGTCAGCTCGAAATTGTTGATACAGGTTAGGTTTAACCTGTTTATACACACATACCTCAGTACTCATGCTGGAGAATTTCAAATACAGTATAATAATATTAATCAAATGCTTACATAAATAAACATGTAACAGAATTAATACTATGAAGAGAATGTCTAAGGAGTTTAGAGAGCAATTATTGCCTTGTCTTTTAGGTCAAAGAAGTTCTTTCCAAGGAAACAAACAAAAAAGTATTTCGGGAGGGTAGCAACACGTGCAAAGATCTAGAGATAGGAGAATGTTTGCTCACTGAAGGGAGATGCCCATCATGGCTGGAGTGTATGTCAGGGCCAAGTCTTGTAGAACTTCAAAGGCCAGAAACTAATAATAGTTCCTATATATTCATTTTCAAACTTTTAATTATGAATACCCAATTATTAATATCCATTTTTTTAGCTGAGTATCATCTGCTTGGATAAAAGACTCTAAACCCAGGGCTCCTACAATGTGTCAGAGAGGTGTCACACCTTTAATTTCAATCATGCTACCTTCTGTGGACACGTCTGGCCCTGCATCAGTCTGAGTTACTTGGGAGGGAAGAGTGCCTGTCTTATCATCTGCCCCATGAATGGGATTGAGGGGTTTTCTGGCCATGTTGTCAGTCATGCTCTTTCCATGGAGATCTCCCCTTGAGGAGGTGAACTCAGATGAAAAGGGCTGTTGGCCCTAATGCTATGCAAGGCATAAGGCATCTGGTTGCCTTGCCATTTCCTGTTCATCACAGCGAGATATCCTTACCACTTTTCATGCCTCTGCAGTGGGACATAGAATGACCACATTCTCTACTATCCTTCCCCTTCTCATGCAAATGGTGAAATTTAATGAGAAGCATCAAAATTACCCAGAAATAAAACCCAGATGTCCACTTTAAAAAAATAAAAGACTATATCCTACTTCCTTTATGGCTAAGAGGTTGTATGATACACTGTGGACAACACAAGGTAAGCAGAATGGTCTGTTAAGGGAGAAAGTGTCAAAATAATTTCCTCCTTTCAGTTAGCCAGAAGATGGACACAATGACTGGAGACTAAACAGCCTTCTTGACTGTGAGTAAGAGCCGCATGTTGCAATACCAGCTAAAGGTAGAAAATGTCCATGTCTTAGGTATCATGTTATACAAAGTCAGCCCTGGTCTGCCCATCTCTTATTTCTCTTATGTGAGGGAGAAGAAATTTGTATCCTATTAATCCGCTGTGATTTTAGGGTTTTTTTGGTTTTTTTTTTTTTTTTTGTCCTTCATGGTTAAACATAATCTTAACTAATACGTTGTTAAGGATGTGTTAGCCTCTCTTACAAGTATTGGGAAAATAAAAAAAAGTTATGACATAATTGCCTTTCAGTTTAAAAGATAATTTTATCATGTAAAGGCTTGAAATAGGAATAGACTGGATATAGGGAGATCAACTGGGAAATTATTACAATAATTTAGGTTAAAGATGCTAGTGAATTTAGATTAAAACAGTGTCAGACAAGAAGAAAAAATGAATTTGAGATATATTTAGGAGAGAGAATCAAGAGGACTTGGTTACTGATCGTTGTAGGGAGTGAAGAAAAAGGAGGTGTTAAGGATGACTTCAGTCTTTCTAAGATGAGCAATGGGTGGGTTGAGGTGCTATTTCCTGAAATGGGAAACCTGGAGGAAGAACAGTCTTAAGAGAAAGATCAAGAGTTTAATTTTGGACTGAACAAGTCTGAAATGGCTGAGGCTATGGCAAGTTTGCAGTTGGAAAGGAAGAAATGGAGACCAGAAGATAGGTTTAGGTTGGATTCACAAATTTGTGTAGTGGGATGCTGTGGATGAACACTTAAAATTCAAGGGGATTTTGGCTGATGCTTTTATATCTCTGATCCAGGGCTATGCTTTATAAACTGAAGATTATGATCCCTTAGTGGTTCATGAAATCAAATTTTTTTTACCTCATTGGCTTTATTTTTTTAAATGACATAGAATTTAAAAATCATGATATACTACTAATAGTAAGTATAATTTAAAGAAAAGTTTTGTTTCCTTCTTACATATGTATATGTAGATAGACATATACATATACACACATACATACATTAACAGGGGTGGTATATATACATGTAAGCTTCTTGGGAAGATATTTTGTTCATTTTGATCACTGAGGTATATCCATTGCCTAGAATGGAATATGATTGGCATTCATTAAAACTTAGTTTAATGAATAAATAATGGACATGTACATATGTGTACATTCACTGGGTGGTGATGTAAAATCCATTTTTATCATATTTATTTTGACAATTTCAGATTTAAAGACAGTGGGAAAAGTCAGAGATTTCCCAGATATCCTTTATCCTTTCCCCAGATCCCTCAAAAGTTAACATTTAGTTTTGTTTATTTATTTTAGAGAGAGAGTGTGTGCTTGAGGAGGGGGAGGTGCAGAGGGAGAGAGAGAATCCTGAGCAGACTCCTTGTAGAGCATGGAGTCCAATGGGGACCTCGATCTCATAATCCTGAGATTATGATCTGAGTCAAAAGCAAGAGTTGGATGCCCAACGGACTGAGCTACCCAGCTGCCCCCAAAAGTTAACATTTAGCTGCATTTGCTCTCTCTCTCTCTCTGTCTCTCTATACATCATATATCTATATATATCTATAACTGTGTATCTAATATTTTTTGAACCATTCAAATGTTGCAGATATAATGCCCATTTACCACTAAATCAGGATTTGCATCTTAAAAATGGTAGTAAGTATCTTATAGAACCAATGTAATTAACATTGAAATGGTACCATTATCTACCATAGTCTAATCTGCTCCTACCTCCCCACCTTTGGGGCATAACTAGATGGTCATCTGACCTTAAAATGAGGACTATCTATGTGGTCATTAATAAATTTCTAAGATATAAGGGAAAAAATCAACCCTGAAATCTTGTATTAAATAATCTCTGAGTCCAAAGGTCAGGAAGGAAGATAATTAGATGATGGACAATTGAGGAAAACAAGAACAAATTTCCACTGCAATTAATTTATAATGATTAGAGAGAAGTGTGTGTGTGTTTGTGTGTGTGTGTGTGTGTGTGTGAATAAGTATTCTTCATATACCCCTACAATCCTCCCATGTATGCTACCAGGAACCAAATTTGCCCAGACAGGTGAAGTAGATAAAGGCTTAGTAGAGCAACTGGAGGGGTGTCGATTGCTCTACACTACTGGTGTATGAATAGTGTGTGAATATCCAATTCTAGAGATACATTCCTCTACAAACATGAACTTTAGGCCATTTTTTCCTTACATTTCCTCTTCAGAAACCCCAGCTAAAATATTCTATTCCTTCTCTATTCATTTTTAAATGCTTTGTCTAAGTTATCCCTTATACTTGAGGGCAGAAATCCCACTGTCATCTTTATAGTGCTCAGCATACCCAGCACAGTGCCTGGCATATACGAGGTGGTCAAAAAAACATACAGAGTGGGCTAAAATATAATCATGCATGGGAATGTTAGAAATCTATCACTCATGTCAAGGGCATCCAGACTAGTTTCCTCCTGTAAGGAAAGACAAGAAGGCATCTTGAGAATCCCAAATTGCCCTGAACTAACAGAATATTGACAGGATATTAAAAAGAAGTCACTAAAGTGAAAGCACCAAAGTGGTTACATCGAAACATCTTGTAAAAAAAAAAAAAAAAAAAAAAAAAAAAGAAACATCTTGTACCTGGGGTGCCTGTGTGGCTCAGTGGTTGAGTGTCTGCCTTTGGCTCAGGTCGTGATCCTGGGGTCCTGGAATCGAATCCCATATCCAGTTCCCCACAGGGAGCCTGCTTCTCCTTCTGCCTATGTCTCTGCCTCTCTCTCTGTGTCTCTCATGAATAAATTAATAAATTTTTTTAATTAATAAAATCTTAAAGAAAAAAAAGAAACATCTTGTACCTATTCCTGCTTCATTAAATAATCTTGAGCTAGTCATTTAATTTCTTCATCTCAGTTCTCTCATCCACAAATTATCAAGGTTGGATTAAAAATTCTCTAAGGTTCTTTTTCTCTTTACTCTCCTCCCTGCTTTCCTTGGGAGTGGCATGGAGGACCATTTGTTATTACCTGTCATCACATTATGCCTCTTTCTGTATGCACTGCTTCAATACTATCACTCTATTCCTTAAAACCCTGTATGATTCTCCATTAAATACAAGATCAAATTCAAGCCCCCTCAGCTAACTTTCAAGACCCTCCTTCATCTATGCACTTGGCCTACTTTTTCAGACTATTTTTCATCAGCACCCTATTTTAAACACCCATTTGCTGCCAAAATTGGTCTATTTTCATCTGCCAAATAGTCCTTTAAATTTTTTGACTTTGCACCTTTACTCAAAGTATTCTGTCCACACAGAATTTCCAAATCCAATGGTGTCATCTTGAAATCCTCCCATTCTTCAGAACCAAGTTCAACTACAACCTCTCCCACAAAGTCTTCAATAGCAAGATGTCTTTTCCCTTGAATTCTTACTGACTCTCTCATTTATATCAATACTAACACTTTCATAATGTCTTTTATTTGTGTATTCATGCTACTGATATCTCCAGAGTTGCATGCTCTTTGAGGATGGAGATCATTTCTTAGAAATTTTTGTATCTTATATAATCCTATCATAGTGACTTGCAGCAAAATGGTAGAAGAGAACCAGCTTGGTACTGTTGTAACAAGATCTTTAAAGACTTACCTCTTTACTACTTATGACAATTCTATGGAGGTACTTTATCTGTGGAAACGTAGACACGGCTAAGAGCTTAGCTAATTATTAATACCTAATAAGTGGTAGGAATTCATGCCCAGGTGTGTCTAATTCTAAAGTTTGTGATTTTGCCTACCAAAAGGCATCTAATTTATATAGTATTTGCTCAATAAGTATTGATGAGCACATGGTAAATGGCAGAGGCAGTCAGTGCTCACCAAATATTCATCCATTTGTCTGTACTTTTCAGCCCTGCTTGCAGTTAGACTGGGACCATGAGACTGGATCCTGCCAAGGAGAAGTTGGAGACCATTGCTTCAGATGGCTACAAGATAGTGGAGCACTCTTCATCATAATCAGATGGTGATGTGACAGGAATTGGACTTTAATTGGTTAAATTATAGGATTTTAAAAGTTTTGTCTGTTGTTAGTTACTCTGAAAAATAAGACTGAGCAAATGAGCACAATTAATATAATGATATGTAATTTCAAAAGAATCTCTTGCATTGATTTAGGGGTCCATTTACTTATTCCTTGACATCTTATTGCTGCTTTTAGAAAGTTCGGTTAAAATGGCTCCTGTTGGGGCACCCGGGTGGCTCAGTGGTTGAGTGTCTGTCTGCCTTTGGCTTGGGTCATGATCCCGGGGTCCTGGGATCAAGTCCTGCAGCAGGCTCCTTGTAGGGAGGCTGATTCCCTTCCCATAGAGAGCCTGCTTCTCCCTCTGCCCATGTCTCTGACTCTCTCTGTCTGTCTCTCATGAATAGATAAATAAAATCTTTGTAAAAAATTACTGCTGTTCTTGAGTAGATGCCAATGAATCTTTAGTCCTTGAGCACATGTATTGATAAATATGACCTTAGTCTTAAGTCTTAAGTCTATGTATATAGACTCTCATATATGCATTTATATAATTCTCATGTTAAAGAGCGTGACTTTTGAGCTGTATTCTATCACTAGATGTTTATTTAGTGAGGTTAGTCATTTTCCCTTTGATCCTGGATACAAACTTAGGCAGGGCATGACCTTCTGGTTACTTTTACAAAATCAAAATTCCTACAGTCATTTTAAGTCACAGTAAAGTCTCAATTTAGTAATAATGTATCATTCAACTGGTTTTTGTGACCTCTGTTCACAAAAACACAACACTCTAAACTTGATTTAAATTTGAGGTTTCTCCCTTTTCCCCAACTCAGGTCTGCTGTGGATGGGAAATCATCACTGAGAAGGGGTGGTTGTCTGGTTCCTTATTCCATTCCCTTAGCTCCCTGATCCTTCAGGGTTGGAGCCCAGGAGGGGAACAAAGGAAAGGGAGACAAAGAATGTTCTCACTTGATTGACACTGTCATGAATGGATGCAGTGTACTCTTTTGACAAAAGATTAAGCTGATTTTTATCTCTTATGAACACTTGTAAGGGTTCTTCAGAGATTCCTTCACCTATACCTGAAGAAATTCCTCCTCTATTTCCTCTAGATCAGCAGACACATCTCTGTTCTCACTTATCATTGGAAGCTCCTTTAGCCTCTGGAGTTCGGCCATTCACTTCTGATTCTTTCTGCTGAGCTGGAACTTTTAACTGGACTTTAGCTGACCCCACATTGGTTTTCCCTCTCACATGAACTGTATCCAGTCCATGGGAAACACTCATCCATCCTTAGTTCTTGCAACTCTGGAGAGATAGACCATTCCCAACCAGCAACAATCTCTTCTTTACTCAGAACTTATGTCCAGCCAATCTCCCACCTATTAGATTTTTTTTTTTTTTACTGAACTCAGATATTGGCCCAGCAAGCCCACAAATTTCAGGGGTACCTAAAAACTCTCACGGTCTCATTAACTTCCATTTGGATGTAAAATAAAGGGGAAAGCGCCTCTACTTTGAAGGGCAGACTTACAAAACTCAATGGTGCTCTCCAAAACTCTTTTCGGTAAATCTTACTTAACTCCAAAAAAGGTAACCCTTTATACAACATAGGAAGTATATGAGTTTATAACTATTATTTGGCCATCTCCTTTGGAATCCTTATGGAATCCTTGTGGAATTCCTTGTGGAATCTCCTATCTCAATGCTTCAGATACCATTTCCACTTTAATATTTAGTTAAATATACATGCTATTGCTGAGATCAAATCTAAGAAGTGGAGTTTGAGAGGGCCGGTTACTTTTTACTTTTGTACTGTTTAATTTTTTAACAAGCTTTGTGATTTCTGTTACAATAATTATTTAATGAAAATTACCCTTAGGGATAAAAATGTAACTGTTATGAATTTCAGTTTATAATGCCTGTCAGAAATGTTTACTTCCATTAATTTATTGTCAAAACAAAGTATTTTGAAAATTGGCTTAACTACAAGAAACTTTCAAGAAATAAGAGGTACAGAAAAGATATGAGTGACAGCTCCCATAAAATCATGATTTACTGCAATTTTTCTGTTACTAGAATGAGAAGGAAGCAGTTGACTGCTGACTTGGGGATCTCTGGTACAATCAGACAGCTGATTTCAAGAAGGCGGCATTTTAAATTTAAAAACTCTCATGTTTTCCATCTGAGGAAGATCTCTCATGTCACTATAAAATCTCTGGATCATGTAGCACCTGGGTGACTCAGTGGCTGAGCATCTGCCTTCAGCTCAGGGCATGATCCCGGGGTCCTGGGATTGAGTCCTGCATCCTCCTTCTGTCTGTGTCTCTGCCTCTTTCTCTGTGTGTCTCTCATGAATGAATAAATAAAATCTTTTAAAAATATCTCTGGGTCAAAGAGATCAAAATTAACAGAGTTTTATAATATAGTATAATATTTAAACAATGTATTCCTGAAGGGCAATAAAAGTCAGTTTAACTTACCCCCACCACCACTAGCATTGGTCCCCATATTAATGGGCATATAGTACAAGTTCAACAAACACTCATTATAGGGTTTTTCAAAGAGAAGCCTGGTACCATCTCTGCCACATGCCCCCAAATTGGCCTCCTGATGAGAGCCATCACAAAATCATCTGGATTTCTGATTTGTCTATTCTGTGGTTTCAACAGCCAGGGAGCTTTTTCCAGCCTCGATTCACTTGGAACAGTCCTCCTAAGGACAAATAGTCATTACCACTTCCAATTTTCTAACTTTGAGAAAAGGAGTTATTTCCTGTCCTCTTTTTATATGTGTGGGAGAAGAAATGATTAGATTCAGACACATTTTTCATAGTATTTCAAAATAAGAAAAACATGCCCCCTCTAAATTAGAATCCTAAGAACTGATTCACTGAATATGGTGAGCCACAATGACTTCATAGAGCAATTATGGGATCACAAGGAACCAGAAAACACTGCCTTAGCTGCCTCCTTCAAAATTATAAAAACCCAGGTGCTATTTTAGTACACACCCCCTGACTCTACTTCTAACACTCATCTGGAGTTGGGTGATAAATGTCTATTAAAACCACAAGGCTGTGAGTGAATATGCCTGCCTTGTGATTTCCAACCCACCCAAGCAAAGGTGACATCGGCAGACAGTGGTTGATGGGATGGTTGTTAGAATTGAGCCAACTCCCAAACACACCCAGCAATAACTCCCAGCTCTGGAGAAAAATGCCTGTCAGACTTCCAGATGGAGCTGAGCTTCAGCAACCACAGCAGAGACTGGGAGGAGGAGGGAGATGGTGAGAACTGAGTCTCCAAGGATGGGGTTCATCTGTGTCAGGACAGATGCTAGCGTGTTCCAGCAGAAGCCAAGTTCTTGAAGAGAAAAGTGTGGGCAGAGGGAGACTGTATGGAAGGGGAATGTCCTCTCTCATTGTAAGAATAGATCCACACATAGAGTAAAGCTTGCATCTTGCTGGGTCTCCTCTGAGGATCAAACAATGAAATATTGCTTCAGTGGTCTTTGGAATAATCTGGACTTGCAGGTAATTGGGTGCAGGTAATTGGATCCCAGAAGCAGATTCCAAAGTAAAGTTTCATAAGGTGTATTAGGGAGCATATATTTTTTTTTTTTTTTTTAAGATTTTTTTTTTTATTGGTGTTCAATTTACTAACATACAGAATAACACCCAGTGCCCGTCACCCATTCACTCCCACCCCCCGCCCTCCTCCCCTTCTACCACCCCTAGTTTGTTTTAGGGAGCATATTTAAAACAACCAGTAGAGGCACAAGAAAAGGAAAAAGGAAGGGAAGAAAGTTATCCCACAGAGGGTAAATTTGGCTCAGTCCTGCAGGGGGAGCTGTAGAGATAGCGCAACCACATCTCAGAGTCCAGGGGCAGGAGAATTGGTGTATTCAAACTGCTGCAACCATCATCACTCAAGGGCTGCTCTGGGGATGGGAGAGGGATGTAAGTTGCCAAGCACATATAGCTTCCAGAATGTGCAGGTGAAACAAAGTTGAAGGTGTCCTCACACCCCAAGCAACACCAATGGTCCTCAGACACCCATGCAGGTTGTCCGGAGTGAAAGCATATGGGGGACACGGTGCAAGAAAATGGCAAAGGAACCAAAAGGATGTGGGTGGAGCAGTGACAGCATCTGCTACAAGAGAGACCATCGCCTGCAAAATTTGCCTAGTGGCTTCTCCCGAAGAAAGTGTGACCTTTGTTCACAAAAACACAAGCCATCTGTGCTTATCTTTCTAACAAAGGGCCTCTGGGCTACTCATCAGAACTAGTTTTGATATAATTGCCCTGTTCCTACAGGCCTAATAAAATTTCCCCAGACTAGTCTTTCTCTCCCCACTCTTCCATATTCTTTTTTTTTTTTTTAAGATTTTCTTAAATTTTATTTGAGAGAGAGAGAGAGAGAGAGAGAGTGAACAAGCAGAGGACGTAGCAGAAGGAGAGGAAAAAGTAAGCTCTCCACTGAGAGGGGAGCCCTACGTTGGGCTCCATCCCAGGATGCTGGAATCATGACCTGAGCCAAAGGCAGAGGCTTAACTGACTAAGCCACTGAATTGCCCCCTTCTGTATTCTTTTATAGCCCTACCAGTGACCTGCACTTACCAATTCCTGTCCTCCCTTCTTCTTTTTCAATATTTCTCTTCCCTCTCTTTCTTCCCCTCCTACTTTTTCCAACAGTAACATCATTGTCTTACCTTGGGCTGCTTCTGATTCCACATAAACACAATAGTTCAGGTACCAAAAACGAGTTGATATAAAAAAATATACAATCAAAATCAGCATGCAAGTTTTTTTTTTCAGTTAAATC
The DNA here is from genome assembly GCF_003254725.2 of Canis lupus dingo. Lineage (NCBI taxonomy): Eukaryota > Metazoa > Chordata > Mammalia > Carnivora > Canidae > Canis > Canis lupus. Next base: position 6,591,244 of record NC_064277.1, read on the forward strand.
AATTATTCAAGGGGGAAAAAAATCTCTGGGAAACTGACAGACTAGTATTTGATTCCAAAATGTCATTTAAACTCCTTAAGTTTTAATAAGATGATTGTTTCACGATACCTATAACATCATTAAAAAAATATATACATACTGGTTAAGTACTTTGTGGTACAATTCTATTTCCAGAGCTGTTTGTTTATTTAGTGGTGGCTTTCTGTTTCAGTTGGAGGTATTACCATGTGAAAACATTTGATGAGCCTGTCTTTTTAGCCAAAGTACAACCCGAGAGTTTCAAACATACTTTGAATGTCTAATGGATACCAGCCAGAGATCAGAGATGTTTCCCCCTATGTATACTGACATGAACTTTAGAATAGTCACAACTATTTTCTGTTTTCACTAATATCTTCCCCTACTTTAAATGTGTCCCTGATAAAAATGTTGAAGGGAGAGTGAATATATTTGGAAGACCACATCACAATAGTGATAGGTCACATTATTAGCAACTCCTCCAAATTACAACCCAAAGAACTGATTTATGAAATGCAGTGAGGCTAAGGCACGGACACATCAGCCAAAAATAATGGGCTTTGTTGCCTGTCTAAGCATACTAAGATATGAAGAACCACAGAATAACTAATTTATACTTTCAACAAATTTGCTTTGCAAACCAATGGGTAAAGAGAAATATAGTTTGTGGTTTTACTTATTTCTTCACCATGCCCTAGACTTTTAGTTTGGACATATCCAAAGATTTTTTTTATCCTAACCATAGAAGTTCAGTTAAAAAAGAAATAATCAGTTGTTAACAATCTACCATTGAAAGGTACAACATAAATAAGACATAGATCTTGGCCTTTGGATTCTTATACACTAAGGAAATCAAATATACACTCATGACATAATTTGAGAGTAATGAACACCTACAAGTGAAAAATAATACTGGCAATAATCCAAAGTTGGAAAACAAATCCAGTGAAGTCAGTAAAAGAAGCAGGAAACCTTGCCTGATAATGAGACATAGTCACAGGCTAGGATGGTGTTTCTAAAGTGCCAAGCTTATATTTATTTAAGTTGGAAAGTAGGACTGGAATAGTCTCACTTTTTTTTTTTTTTACCTGAATTTACTAATTCCCTATTGTATCGGGAGTTGCCAAACTTAGAACATGGGGGGGTTTCAATGGCTTCTTATTACAAGTTTTCATAGACACTTGTTAGTATTTGCTTTGACTTTCATTTGTACAAATTCTATCTAGTGAGCAGTAATGGAGTGATGAGTAAAGGTAAATAGCCTCAAGACTCATGAAGAGGCTATGGATGGGGAGAACAAAGATGCCAAGATCAGCATGAACGTGTACCTCGTTCCCTATCTCTCACCATCCCAGGAAGAGCTGTGCTTGGGTGGGGTAATGCTGTTGGACTCCATATCTGTGCTCCAGAGGAGGGGCCTTGTCCTCCTACCTTCTTATAGAGAAGAGAGTCAAAAATAGCCTTAGTTGAGGAAAAAGCAGATGGGCCATCTGCCTGTAAGTTCCAACTGGAGGCTGAGAACATCAGCTTGTGCACCTGGAGACATTTTGCAACATTGGATTCAGGCTGCTACATGAGCAGGGAGGGGACATGGTCCCATGAAAAGCTGAGTTGAGCACAGGCTCTGCCATTGGAGAACAGGAAACCTTGATCCTGGTGAGCTCATTGCCTGGCAGTTGACCTCCAGGTACTCACTGGACAATCCTCCTTGCCTTACCACCGTAGAAAACAGGGCATCTTTATTTAAAAGAAATAGAATATATTTCACAGCTATATCACTATAGCTGTGGGGAAAGTGCTATATTCATTTTTAACCCTCAACAGCCAGCACATTGCTGGACATGCCATATGCATTCTAACAAACCTTTCCTGAATATTACATGGACCCAGCACGAGGGTCACTCTGGAGCATTTTGCTTCCTCTGCCACAGCTGATGAGCTGATACCATGCGAGACTCTGTTGTCTCTACTGCAGCAAGATAGAGTCCTCACCAGAAAGGTATTCTCTGTTGTCTTTCTATTGACAATTCTTTTCGTCACATCTCTTTGCATTTTCCCTTGGGGGAACCTAATGCTACTGCACTGGGTGTCATATATTAAAGTAATAGTGATAATAACAGCACTAGGCATTTACTGAATACTGACTGTATGTCAGGCATTGTGCTAAATGCATCACCTACATTATCTTAATTTTTCAAAGAAACCAATAAGCTGGTTATTATTGTGTCATATTTTCTATGGGGAAAAATAAGTGGGAAAGTAGAGATGTAAACCTGCACTTGTAATGAGTTTTCTATTCAGTCTTGACGTTGTCTGGCAAAGAGGGCACTGTAGAGCAAAGCATTTAATCCATAAGGATTAGTAACTCTTACCTCTTATAACTGCAATACCAAAGTTCCATTAGGGCTTGTCTTCCTTGCCCCCCAATCTATCTTCAGCGATGAGATCAAAGCTTAGTATGAAGTAGAAGCCCAATAAAATCATAAAATCAATGAGGCCTTCAAAGCTTCCTCTTCCAGAACAACAGAGGTATGTACCTCGCCTCCTGTGCAATGCTTGATAGAAGGCAAGATTGGTTAAGGAGGCAAAATCTGCTTCTAGGTCCACTCCACCTCCACTCCTTGGGAGCTTTGTCCCTCAACAGCTGCTGGTTTAGCATCCTTACTTTGCCTCTTTCAATGTTTCTTCTTAGCTAGGATGTGAAATAAAGAACAATGAACCTACAATTTAAAAAGTCTCCATAAAAAGCCCCGCACCAAAAAAAAAAAAAAAAAAAAAAAAAAAAAAAAAAAAAAAAAACCCCACACCTACTATTCGGCAGCTATGTGAATTTAAGCAAATCAGTTGAGCTTTCTTAGACTCTATTAAAGGCACTAACCCATATCTCATAGAAATGTAAAAAACAAATTATAAACTTCAAAGTCATAATGCCTGTTATATGTTATCATCACTGATTAATTATTGTAAGGGATCTATCGAACCAGCTCAAGTGAAAGTGTTTATCGGTGACAAATATTTAATGTGTGGAATGTAATCTTTTTGGTTAGATTAGAATTAGAATACTGCTAATATATTCTCACATAAATGATTATTTTTACAACCTCCCTAAATGGTAACTTAGAACACTTACAATTCTATTTTCAACCGTCCTGACTTGAATTACTTTTGTCGTGCATTTTATTTTATTTATTTTATTTTGTTATTTTTTTTAGATTCCAGTGATGTTAATATACAGTGTTATATTAGCTTCTAGGAGTACAATATATTCAACCATTCTTTGCATTGCTCCATGTTCATCATGCTACGTGTCCTCTTCTATTTCACCCATCCCCACAAGGGTGTGGATATGTTTCAGATAAACTCAAAAAGGCAACCATCAGTTCTGTTTATTTTGGTCAACTTATAGTAGTATTGCACCTCGTATCCATTAACAAACATGACATCACCCGTGAACCTAATAAGTAAAACAGATATCAAATGGTTTCACCCACCTCTGAAGGGGCTTCATGAAGGCATCTAGAGTCAAGAGAAACCATACAGCTCTGGGAAATTTAGCCCATTCAACAGAAATTACTTGTCCCTACCACCACCTTTCCCCACACATACACTCTGAAAAAGATGATGTCAAATAAACAGAAGTTTTCTTTGACTAATTCAAGCTCTGTAAATAATCTCAAAAGACACACTGGAAATTTAGGAGAAGGAAAAAATGTGTTTCCTTATTTTTTACTTCTCCAATAAAACAGAAAAACTCCTGCTTTGCTTGGCGGGGACTGGAACAAATCTCACTGCACACCCAAGAGAGCCCTGAGTGATGAATATTTAACACACGGGTCAGCTGTAAACAGCTGTAACTCCCTGGTGAATCACTTGTTTCAGACACCCAAGCAATCTCGTCATTGAGGTCCCGCCTACAGGTCATTGGGCTTCTCACCTTTCAACATGAAGTTGTTTGTTTACACCCTCCTTCATATTCAGACTTTTTGCCCACATAGCACAGAGGGTGATAGATGGCACTTGATTTCGTTTGCTTCTACTGATCTTACTCATCCACACTCACATTCCCTCTCTTTCGGCTGCAATCATAGTTGCTCTTCATCCACTGCACACACCACTGCTCTTTTCTAATATTCTCGCTAGTCTGTGTGCCCCCCAACTCTACATGGGCCCCAATTTGTCTTATAAATAAGGAAATTAAACTGCATTCCCTACTTCCAGCAGATTTTGCTTCCAGGGTTTGTTACTCAAGGCATCTTATTCAGATCTACCTCAAGCCTATGTCCCCAAGTCACACTGCTCCTGATACAGCTGATGAAGGCCACCTTGGCAAAGTGGTATGTGAGTAGCAAAATCACACAGATGAGTTAGCGTTGTTGGAACCAATTCTAGTGGAGAACTCCAGAGAACTGCATGTGCGTTTTTAAAAAAGATTAATTGATGATTGATTGATTGAAGAGACAGAGAGCACAAGGGGTGGGGAATGGCAGAGGGAGAGAAAGAAGCTGACTCTCCGCTGTGTGAGGAGCCCAACTTGGGACTCAATCCCAGAACTCTGGGATCATGACCTGAGCTGAAGACAGATGCTTAACCAACTGAACCACCCAAGTGCCCCATGCATGTGCATTTTTAGGGGGAGGCCACATCTAGATGCCCACCATCCCCCTACTCCTATAAAAGAAGGAAGAGTTCACAAAGACCAAGTGAATACCAATTGAGATCGCTTGTTGCCTGGCATTCAAAATGAGGAAGAAATCCTCAAGATAAAAGCTAAGAGTGTTTAGCAAAGGCATAATAGTCTAAAAACCTCAGGGACGCAACAAAATATGTTGGCCCTCCATTTGGAAGACTTGGAAAGAAACTCGAGGCCAGTGAATCCTACTCTGGGCCCTTCACTCCAGAGCAGCTATCTCATTTTGAAGACCCTCCCATGGGCGGGGGGGGGGGGGGGAGGAGGAGAGAAGTTCAGTTATTTATACAGTAGCTCCATAAGTAACATTTGTGCTAAGCAACGTTAATATTGACATGCTGCTCTTATTCTGTAGTCAGCCTATTTCTTCCTAAAAGCTAATCCAGTGGTATTTAAGAAAAGTCACTCAGTACATTCTCCCTTTAAATCCAACCTTAATATCGTGTGTTACATTTATTCTCCTTTCTTTCTGTTTTCCTCAAAAGATATGGGGCCCATTTTATCACCCATGACTTCTTTTTAAAGTATCACAAATCATAACACTGGTCTCTCTCCAGTTCCTCCTTCTTTTAGTTTAGTTGCTCAAATCCTTGATTCTTCTATGAGCCTTTTTTCTCCTACCTTATTCCCACCTTCCCACCTTCACTTCCTGGATTCTGTACAATCTCTATGACACCATTATGCAATGACCAGGGGCCAACAGAACATTTTGGTAATTTCTGGCTAATTTGGAAACCATGGGAGTCTGCCTCGGGTTGCTAAATTCTTCATTCCTTATTCCTTCCTTGGACACTCCTTGGTTTTTCTAAAAGTTGCACAACATTGCTGATTCACATTCAGTTATTCAGTGTGCAGACACCAAACAGCAAATGACATTTCTATTGGCTTCACATAAGGAGAGTGAGCTTCCTTGCAGAACAGTGATAGGGGTGAGGCTTTACCTCCAAATGCCAACTGCCTCCTTATTCTCTACTGACAAACTGACTCTCAAGAAAAGATTCAAAACTCCTTCATAAATTCACAACACTACAGTGTTGCCTATCTTTGAGTGAGTCACATTTTTACAGGGTCCAAAGCTTTCAACTAAAGAAATGTGCCCCCTACAACAGAAGTGCTTGGAAAACAAAATGAGCAGGCCTTTCCCCTAAGTTCATGCCAACTTTTCCTCCACATTACGCCTCTTTTACCAAGTGTTCACTTTGTTTCAAACTCTTTAAATGACTTCACAAAACTGCACTGGACCTTATAGAAAGCCACTATCAGTATGAATATTCTTTTTGCTCTACCTCTGCCCTCCTTAGCTTTCCTGGTCTCAGGACTTCATATGGAGTTGATTTTTTCTGAAAATGCCCCCAATTCTCTACCTCTCCTTGTATTCATATTCTTTGCAGCGGGACTTTGCAATTTCTCCCATCAAGAAATGAAGTTTAGTCCCTCACTCCCTGAATCAGGACTGGTCTTGAGACTGCCTTTGCAGCAGAAATGACAGTGTGCAAGCCTAAATCTCAAGAGGACTTGCATGCTTTTGCTCACTCTTGAAACCCCCCATCTACTATGAGAATAAGCTTCTGCAAGATGAAAGACAACATGGAACAGGACTGAATTATTCCAGCTGAAGCTACCCAGACCAACCACCTCCCATCCAAACTTCCCACATAGCTATAGACACAGGAATGAGTCCAGCCAGGATCAGCCAAGTCTGGTCCTAATTGGTGGAGATGTTCAGCTGCCCCATGGATTCACAAGAAATAAGAAAGGGTTATTATTTTAACCCACTAAGTTTTGGGGTGATTTGTTATACAAAGTGGCTAATGGATACACAGCCCATACTCTGGTTCCAATTCTCTGAGTTTCACTGTAATAAATGAGGCTTTCTCTCCCATATTTGACCCCTGGCACTACTGAAGAATACAACAACTCTAACTACTGGTTTCCTGCTCTATAATTTTGGATAAAATGTACATCACTGTGCATCCACTACTCTCAATGCCTTCCTCATAGGGAAAGGACTCAGACACTCAGACCAGATGAGTACTTACCACCCCCCCTCTATGGCCCCTGTGAAGCTGCTCTTCTTTCTGCATCTATTCCTCCTGGGAATATCACCTCCCCACTACTTAATCAGTCGTGTATGCTACAACTGAGGAATAACCCAAGGCTCCTTTTCCCTCATCCCTTTGAGACCACATCCTTCCATTTATTATACCTCCATGCCACCTTTCAAAGCCATTCCCTCCATCTCCTGCACCTCCACTCCCAGGAGGGCTCCAACCACTAGCAATCATAACTACATGCCAGGTTCCCACGAAGGATTTGCTGAGTGACTCTCAAGGATGGGCAATTCACCAACTCACAACTTTCTCTGATCAGATCATCAAAGAAAAGTTTGTGAAATACAATTATTTTATATCTCCCTTTGTATCCTCCCCAATCAATAATAACTTTGGTAAGATCATCTTTTGTTGCCATTGGGCTCTCTTTTTAATAGTGGGTCCCATGATGAAAAGTCTAAATATCTGCAGGCTTTATTAATTTTTATTATAAATAACAATGAGTTGAATACATTTGGGCTTGACAGGAACATTACACAGGAATCAAATGTAAGAAAGAGGGCTAATCTTTCTGTCAGTCCTAATGTCCAATGTCCTAGTTTCCTATGTTTTTCATGTTTAACTTAAACAGCTCAAAATCATGTGATTAATGGCATTTGGCTTCCCATTACCTGCTCGTACCATTCCCGTTACCTGCTCCCTCATCCTTGCCCTGGCCATAGTCTTATAGGTACATGATGATGGTTGCACAGGACAAGCTTCAGACAGAAGGGATTGTATTGTGCAGGTGGCTGGGTGGGTAGCACCCTGGACGTAAAAACACTGCTTCTTCCTGACACTTCAAATCCTGCCAGATGGATCTAGGACCAGCAAGATGCCAGAGGGAGGCTGGTCTAGTGCTTGAGGTTCATAACTTATACACTGAAGCACTGCCCATCCTCCTCCTCTCTGCAAGGTGGTTACTGACTACTATAATCAGGCCTTCACCTTGGAAGCAGACCACAGGAATTTCAGCCCTGGTTGGGAAACAAACAGTGATTATCCCAAACCGACTCTGTAGGATATGCCTAAATCTGGATGTGAGTGATTTTTGTAACACAAAACATCTGAATTATCTTGGCACTGAGGAAACAGTGACCGCAGGGCAATGCCTAAGCAAGTGGTACACAAAATGAAGACGCTTGGCCACTGGCTGAGGCACAGGAGTAAGCTCCCAGCCCCAGACCCACAGAGCTTGAAAAGTTGCTGTCCTCATTTTCCCATGCTTGGAGGTGAAGATTCTCCTCCCCTCCCCCAAATCCTGATTTTTCCATAGCACTGCAGAGATTACTCAGACTTTTCACATATATTTTTTTTCAATCATTCCCATGACAATATTGCAGCTTAAGTACAATTATTATTTTTCCCATTTTATGAATGGAGAAAATAAGACTAAGGTCAGGTAATAAATTGTCCAATATTACATGTTTTTCCATCTTATATTCATTTTCTTTTGGCCTGGAAAAAACCTAGCTAAGTAGGCTGCATTAGCATCCCTTGAAAGAGTAGGAAATAGAGGCAGAGAGGTCACTGTGAAGTGATTTGTCCAAAGTTGCATATCTAGCAAGTGTCAGAGTTTGGATTTGTCTCCAAGTTTGGTGATTCAAAGCTTGTGTTTGTTTGATTTTAGCTCACTTCCCCACATTGCCTCAACTCAACCTCCTTTGTAGCCTTTGGGAATCGAAGGATTTAGGGAAGGATCTAGAGTCAGAGCTTTATTCCCTTAACCCCCATACATAACCATTCTCTCATCTTCCTCTCTCAGGCGGAGACTGCAGCTAAACTTGTGTGCAGCTGGCTGTTAAGTTTAGTGAATCCTTCTTTTTTGACAGCAATGTAACCTGCCAAATTATCCTCTACAGGAAGGGATTGACATCTTCAAAGTGCTGGATCTGACTCTGTCATTTGAGCCCGATCCTTCCATCTTCATTGCATTAGCACTTGAGAACAGCTTTCTTAGGGGCTTTGCACTGAATGTATCTATATGCTTGAACCCTTCATCAATAACCACTTATTTGGAAAATTAAAATTTTTTATCTTTCCCTAGAAGATTCTGGTTCTTAGCTTATTACTGGTGATGAAAGTTCAAAAAAACAACAATGAATATTTGTTGAGGATCTGCTAAGTTTTTAGTCACTGTGCTAACCATTTTAATATTTATTTTATTTAATTCTCATAATAACCTAATTAGCTAACTATTGTTGTTATTTTACACATTAGGTTAAGAAACAGGAGAATTTGCCTGTGATCGTACAGCTAACAAAGTGGCAAACTTGGTATTTGAACCTGGATTTTCTTTCTTTTTTTTTCTTTTTTAAAGATTTTATTTATTCATGAGAGACACAGAGAGAGAGAGGCAGAGGGAAAAGCAGGCTCCGTGCAGGGAACCCGACGTGGGACTCGATCCCAGGTCTCCAGGATCAGGCCCTGGGCTGAAGGCGGCACTAAACTGTTGAGCCACCTGGGCTGCCCAGAACCTGGATTTTCTGATGGTAAGTCCAACTTTCAATTTTTACCCTAATCAGAAGCCATGTAATTTAGTAATAAGCATAGTTTAAGATTTTAAAAAATACTCATATTCTTTTAATCAAATTCTAAGTGTTAATTATAAAGAAATGATCAGAAGTAATCTTAAATACATATGCACAAGTTAAAATACGACAATTATTTATAATTGCACAAACTGAAAAATGTCTAACAGCAAAAATATTTAAATAGCTTCTAAATATTCATTGCTTAATACTATGTAATTCTGTTTTTGAAGATATAACATGATATTTCATCACATGAAAAAGCACCCAACCTGCAATATGCAGAAAAAAAACAGAACGAAGGTGGAACTTTATATAGGCTTCTGTTACTGAATGAGGTTTGCACATGCTCACTTCCCCATCAAGGTCATTGTTCAGGATAAAGTGTTTCTTGTTGAAATCTGAAATTTCCCAGGCAAAAAATACATCTACAGGGTTCAGATGAGGCTAGGCATCACTTGTCCAGTGTCTCAAGTCCAGAAAAAGTAAGTTAATTCTTGAAGAAAATAACATTAAACTTGTCTTGATTCAGGAAGCCACAACAGTTACAAACAAGGCTAAGAGAAAATTTTTGGATGGCATCTATGCCTCTGAAAAAGGAACAGTTCAGCAGACTGATGAATAAGATCTAAGAGCTGTCCAGCTACAGAAAGAACAAGATGCCAGATGAGTCTTAAGACCTACTTGTGATTTTTTAAGATGCAGTAAGAGCCCTCTATTGATTGGGGCGGGGGGGACTAGATATACAATATGATCTCAAATTTGTCCAAAATAAAAAATTTATACATATACAGATAAAAATTGTAAATGAATAAGACATCCTAACTTGTGAAAAAATGATAGTGAATTTTTCTTTTTTCTTTGATTTTCCTATATTTCTTAATTCTCATCAATGAGTTTCCAACATTATAGTACAATAGAAACAAAAATATATTATTTTTTAAAATTCCTACCATTATTTCAAATAAGCAGAAGTCAAGCTGGGCAAATCTAAAAATGCTGCTAGAACCACCCTTTTCTTGGCTATTCCCCAACTCAGAGAGCAAGGGAGGCAGTGTTAGAGAACATAAAGTGCCAGCTGTGTGACTTTGAATAAGTCACATCACCTCTCTGGGCCTCAGTAGGTTTTTCTGTAAAATGAGCAGCCTGGATCAGTGACCCCTGCCCCAGGCCTAAGCCCACATTCTCCCTCAGTGGCCTCTAGATAGAACTATCTTTCAACATGCAATTAGATCTGGCCTTCCCTCATGACTAGAGAGAAAAAATATTTATGAATTACTCTCCAGTTTAGAAATGGATCTCTGTCTGGGAACAAAGAATCACAAACCCCACTGGCAAATTAGAGTCCATTATCAGACACTGTAGCAGCAAGCTCAGCCTAGTGGTAATTGTATCTGCAATAATAAGGCTGTGAGGGCCACTTTAGGCCATTTGCTATGTGAATCAATCATCATTACAGTCTAGCAGTGGAGTGGACATGGAAATGAGACCCTGTTACCAATGGCCAATTAGAGCAGAGATCCATCAAGAAGCTCATGGGGATGGGGTGGGGGTGGGTGGGAAGGATAGGCAGGAACATAGCAGGTGGCTTGGGTCTCTCTATCAGTTCCCTGATATCACATGTCACCTAGGAAGATCACTCTGAAACTACCCGTGATTCTGTTTAGGGTTCCTAGTAGATCTCAGTGACTTTAAATAATACAAACTCTGCTTGACCATGACATGCTAATTTCATATAAATGTACACTCCCCAGTGGGTGTTATTTGAATTTACCCTGTGTATTGGTGTCCTAGGATTGCCATCACAAATGACCACAACATAGGTGCTGTACGACATTGTGCCTGTAGTTACCGGTACTGTATTGTACCCTTAAAAATACATCAAGAGGGACATATCACATATCCTCATGTTATCACATATCCTCATGTTACATATCACATATCCTCATGTTATGTTCTTACCAAAATAAAATTAAATTTAAAAAAAAAGAGCTTACATGGCTACACTAGACATTCTGATACATTGCTAGAAAAAAAAGTCTACATTGACAAAACCTTTTTGGAAAGTGATTTGGCAGTATGTTAATAGTCTGAAAATAGCTATACGTGTTTGACTCAGTAATTATGTTTCAGGGAATTGTTTCTTAAAAAAGAAATCTGAACTACATAAAGCCTCCATCCACAAGATGTTTATGACAGCATTGTTTATAATAGCAAGGAAAATAGATAAATTTAAACAAAAGGAGATTACTTAAGTAAACAATGTTATACCAATATAATGAAGTAGTATGTCTCCACTAAAGTAACATGAATAGTTTACAAGAAGGAGAAGAGATGCTTATGTTATAACCTTAAGTTAAACTGAGATATAGAGGGGTCTGTATAATATGTTAATATAATATGTATAATAAGACTAAGTTTTTAAGCAGCAGAAAAGAGAAGAGTTACATCAAAATGTTCATAGCAGCTCTTTTAGAAAAACTGGATAATTTTCCCTTTTCTCCTTTTTCCCCCACCTTTTTGGATTTTACAACTTCTACAATATACATAAGTTACTTTTTTAATGGGAAAAAAGATAATAAGGAAATAAAAAATGCAAACCAATGTTAGTGACAAGGCAAGCAGGATTTTTATGGAAGGGCTGAGGGAGAAAGGAAAGGGTGGTAAGATCAAAGATCTCCTAAAATCTAAGCAGGACACACTAGTTGCTTTCTCAGAGGCTCTGGCATTTGGTATTAAATTCTGAAACAGTAGATTAAACAGTAAATCTAAATTATGGGTTTGACAACGGTACATACTACACAGATGTCTCTTGAAAAATAAATAGATATCTGAGCTAAGTAAATACATGGCATAAACAAATGCAGAAATCCATGTACAGGTAAATTAAATAAGTACTTTGAACAGAAAATGCCTTTCTTTACTAAAGGGAACAGTTTAAAGTCACCTCCTTCTTTGCTTCTTAGGAATCCCACTGGGGAGAAAAAAAAAAAAAAAGAATCCCACTGGGAACCTGAACACTTAATGTCATTGACTCCACTTTGTAAGGCTGTGGATTAAGCTTTATCTCTGCAGGTATAGGGGATAGAAACTCAGAAGAAGAAAAAAATATCATTAGGCTGAGGATCAAATCAACAGAAATTAGACTGACCTAGATCGATGCCCCCCCGCCCCCCAAAATAGCTTTTCCTTCTGGACAAGCGCTGAAATGACAACCTAGTTGATTTAAAGGACAAACTGCCCTTCAGTTCAGGAAATCAGGAACACTTTAATATATATCAAACCTTTGCAATATACCCTCCTACTCCCATTTCTTAAATAAAAAGACTTCTACTTGTGTTTATTACCACATAGCATCTGTTAGCAACCAGGATGGTTTTGTGGCTCTAAGTTAGGGCACAGAGCTCAAAATCTGGACCCATTGAGTTAGTCAGATTGCCTTGGCCATGGGTCCTCTGAGGTTTATTACTGAGTATGACACAAACATTCCCATGTTTTGACTTCTAGGACTGGCTACTGAAAATGTTTATGTCCCATAGTCATATGGTTACTCACACTCTTTTAATGACCCAGAGAACAGAGGTCTGCTTGGTCCCCAAAGCCAGGACAGGTGGAGATGCAACTCTGTCCATGATTTGATAGTGCAAGGTCATACACTAATGACTGGGAACAGACTGGCTGGCCCCTAGGACTCCAGATATGGCTGTTTCCCAAGTGGACTCTCAGGTGACTCTGCTCAAGATATTATATCAGGATGTCAGTGGAGAACACATGTGGGCCAGCCATCATGGACAAGCAGCCTGAATGTCCCACTGCAAGGAAAGAAAGGCCTAATACAATCAGGCAAAAGGCTGATGAGAGCCACATTTCACTGGCATGGCTATCCAACAGACTTCTATTCATTCATTCAACAAAATCTTGGGAGGGCCTTTAAGAGCTAGGCACTACTACCGGTGGGTTTTTTTTTTTAAGATTTTATTTATTTATTCATGAGAGACACAGAAAGAGAAAGAGATAGAGAGGCAGAGACACAGGCAAGGGAAGAAGCAGGCTCCATGCAGGGATCCCGACATGGGACTCGATCTCAGGTCTCCAGGATCAAGCCCTGGGCTGAAGGCGGCTCTAAACTGCTGAGCCACCCGGGCTGCCCATTACTACAGGTGTTAAAGACACTAAGATCACAGTCTACAGGGAGGGGTAGGGGCATAAACTGACAATTACAATATGCACATACTGGAGGGTTGGAAGAGGCACTGAGCTCAATTTGGAAGATTGGAAAAAAACATATCAGAGGAGAAGATGGTCAAACTGTGCTATGAAATTCTGTGCTCTCATGGAGCAGAGACTTGGGAATCTGGGAAGAAGTAAAGTTTACTTCCTACATTTGCATAGAATCTGAAACTAGCCTTTTTTTTTTTTTTTTTTTTTTTTTTTTTTCCAGGACTACTAAGGGTACAGCCGGTGCACTCTTTGGGCCTCTAGAAACACAGGACACACTGGCTGCAGATAACAGGGTTTATGATACAGAATGAGATCACTGCTTTCATGTCCACAAAAAGATAAAATGAATGCCTATAATGCCTGGCCCTTGGCAGCATTCGCAGGAACAGTATCTCATTACTAGGGAAATGATATAAAAAAAAATTATAAATTGCGGAAGCCATGGCTTAACTTGGTGATTTGGAGTAAGTCATTGCTCACCCATGTAAACAGTGCAGCCTCAGTCTGTGCTTTCAACTTACTGGATGAAAAGTATTTGGATTCTTTGTTGGCTAAAGAGGAACCTTTTGCTTGGCTGATCATTTGGGTTTTGAATGGAGTGGGCAGGATCTTCAGATTTTAGAACTTGCATCAGAGTGTCTGCTCAATTCTAAGAAAAGCACTTCATTTGTCTGGTTAAACGAGCTGTGCCAGCTGCATATGTCTTATCACTGAACTGAGACAGGCCAAAATTGGCAAGATTTTGGAAGTCATTGAAGAAAAAAAAAACTAAACTATATATTTTCAAATTATAAAGGTGGGTAAAGCAAAGACCTGATTGAGTTAGAGGAGTGTATAAATTTAGGATTCTATGGGAAGTAGCGAAGAAATGAATTCTCCAGACTAAGTCCTTCCAAATATGCTCTCTTACAAAGCCAATAATGACAGATCAGCTTGAAAAAATTATAAAGAGACCATATTCTGAAAAGAGAGGTTCTACTTGAAACCACCAGGGTGACCCGCCTTTGAGCACTGGTAGATGAATGACTTGCACCTAGAAAGGAATCAGAGTCCCATGAAAGGGCTGAAAAGAACCAAGAGGCTATCTGAACATTTTTTCCTTTTTTTCCCCCCATAGTTAATTTCAGAGTACACTCCAAGTTCATGGTCACAGACAGGATTGAACCTCCATTTGCCACTCATTAAAATATTCTTCTTAAAATTTTCTTCTTTAAGAAGTCTTCTTGAAGAATGACTCTCTTAACAAAATTTGATACTTAGAAAGTAACATCTTTATGACTTTGATTTCAGTAATGTAGAAGCCTGGGGATTTTATTTCTCTTAAAAATGAACAAGAGACACAAATTAACTGGGAGAGTTAAATCCATGTTTTATTAAACAGAGTTTTCAAAATGTGATTCTGGGAATCCAAAATGTCTGTATGATGGTGCCTCTCCCCAACACGAATCCTGCAAAGGAGACAGATGGAAAATCTCCTGGGTTTCAGGAACCTCCACGTTAAGGGGGATTTTTTAAAGCCGTGAAGTCCAAATCTGCCCACACACTACACTTCATCTCCTAAGGGAGCGTCAGAGCCACCAGCAGCCAACAAAATCACCAGACCCTGGGCTCCTGTCACTCCATAGTATGCGATGCTTGGATGAGGTATTTCCTTGACTTAACTTATGCCATTAGCTCCTGGGATGAAGAAGTGTGCCATGGGAAAATCCCATCTTCACACAGTGGAAAACAAAATAATTTTATCTTTCAAACATTGGTTTCTGTATTTTTCTAAAAGCCAAATGAAGAACACATCAATTATCCAGGAAAATAAACTAGAAGTTTTTTCGTAGCTTCCAGGAGGACAAGCTATATAGGGAAGGCAAGTCCATTTTATTTTTTCTTCAGCAAAGCAATTACTGTCCTTTTCTTGGTGTTGGGTGCTCTTGTCACATCTGACACACCAGTTTGATTGCCGAGAGAATGAGCAAAACAATGAGCCCTTAGCACAGGGCTCCCAGAGGCTGCCAGCACCCGAGTGCATTGGGTAAACACTCCACTTTTGGCAGTAGAAAATTAATCTTTTAAACAAAAATGCTTTGTCACAATTCCACTCCTACAAATGAGAGAGAAAAGAGGGAAAGGACTCTGAGCCTTATTTCTTCACAATATGCTAAAGAAAGATATTCAATTAGAATAGATATTGTCAGTGTCCCAATTTACAGATGCCTTCTAGAACACGTAGTCAAGAGGTACAGCTCTGGGAATATGAGAATATAAGGATGTCAAAACATGGGGTTTTTTTTGGTGTTTTTGACACATTTTTTTCTGCCTAGGCTGATTGTTACCTGCAGTCACATTGGAGAATTAATGACATTAGCCTGGGAAGCCATCTGACGTGGCAATGGGGGTAAAGTTGGAGGCATTCAGAAGGAAATCACTTTAGGAAAGTATTCAAACCACCACAACCATCTTTCTATTCTAAAATATTTTCCACCTGGATGGCTCAGTTGATTAGGCGTCTGACTCTTGATTTCAAGCCCAGGTCATGATCTCAGGGTCATGAGATTGAGCTCTTAGTCAGGTTCCACACTCAACATGGTTCAACATGGAACCTTCTTGAGATTCTCTATATCCCTCTCCTTCTGCCCCTCCATCCCTGCATATGCATGCTCTCGTAAAACATATATATAATATAATATAATATAATATAATATAATATAATATAATTAATATAATATAATACAATAATTTTCCTTAGAATGGCCCAGAGGAGTGAACTTAGAGTCTCCCAGTCTGGTCAAAGGGAAAGCCTTTTCAAGTTGCTTGGCAAGACAGATTCTGGAACCTCAAAGAATGAAGTAGGCTGCCTGCTAGGGATCCTCTCAATAGAGTGCTGGTCACTGAAAGTCTGAGTCACTCATAGTTCACTGAAATCAAGAGAAGGGAAAGTATTTTCCAATTTCAAGGGCTGTGGAACAGTGCTAGAGGGTGGTTGGTGGTGGTAGTGGGGAGGGGAGGTTTCTGCCAAGAGAAATAAATTCAATTATATGAGGGGTAGATTCAATTTATATGAGGGGTAGATTACAACTGGGGTGCATCTGACTGTATGGTGTTGAAAGAGATGGGTTTCACTTGTGTTTTTACAGTTGTCACCCAGGTCTCTATGACAGCTTAATGGAAATGGAAATCTAAACTAAACTAAACTAATCTAAACTAAAATATTGTACATTGCTCACCTTTATAAATAAATTACATTTATGGGATCCAAAATGAAGAACTATTCTTCCTCTCTTTTATCAGGTGGAAGCAGCCAGACAAAAAGGACTAAAGCAGATCCCAATACCAGGGATGGGACTGAAAAGAAGTCAATGAGGCTGGGACTGTGTGTAAAAAGGTTTAGGACTGCATGCCAATAAATTAGATTCTGTTAAAATAAAGAGCTTTAAAGAGAGAAAAGGCAAACATCAGTGGGAGAGGATACTTGCAACAGATAGACCCAACAAAGGATTTATAACCTATGTTTAAAGTCCTTCAAGGCAGTCAGAGCAATCAGATTTTAAAATATGAACAAAAGACTTGCAACAACATTTCACAAAACAAGATACCCAAACGACCAATAAGCATGTGAAAAGTTACTCAATGACATTACTCATGACAGAAATGCACATAATAACATAATTGAGATACTAGCAAATACCACCTCTATGAACATGCACACACATGTGCGTGCACACAAATAACCAAGATTTAAAAGACTGAAAACACCAAAACATTCTTGTCTGCAAGAATGCAGGACAACAGAGAGCATTCTACACTGCCGCTAGGATGTGTAGAAAATGGTACAATCATTTTGGAGAACTGTTAGCAGTTTTGTCTAAAGATGAATAATACATGCAGCTCGGTGATCCAAAAATTTCACTGATAGGTATAAACCCAATAGATGTGAGCCACCAAAACACATGCAAGATTGTTCATAGCCACTTTATTCATTATTACCTCAAACTGGAAATTATCTGAATGACCATTAGTGGTCAAATGAATCAATCATAATATAACCATTCAGTAGAGTACCACAGACTGACAAAGAAAGAAGTACTGAAAAGTGAACAGAATGCCTGAAATGTTACAGCAAAATATTGAACGGATGAAGCCAGATAAAAGAAGTATGACACGTGTGTAATTCAATTTATATGAGAAACCAGTCAAAATTAATCTATGATGACAGAAGTCAGAATAATGGTCACTTTTTTTTTTTTTGCCTGTTTGAGGGAATTATTTATTTATTTATTTATTTATTTATTTATATAAGTTTATTTTTTATTGGTGTTCAATTTGCCAACATATAGAATAACACCCAGTGCTCTTCCCATCAAGTGCCCCCCTCAGTGCCCGTCACCCAGTCACCCCCACACCCACCCACCTCCCCTTCCACTACCCCTAGTTCGTTTCCCAGAGTTAGGAGTCTCTCGTGTTCTATCTTGTTCTCTGACATTTCCCACTCATTTTTTCTCCGTTCCCCTTTATTCCCTTTCACTATTTTTTTATATTCCCCAAATGAATGAGACCATATAATGGTCACATTTTAGGGAGAGTTACTGCACGAAGAGCAAAGGAGCCTTCTCAATTGCTGAAAATGTTCTGTATCTTGATCCAGGTGGTGGTTATAATGGATTGTGTGCATGTGTGAAAATTTATTGAGTTGCACACATAGGATATATGTGCTTCTCTCTGTGTGTGAGCTGCACCCTGCTCAGAAAGTTGCAAAGTAGTACAATACTGCTTCTTTTTCTTCTCGAGGTCCTTTTCAGGACTCCAACTCTGCATTTACCATGTTATGGAGGAATCATTTGCATTCTGTATTATTTAAAAGTTGCTTGAAGATAGACACCATATATGTATTCATAATACACATATGAATGAAATGTATTCATTTGTATTTCTCCACTGCTGAGTACAATGCTTGCTATAGAAAAATTCCTCAATAAATACGTATTAAACTATCCCTAAAACACTCTAATCCCATGTAATTCAGACTCTCAATCATGTGTGTTGTTCACCTCCCACCTTATACTTTAGTTGTAAAGGTAAAAACGGGAGCAAACCTGGGTAATCCTTCCAATTGTCAAGGCTTCAGGTGATGAAAATATGTTGAATTTTCCTGTCTGGGGTGACCCTGTTTAAACCAGAGGTTCTCAAGATTGAAGAACATAACACTCAAGTGCAGGACATATTAAATCTGCAGCTCACCGGCTCTGCCCCCAGAGTCTGGTCTACCAGGTTAGGGATGGAGCTCCTGTCTATACTTCTAACAAGCACTCCAGAAAATTCTAATGATGCACACTGTGACAAATACGGGCTTGGACACACAAAACTTCTGGCTTTGTAGAGATTATAGGAATATTAACTGAATAACATGACTCGCCCCCTCACCTAAAAGGAGACCTCCACAGTTTTAGATTCTCTCCCCTCAGGATATGAGAGTCTCTGGAGAGTCTTTCAAGAGAGGAATTTTTGGAAAACACCTAGATTAAGTGATCTCTCCTGATGCATTAGATTCCACCTTTCTTTGGAAACCAGGAGGAGATACAACATCTCTAATTCAACTAAGGAAACAGCTGTTATGGCTGAGCATCCACTTCTGAGGTAACGTGTTACTGCACATTGGGAAAAGAAGGAAGCTCTGTGAGGTTCATTGAGAGATTTTTCTTTTTTCAAAAAATGATATTCAGGGAAATTTTTGCCAATTCTTTTTTCAAGATAGAGGTCTTAAGGCCATGACAGACTGACAAGCAGCTGAAAACTCCAAATCAAGACTGGCACCTTGTCCCCAGTTTCCATCAGTAAGTTGAAAGTGGGTTGTCAGATTCAACGTTTCCCTTATGTTGAATTATTTTG
The DNA here is from genome assembly GCF_003254725.2 of Canis lupus dingo. Taxonomy (NCBI): domain Eukaryota; kingdom Metazoa; phylum Chordata; class Mammalia; order Carnivora; family Canidae; genus Canis; species Canis lupus. The sequence continues at coordinate 6,610,668 of NC_064277.1, forward strand.
TCAAGTAAATGGTGTTCTTTGGAGAAAATATATAAAAACAAGGGAGATCCATTAAGTATAAAAGTTAAGTTTCTCTTCTCTAGGCACCGAAATATAAATATATATGTATGTTGCATATATATTATATATACTTATATGTATGTGTCTATTATATATGCTTTGTATGTACACATATTATATATATTTTGTATGCATATGTATATATACATATATATACACAAAATATATATATATTCATTTTTATATATATACACATACACAAAAATATGTGTATATATAAAGAAAGAAAGAAAGAGAGAGAGAAAACATTACCAAATCTGCAGATAGTGGGTTATGCTTTACCATAGCTACTCCTCTCTGGAGAAACCACTCAGAATGTAGGCACCCCTGTAATATACCTGGGCTAATCTATCTATAATGCAAAACCAACAAATTAAATATAAATAGAGAGATAAATAAGTATATGGACCAGCCACGTGCAAACACATGAACATACGTCACGAGCAAGTACGTGGCCATCCAGGAAAATTTACTTTAGTTCCTCTGACTGGAATATAACAAATAGCTTTTTAGTTTTGCTTAGTCATCTATTTCTTCCTAATGCAGACAAGGAAAATATTCTTGAAAAGCAGCTGTGAATGGGTAGTGACAAGTGGTTTCCTGTGGTCTAAGAACAAGACAGCAATTACTGCCTGTTACGTTCTTTTAAATTCCAGAGGCAAAGGAAGTTCGATAATGTTGTATTGGCTTTACAGTTATTGAACGAAGAGGAGGAGTCTTGAGATAAAACAGGGTTGTTGTTTTTTCTTTCCTTTTAGAACAAAGTTATAAATATATCTCCACAGACAATACGAAATATCAGGGGAATCTCTGAGCTTCAACATGGCTCCCTATTATCTCTTTAGACAATATAAGTGGTAGAAATTACAGAATTAAAGGCAAATGTGAACTTTCCCCAAAGAGGTCCAGTAGTGCTGGTTTCCCTGGGAAACCTGGTGCTGGTCCTTAACCTCTCGAGGCCTTCATCCCTGCATTGAGAGCCTTCTGAAAATACTTCTGGTCTGCTGACTCTGGGTTCTGGTCTGCTGACTCAGAACCCAGGGGCTGCAATGAACTCTTTGGGAAGAAAGAGCTGGAATCCCAGAAAGTAAAATTTAGATGAGAGAGTTTATCCTCTGTGGGCTCAAGCCTCTGAATCTTCTCTTCTCTTCCTTCCATGTCCAACATTGTAATTACTGGGTAAAGCGGGTTCTATCTTTGGGATTCAAGCAGAGCAGACGGGAGCAGAGGGAGTCAAGAAAAGACTTGAGGGAAAAGGTGAAAGCTGAAGAAAAGCCACAGGAGATGAAAAAGTGTGAGTGAACATCCACAGGCAGTTCCATCAGCTCAAATTCTGGAACGGTCAAAACGTCTTCACTCAGGAATATGCGTGCAGGCATCACCTCGGAGAGACCACCCTGTCTAAAGGAGTGCACCCCCACAGTCACAACCTTCCATTCTGCACTTTGAGAATTCCATTGTCTTCTTCATGGCATTTATCACTGCCTAAAATCATATCACATGTTTATTTCCTTGTTTATTTATTTTTTTTCTTTATTTATATTCCTTGTTCCTGTCTTCCTCATTCTCAATGAGGAGAGGGCAGCCTGCATCTCATTTATTGCTGACTTTCCAAAGGCTGGAACAGTGCTGCACATAATAGGTACTCAATAAATACTAGTTGAGCTAATGAATGAAGCCCATAGATGGATCGATGGGGTCAGGCTTCTGCATGTCCCTGTGTCTCTAGGGGGATACCCCAGACAGCACATACCTGAGGCTCAGAGTCCAAGAGCTAGGATGAAAAATAGATTGGGTTTGCCTGGGATTGTGGGGGTTCTAGAGATGAGAGACTTTTAGTGCCAAGGCTGAGAAAGTCCTAGGCAAACTTGAACAAGTTGGTCATTCTCCCTAGACTTCTGAAGGTCTTTGATACCTTACATGAAAGGAGAATGGGGTCAAAGTATTTACCATCCTTTCAAGGTCACCCCAAGCTGGCTTATCCTCTGACTGAAAGTCATGGCTCCTCTCAGGTCTTCCTGTACAGTCTCAATCACTATGTCTCTGGTGCCTTGGATGGCAATAGCTCAGCTGCTACTAAGCCCAAGTATCCACACCATCCCTTGTGGTTCTTCTCTACTCTACACCTTAATAAATAGTTCTTTTCCAAATAAATCTTCCAGAATTACCTAAAGTTGAGTGAACCACTGTGTCCTATGGACCCTTGACTGGCAGGAGGAGAAAATGGGAACCATAGAAATAAGCCTCCTGAGAAACCATTAATACGCAAAGATATTTAACTTCTCAGCCTCTTGGTTCCCCTTCTATGAATCTGTGGCCATCCCACAGGGTGGTTAAAAGAAGTGATTAAGAAAATCTGCTGAAGGCTGTTTGTTAGCTTATCAAAAGCACTTCCCACTATCTTTTAGCCACTGTTACTGGTTGTCGTACCTTTGCTCTTCACAACAGAACAACCAGGGAAGGAGCCAGCTTGCCCCAGGTTTGATAAGGGCCCCAGGTTTTCACCTCTCCAAAGGACATGAAATAATAGGCAGAAATACTCCAGATTTAAAAATCCAAACATGCATGAATTGCTATTCTCTTAATATTGTTACTTCAGGGCCTTGAGTGAAACCCTTAATGTTCTATACATTCTGAGCTTTAGTGGTAATTTTGATGTCTGTTTTAGGGGAAGGTAAAGAGGTGGAGACTGTAAGTTTGCAGGAAACCCTCTACCTGTTGGATAAACCCACACCTCCCCACCAGGCCAAGCTGCTGAAAGAAGCAAGAAATCAACAGGCCACAAAATGAAACTATTTTGAAGTCAAGAAAAAGGTTCTCCATTTCTGATTTAAAGATGCTGTGAGCTGTCTGCAGACCTTAGGTAAAAACAGGCCATTGAGAATGTCCCTCGGGGGAGGATAAGCATGGAGGCTGAATATTAACAGCTAAAACAGTATTTTTTCATTATAAGAAATAAAGTAAGTACAAGCAAGAACATGATAATTCCGTGATGAAATAAGACAATTTAGGAAAGACAGAAAGGTGGACAGAGCTCTCATCTTATTGTAAAGTGAATGAAAACACACACAATATAGGAGCACAAAAGGCTTTGCACATAACTAAGAAAAATGAGAACAAAGAAGGAATATATGGGAAATAATTAACACTAAAGTTCATAACAACAAGGCCCACATTAACTCATGTTGTAATGTGTTACAAATAAGGACACCTTCTGAGTTTTCAAGAGGACATGGATTTTGTGGGGAAAACTATGTCCTCTTGAAAATCCATGTCCTCTTGAAAACTCAGAATGTGTCCTTATTTGAAAATAGGGTCTTTGTGGATGTAATTAGTGAAGGGTCTCAAGGTGAAATCTTTCTGGATTTAGAGCTCACCCTAAATATGATTACTGGTATCCTTGTAGGAGAAAGGAGAGGAAGACTTGGACATAAAGAGATTCACAGGGACACATGGCCACATGAAGGTGGATGCAAAGATTGGCGAGAGGCCTCCCCCGCAAGACAAGGACCATGGGGAGAAGGAAAAAGCTGGAGGAGACAAGTCTCTCCTAGAACCACTGAAAGGAGCATGGCCCTGCCAACACCTTGATCTCAGATTTCTAACCTCTAGAACTGTGATGTAACAAATTTCCATTGTTTTGAGCCATCAGTTTGTAGTAATATGTTACAGCAACTCTAGGACACTAGTGCACACATCAAAGTTGTCTACATAGTTTATACAGCAGGAGCTCAATAAATATGGATGCTCCAACAAGTCATCTGGATGAATTTGCTGTACTGTAAAACGACAGAGGTACCACCATGCTTACATCGTGCTCTTGTCTCACAGTGAAGATCCAGCACTTCATGCTTCCTATTTTAAATTTTGCAACCAGTGCACTTCATGTAGAAAGAACACAGGGTTCAGAATATGGAACCATCAGACTGAGATTGACGTACCTGCTAATCAAACCCGGCATTCCATTTCCAAACCACTCATTCCAGTGAGAATCACTAATTACACCCATTAGGAGGCTTTATCCAGCGCTGCAGGGATGTTTATATCAGCATCTCTCTCAAACAGGGCCCTATGAAGATGATTCTATGCCGAATCTTTGTAAGGGTGTAAGTATAGCCCCAGACCTCGGGCATCCATCTATGCAGGTGGAATCCTAGCATTCCACCCCTTGGCTGGGAATATTTTTACTCTCTCCAACATCCCAGTGTACTTCACGTAGCCCTGGTGATAATTCTTGTCTCCTTTTCCCTGCCTACCTCTTTCCCTGCTCTTGAAGCTGTGGCTTCCAAGGCCACTTTTCTGTTCTTAGGTTGCACTAGTTCTTTCATCACCACAATTCTGATCTGACGCCAAGTTGACCACACTTGTGGTTGATTACTGTGCTAATATTTTCCATTTGCCTCTCCCTGTCACTGACTGCCCTTCTCCTGGGCTCCAAGGCATCAGCCTCAATGGTTTGCATGAGCCAGGCCCCCTTGCCGTAGCTTCTAGTTAAATAGAGGAGGTACTGCCAGGAAACTGGAGGGTGGGAGGAAAGACAGGTCAGATCAGGGTATTGATTCCCCTCCATGTGCCCTCTGTGCCAGCCCTCTGTCTCTGTCTCTGCAGCCACAGCTCCTGCTGGAGACCCCCTTGCAAGGCTAGATATCCATTGGTCCTTCGGGCCTGGGGCTGTAGACTGCTTTCTGCTGGTGTCAGTCCCTGCAGTGGACTGACTCCCTCAACTCTGTCCCCACATCTATAAACAGTGACCCTAATAAACTCTTTCCACTTGTACCTCTGATATAGTTCTCAATATTAATCCTGATTTGCACATTTAATACTCTGCCTAGCTACAGATGTTAACCACACACACACACACATACACACACACTATCTATATCATAGGAAGAATTTGGCTTCAGAATCACACATCCCTTAAATAAACAGTCATGTTATTGGATTGCTATGTTCATCTGAGTTATTCAGTCTCTTTGAGTCCCAGTTCAGTCATCTGTGAAACAAGACCATATACCTTGTAGGGTTATGAGGAAACTGAAATGAACTAACATGAGCATTTCTTATGTGCCTTTCATCTCCTCATTCAGCTTCCTACAAATATTCCAGACCCTGTCTAACCTACTTCCATGTGCTATCAGGTATGGCCCCTGCTGGCCAGTCTCTTTCTTTTTTAAGGCTGGCATTTGCATGGTCCTGTCCACATGTCAAATAAGGATTCACCCAAGGAGCACCTGGGTGGCTCAGTGGTTGAGCATCTGCCTTTGGCTCAGGTCCTGATTCCAGGGTCCTGGGATCGAGTCCCATAACAGGCTCCCTGGGGTGAGCCTGCTTTTTCCTCTGCCTATGTCTCTGCCTCTCTCTCTATGTGTTTCCCATGAATAAATAAACAAAATCTTTTATAAATAGATAGATAGATAGATAGATGATAGATAAAATTTTTAAAAAAGGATTCACCCAAGCCTCAGTGCCTCCACATCAAGTAGGATGGATACACTATTGAGACAGACAGACAGGTGAAGTGGCCTGTCCACAGTCACCAGAATTCCGATGTCAGTCTGTCATCTCTTATGCTGGAGCTTTGTTCTCACCCTGTTGCCTCCATTCTCCTAGAGGAGATCCCACCCACCATGAGGTTTCTGGTTTGTTCTGCTGAGTGTGCGGTATGCCTGAGAAGACAATGACAATGACAGCTTTTGTCACCAGCCATGGGGCAGGGTGGGAGAGGTTAGAAAAGAAACTGTGGAGGAAGTGACTGTGGGCACAGAACCAGCCCCCATGCCTTGCACACGATGACTTGAACGGAAACAGATTCGCTTCTCAAATTGATGAATTGGCAGATGAACACCCAGCTGCTGGGTGTTTCCATCCTGATTGAAAAGCCTGCGTGACATGACCATGAGCGTGTCATGCAGAAACTAGTCCTAAATAAGACCCTGTTCGTCCCTCAGCCCTTAAGAATTGTGCCTCTGTGGGCAGAGCAATGCAAGACAGGATATGGGTAAACTAAGGCTGGTCTGGAATGAATGCAAAGTTATCATTTCACAAGTAAGGGAAAAGTGGCATGCATCCCCAAGATTTCTGAAAAAGAAAAAAAGAGAAATTAATTCAGAAAATATGAGCAAAGACAGAATAGAAGGGAAAAAATTCTTAAGATTTGCTATTGGAGACTTCACTTTTAAGATTCATTCCAGCAAAACAAAAAGGCAAAGAAACATTAATATCTCTTTCATGAACTATATAAAAGTAAATAAACCCATAAAAGGCGGTTAAAGAAAGACTCCAGTCTATTCTGTCACCAAAAAATCTTTAAGGAGGACATAGCTTGCTTTTAACAAACCCCAGAGCCCCAAATTCAAAAAAGTTTAGAAAGAGTTGTTACAACTACTTTGGAATTTAATTTTTAAATTGAATCTATTTATTTTTTTTTAAAAAACCCTGAATTTACAGAAAACATAAAGTGGTGAATAATAAAGATTGTGATTGGTTCTATGTTCAGCAGAGGAACCTCCTCCAAACATAACTGCTGTGCCCAGTCCATGGCTAACACTGATGGCCAGGGTCCATCATCCAGACTGACACTTAACACAGAATGACAGATCACCCATACCCATAATTCGTCAGAAAAGCTCTATCTCATAAAAGCAGCATATGTTCACTGCCAAAAGCTGGAAAAAAAAAGCAGGGAAAATCACACAGCAAAACAAATGAAAATAGTCACCGATTTCACATTCCAGAGGTACTCATTGTTAACATTGGGGAATGCCTTCCCATAGTTTTATAATTCTTATATCAATAAAATAAATCAAAAAATAAGATTTAAATACATGTGAATATAAATAAATACTGTGAAATATAAAGAAAGTAAATATGAAGTTGTACAATATGAGTCCATTTTATTTCATCTCTATCATAGTTTATCAGTCTCTTATTATTACTCAGGGTGATCTTCTCAAATTTTTCTGTTATAAAATTAACAAAGTTCTGTTTTTAACATTTAAAATAAATTTAGGCTTTGTAACTTGGTATAGCCACTATGGAAAGCAATATGAAGGTTTCTCAAAACAATTATGAATGAAACTACCAATATTTTTTTAAAATTTTTTATTTTTATTTATTTATGATAGTCAGAGAGAGAGAGAGAGAGAGGCAGAGACATAGGCAGAGGGAGAAGCAGGCTCCATGCACCGGGAGCCCGACGTGGGATTCGAGCCCGGGTCTCCAGGATCGCGCCCTGGGCCAAAGGCAGGCGCTAAACCGCTGCGCCACCCAGGGATCCCTGAAACTACCAATATTATCCAGCAATTCCACTTTGGGGAATATACCCAAAGGGGGTGAAAACACTAACTGGAAAAATATCTGCACTCCCATGTTCATAGCAACATTATTTACATTAGCCCAGACATGAAACAATGTAAGTGTGGATGAATGGATAAAGATGTGAGATATATAGAGATAAACAGAGTATTGTTCAGCTATTAGAAAAGGAAATCCTGCCATTTGCAACAACATGGATGAATCTTGAAGGCATTATGCTAAGTGAAATAAGTAGGACAGAGAATGACAAATATTGCATGATCTCACTTACATGTGGATTCTAAAACAAACCAAACTCATAGGAAAAGAGGAATACCTGGGTGGCTCAGTGGTTGAGCATCCTTCAGCTCAGGGTGTGATCCAGGAGTCCCGGGATCGAGTCCCACATCGGGCTCCCTGGGTGGAGCCTGCTTCTCCCCCTGCCTGTGTCTCTGCCTCTCTCTCTCTTTCTCTCTCTCTCTGTGTGTCTCATGAATAAATAAAAAATAAAATCTTAAAAAGAAACCTCATAGGAAAAGAGATCAGACTTGTGAATACCAGAGGTGGTAGGGAGGGAGAGAGGGAATTGGAGAAAAGTGTTCAAAAGGCACAAGCTTCCAGTTATAATATAAATATGTAGTAGAAGTAGAGTGTACAATATGATAATTATATCTAAAACTGCTACATGATCTATAAGAAAGATGTTAAAAAAGTAATTTCTAAAAGTTCTTACAAGGAGAATTTTTTCCTTTATTTTTTTTCTTATTTCTTTTCTTTTTATTGTATCAATATGAAAAATGGATGTTAGTTGAACCTGTTGTGGTAATCATTTCACAATATATGTAAGTCAAACCATCATACTGTGTGCTAAAACTTGTACAGTGACATATGTCAATTATTTCTCAATAAAACTAGAAAAAACAAAGTTAGTCTCCTGTCCCTAAGTAAAAAGAAACACCAAAAAAACTAAACCAAATTCCATGCCATGTTTCTACAAACTTTCCATGTTATTGTAGACCCCAGAAGATTTGCATGTGCTATTTCCTCCATTTTAAATGCTCCCTTCCTTCTGTTCATCTGACTACAAATTCTGGCTTTTTGTGAAGGGTCCTTGACAACTCAGTCCCATATATTTTCATTAAAGAAAAAGAAAAACCTTACACTTTATTCCCAGAAAGGAATAATATAAGAAGCATAACTCAAGGTTATTCTCTTCTCCCTTGCTCAGTGCTTCTAAGAGGTATCATGTAAAAATATAATATTAGTGAACCCACCTTTCTTGAGTGGATGGAGTTAATGCTAAAGCTCAGGCTTTCCTGTGACTTCCTTCTTTTGGACTCTTCCTTGCTTTAGTTGTACTTGAAATTAGAGGAGGTTGGCTATGGTCATATGTCTGACTAAGTTTCATATGGTCATATGTCTGACATTTCAAACTCAGTTATCTTCTTGCTTCAACCCACAGGTCTTCACATAAAGCCATAAGTGGGTTTTTAATAGCTGTCTGATTTGCATGCATTGAAGTCTGTATACACTGGGCGCCTAGGTGGCTCAGTCATTTGGCCGTTCAACTCTTGGTTTCAGCTCAGATCATGATCTCAGAGTCATGAGGTTGGGTCCCACATCAGGCTGCATGCTCAGTGAGGAGTCTGCTTGAGATTCTCTCTCTCCTCCTTCTCCTGCCCCTCCTCCAGTCATGCTCACTCTCTCTCTCTCTAAAATAAGTAAATCTTTAAAAAAAAATCTGTATATGCCTCAGTTTGTGAACTGATTTAAAACTCAGAAGCTCTCCCTGAACCACATCCCTCATAACAGAATTAATCTTTTACACAACAAAAGTAATCTTTAACAAAATTAATCTTCAGTAGCACTGAACACTGAATTACAATTATTTGTTTATATATGCATATTTCTTTTCAGTCAGAAAATTCCTTAGAGCAAAAACCATGTCTTATTTATCTTTTTATTTCCAGCATAGTACCTGACACATAAGAGCCACTTAGCAAAAATTTTTTTAAATAAACAAATGACAAATTGTTAATAGTGTCACATATTTTAAGCAGACCAATTCCTATCTAGGTGGTTTCCTAGAAATATTAGATTATTATAATCATAAGAAGTCCCTATAACAATGATTCTCACACTTAAGTATGTTTCAGAATTATAAGGAATATAATGTAATTGCTGGGCCACCAGAGTTTCTGATTAGCAGTCTGGGACCCCAGGATTTATATTTCTAACAAGCTCCTGGGTGATGGTGATGCTGTTGTCTGGGGTCTACATTTGGAGAACTACTGTTCTAGAACAAAATTTTCAAAACCATCATTCAGTATCACCTCTGGTGTTTGCTAAATTTCCAAATGCCACTATGATATTCTGATTCAGAAACGTGGACATGATTCTATTGCAGCAAATTTCATGTGTGATTCTATTGAAGCAAATCCATTCACAGGCAATTGGAAATCACTGGACTTGAGCCACACTCACAAGTAAACATTGGAATGAAATGGTAAAGAGTAATTTCCTATCCATTGTTTTCTGTGACTTAGCCAAATGATTGAGCAACTAAAACAATTTTGGGGGGGGGAATCTACTTTGTAATTTTGGATAAACTTTACTATTTAGTTACTGACTTCATCATACACTATAGAACTCTATTCTTCTAAACTTTCTGATCTGGATATTGCAAACCTCAGAGTAACAATCTCCCAATCGACAAATATTAACTAGATACATATTAAGCAAAAATCACTATGGAGGCTCCAACAGAGAAGGAAGGAAGGAAGGAAGGAAGGAAGGAAGGAAGGAAGGAAGGAAGGAAGGAAAGAGAAAGAAAGAAAGAAGAAAGAAAGAAAGAAAGAAAGAAAGAAAGAAAGAAAGAAAGAAAGAAAGAAAGAAAAAGAAAAAATGTTTCGTTGTCTTCTAGAAGGATCTCATGAGCTGGTTGTGAAGATAAGAAGTAGATATATTTTTTTAAAAGATTAAAAATTCCAAATAACAAATGATAATTATCAAAGAATGCAGGTAAGGAATGCTAAGGTAACTTGGAGGGAAAGGAGAGTGGATCTCCAAAGCTGGCAAAGTAAAGAGAAATCATCTGAAGGAGAAGGCATTCCACAGTAGCATCTGAAGACAGAATTTGAGAAGGATTATGCCTAGAATAAAGTTCCAAAGAGAGTTTGCAACCCAAGTCTATTGCAAAAGGAAAGTCCTAGTGATAGAAGTAGGACATCTTGACTTCTATAGAAACAGCAAGGGTATCTTTGTCAATTAGCTATTGGCGCTTTTTTGCAGATGACATTGCTCTGGAATAGTACGAATGATTCCTCTGTGCCATCTGGCATTTTCTGGCTAAGAACAGCTCTTGTGCTGAAACGCAAAAATGGTAGCAGTGAAAATAGCACAGAGAAAATGGTGGCCTGTGTTTACTGACATGTCTTGGCATGTAAAAGTAAGAGTCAAGAGCTGCTAGACTGTATAGAAACCACATTCATTTTGGTGAGCCCTGAGGTGCTGGAATGCCTTTCTCCGCTATGCAATAAAGTTATTCAGTACTTATTGCCTTTGGGAAAAGAATTTCAAGTAGAAATTAAATAAACCTCTGAAGAATAATAGCCCTTGATTTAATTTTGAAGCAGGTGTATGTGTGACCACCCATCCTTTAATTTATTGGAGCAACGAGACCATCAAGGGGTTCCTTAGTTATTGAAAATCTTGTAAGAACTACCTAAAATAAACCTTTAAGACAATCTTCTATTCATCCCATCAGTGAATATGGGACCACATATTTTGATTCATGAAATCAGAAATAGAAAATATTGAACATTTCTAAATTGTAGATTCAGAAATAGAAAATATTGAATATTTCTAAATCAAAGGCAGGATGCACTAAAATAAGAGAATTGCTTTAGTATTTACACAAATAGGGACTAGCTGTGGATGAATATTGAAAGGCTAATCATTGCCTAGCTGCCTCCATATTCTTACAAAAGTTCTGTTCCATCTACAGCATCGGTTAAGGGATACAAGCTGACCACTGTGTTTTTAACAATAAACTAATTTGGAAAGCAGCCCTATAGGAAATGGTAGACACAACTTAACTCTAGTCAATCAGATTCTCTCTCATAAAATGTTGGATTTGGCACACTGAGTGATTGAGTCAGTTACTCTCAGGAGCCAAGGCAAAGTCATGTAGACTTGAGGCTGCTGCCATGTTGAGCCATAAGCAAACAGAGGATCCAGTGAGTGTGATAAGAGATCCATGTGCTTGGATTGAGAATCTGTTTTATTAAGTATTCATAATCACCTTCAATGTTTTTTCCTTGATCAAAATGAATCTTAGGTGAATAGACATCATTGCAGAATCTAAATGGGATCACACTGGTCCCCTCTTAAAATTCAGAAGTTCCTTGGAATACTGGATGAAATTGACTAACAGCACCCCAAGGCTGTCCTATGGCAATGGCAATGCTGTGGACATTGAGTTTTTGTAACCACAAACTTTTCCAGGAATGTTTGTTCTTCCTCTATAATCATTAGAGAGATTTTTACACAATATGGCCATTCTGCATGTTCACATAGTCTCCAGGAACATTAGTCATGGGCTCAGGATTCTTCCTCAATGTAGTGTGACACAACTTTGGCAAAAGGCCTTTAACAAAGGCCTGTGAGGGGAAGGATGGCTAACAACCAAACCATCACAACTGGAGGCTATTTTCATCTCATACTCAAATTCTTCAAGACATTCTGTTATAATTTCTGTAGAACTGTCTTCTAAAATAATTTCCTATTCATCTCCCTTCCCTGCCCCACCCTATTCCTCCAAATCCATTCTGGGCTGAACACCATTCTATATTCCCTCACATAACCTTTTGAGCATACTTCTATGTTTGAATGTATATTCTATGGCATTATTTTTTAAACATTGGCTGATTTTTTCCTTGTGATATTTGCCCCTTTTCCTTTGTCTCCTGCTCCCACTCACTCCTCCTACCCATATTCTGGATTCATTGCCTAGAGGAAGAGGAAAAAGACAGAAATGGTCTACTGGCTTAGCTTTCGTATTTCCTAAAGCTCCAAAGAATTAAAGAAATTACATCAACACACCTCAATAAAGAGAATGTTCTAGAGAGAGGTAAAAGGCCTACAGGTCTCTTGAGAAGGGGAGACCCTGTACTGCTTCAAAGCATGGCTTCTAAGAGATAACTAGACCTTAGAGGAGATAGTACCTAAAGTGCTGACTTTCCTTTCTGGAATTAAGTTCAAGGAAAGGAATTAAGTAAAGTAGAATGTATGCTTTTCAAACCTGAACCTTACAGTTGCTGTATCAATGTTGAGTGCTGTATCAGATGCTTGAGTGGGACTGGTTTATCTGTGGTCTCCTACAGACTCTCTGGAGCATGTTTTCTGAATTCTGGAAATGCTGCTGGCAAGTACACTTGCCTCTTTTATGAAGGATCACGTTTCTCTTGGAAGTTGCTCATTTAATAATCTCTGTGGCACATGGTAAATTGGTTGGTGAGACAAAGGTCCTTCAGTGAGATTAATAACATAGGCTGTTTTTAACTGTTTATCAAAAAATGGTTAAGAGAGGGTTTGAATTGCTAATATTATCTAAATTTCTTTCATTTGTTTGCTTCCTTTAAGATTTTCTTCTTTCTTGCTTTCTTCTTTCTAATAAGATCCTATTGTTATATCCAGAAATAAAATATTAAACTGTAGAAATATAGATAAGAGATGAGTAGACTTTCAACAAAGAAATTCATTTTAAAAACACCACCATGGAGTGGGGAAGTGTCTGGTGGTACAAGATGGTTGATTGAGCACATGAGTGTAATACCTTCCTTGCCAGAGATTCCACTAAAATGACAAGTTAGAGTGCAAGAAGAAATAAATCTGTAGCAATGAAGAAACTGGGAAGGAAGGTCGATTGTAGATGAAAGACTTCAACACATTTCTTGCATATGAAAGCAGATGGCAACATGTCGATGGGTGAGACAAAGTAGAAGAAGCCAAAGTCCAAATGTGAGTGTGAGGGGAATTTCAGGGGAAGCAGCCAGCTGCCAGTTATCCTGGCAAAATGTCAGTGCATGTCTAGGTGTAGGGTTAGTGATCCCCTCTCACTTTACCCCATGCATATTGATAGAAATAAGGGAACCAGGTTTTTACTTCCAGAAGTGAGAGGAAAAAAAGTAAACAACTGGAGGCTCTTCTCTAAAGTGATGAATGAATTGGCTGAAGAGGGATTTGTATTTTAGTGTGAGTGTGTTGGTCTAATAGTAAAGCTCTCCTTGTTCTGACATTTGGTGGAAGGAGATGAAACAGAATGTCTTACTAAAGGCTCATTCCCCATGTACACATAGTAAAGCAAAACCTGCCTGCTAACCAGCCTTCTTCCTTCTCATTCAGGAGACAATCCTATCAAGAAGCATATCAACTCAAACTCAGAAGAAGCCAACAATGGATAGTGATCATTAAGAAATCCTTCATTTATAAATATGAATGTAAAAACAAGATCACCAGATATTTGAGGAAAACTACCAAAATGAAATGAAAAGTCCAAAATGCACAGTCTCAAGGAAACAGAAATAATTCAGGAACCAGAAAGAGATTTTTAAAATATTTAATTAATATCTTCAAAGATATTTGAAAAAAGACATTATATTCCTAAAACAAGAATAGTATGATTGAAAAGGGAACAATTAGAAGACAAGAAAGAGGTTTTACAAATTAAAAATATAGTACCCAAAAATGAAATTCAATAGAAGGGCTGAAATAAAAAACCAAAAATCTCTCCTAGAGTTTAAAGCAAATAGCAAAGAGTAAACTTGAGGGTAAAGACAAAATGTATAGAGGATTAATATAAGAGTTGCAGAAATCCACCAGTTGGCTAAGAGGAATTACAGAAAAAGAGAACAGAGAATGTGAATGGGAGAATTTTTTTAAAAGAAATAGTAGGACATTTCCTCAAATAGAAGAAAGACAAATCCTCATATTTGATGAATCTACTGAGTACTCAGCAGGATGAATGAAAATAGTTTACACAACTAGCACATCCTTTTGAAATTTTAGAACACCAAAGATCGAAAAAAAATCATAAAAATCTCCAGAGAAAAATGCAAGGAACCACTCAACTTTTCACTAGTCACATTAAATTCAGAAGATAACAAATCAATGTTTTCCAAGTTCTATGGGAAAAAAAAATTTTGAACCCATAATTCCATACCCAGTCAAATTTGCATTGTCTGAGAGTAAAATAAAGATATTTTCAGACACACAAAGACCCATTTATATGTTGTATTTTCTGTCTTAGGAGGTCTTCGGAGTATATATCCCAATAAAACCAAGGAGAGTACCAAAAAGATGACATGGAATGTAGGACAGGCCTTAACTCCAGGAGATCACTGAAGAGAAGCCCAAGAATGATGGCTATGCAGCAGATCTAAACAACAGGTCCAGATTAAAACATTCTAGGAGGGACCATATTACAGGGGACCATGAGAAGATAAAGGGATTCTACATAATAGTAATTAGTATGATTGAAAAGCTGGATACATGTGAGGTTGTGATGGAGACCTATGGTTCTTTTTTAGGTGAAGAAAAAAGAATCCCAATTAGAAGTACCCAGTAAACATAAAGAAAAAAAGTCAGTTTCCAAAAATGAAGAGAATAAAATATGACTTGATTTTGAGTGACTGATAAAGTGTAAGAACAGAAAAGTCCATGTGACCTGAAGGCTAGAAACATTTTCCTTCCAGTGCACGGGAATCATGACATCAGACCTGTAAGGCAGGACAAGTAATCCTTAGGTCCATTCTTATCTCTGAAGTCAACATTTATATAGTCTTAACAATGTCAATGCTGCTTATTAGTTTTCCAGTTCTAGAATCCACAGAGAGATAAAGCATAGAAGATTTAATTATCATCATAGAATAGAATAGAAATGTTCTCAATTTTGACAAAGTGAAAGCACAGTTACAGCTGCCAGAAGATGGGAAGTGGGAGGGCAGTGGGAGATGGAGACAAGTGTAGGGGGTTACGGTCCCAGGAGTGTCAGATCAAGAGATAGAGTTTGTGAGTGCAGGGTGGCAGTTACCAGGCACTGGGGTCAGGAGATGTTGGTCATAGGGTACAAAACTTTGTTTTAGAAGATGAATAAGTTTGGGGGATTTAATGTACAGCATGGTGATTATAGGTAATAATACAATGTTATATTGAAAGTTGCTAAGAGAGTAGATCTTATATGTTCTTTCCACAGAAATGGTAATTATGTGATATGATAGACGTGCTAGCTAACTCTATAGTGGTGATCATTTTGTATTATATAAGTGGTCAAATCAACATGTTTACCTTAAACTCATGTCAACTATATTTTAATAAAGCTGGAAAAAATAAATCAAGTTTATAGAATAATAAGTGGAGATTTATTATTAATATTTATTGTCATACAAGTAAAATATAATCACCAAAAAATGGAAAAGAAGGGAGAAAAGAAGGCAGAGTGGAAACAGTAAAATAAACCTTTATCTCCTATGGCAGTGGTCAATATCCTGGTCAAAAGGACTAGTTAGTTCTTTATTGCAAGGAGCAGAAATCAGGATGACTAGTTTTTAAAAAAATAATTTTAAATAATTTAAAAAAAATAAATTGGGTATTGGAATCAGATTTCCCTTAAAGACTCATAGAACTGGTTACACAGTTTCACCCAATGCAGAGCCCAGCTATATTGCAGGAGGGGGCTCAAGAGTCCTAGCATTAAATGCATAGAGAAGAAAAAGCAAACATTAGCTCCTTAAACAGCTCTGCAGGGAGTGTTTTTTGTTTTGTTTTGTTTAGAGAAAGAGAGCATGCAGGAGCAGTGGGGCAGGGGAGGGGCAGAGGGAGAGGGAGAGTATCTTAAGCAGGCTCCATGCCCAGCACAGAACCCAAGGTGGGGCTCAATCTCACGACCCTGAGATATGGACCTGAGTCAAAATCAAGAGTCAGAGGCTTAACTAACTGAGGCTCCAGGCACCCTGCGGTGAGTGGTTTTGTATGGGGCTGCTCTTAGGAAATCTCCCCATCTCCACCCCAAATGCTGGCACAGACTCCATACCCCCTCCCAATGCCACTCAGGCTTGGATGACAGATGTTCTTCCAACAGCTTGAAGTCCTGCTGCCACACCCAGCAAAGAAAGTAGATCTCCTAATACCAATTTCCTCATTCTGCTCCCTGCTAGGTCACAGCACAGTCCTGGTAGATCTCCTTAGTGGAGCCACTGCCACAAACCTGCTTCTCTCAAGCAAGGGAGGCTGAAGAATAATTTTGGCTTCTAGCTTGGGGAGGCAGGACCCATAACACTGGAAATCTCCCACAGAGGAAAAGAAATAGGAAAAAAGGTATTTGTAACACATAGAATGTTCAGAAACCTAGCAAGTGCCCATCATACTCAGGGTGACAAAGCAAGAAATCAAGTGATATGTGCACAGAGAAATATGGCAGTAATAAGCATAACATTTAGAAATATGACATTTGTCCACCAGAAAAACAAAAAGAAATGGGTAAAAGGTTGCCTCTGCATAGTGGGATTGGAGTGATACTGGAGGTATCAGGAGACTAGGACTCTTCATTATAATCCTGCATACAATTTTATTTTGCACATGCATGTGTCACTTGAATGAAATCCTTAATTTATAATTTAACAACTCATCCTAGGGAATCCCTGGTTGGCACAGCGGTTTGGCACCTGCCTTTGGCCCAGGGCACGATCCTGGAGACCTGGAATCGAATCCCACATCAGGCTCCGGGTGCATGGAGCCTGCTTCTCCCTCTGCCTGTGTTTCTGCCTCTCTCTCTCTCTCTCTCTCTCTCTCTGACTATCATAAATAAATTAATTAATTTAAAAAAATTAAAAACTCATCCTAAAACATTTTTACCCTATATGGACTCAAAAGTACCAGAAACCCTACCAGTATCACCTGCCCTACACAAATTCCTACTTAAAAATTAGCTTTCTTATGTTTAAACATTAGCTAAATGCAAGTTAATATTGAACTTACTGAAAACATTTTCTTTTCCTGCAAGCACTGATTTTCTTTTATCAGAAGAGGAGCTTTTGTAATAGTCTGTTGTCCCAAAGGAAATATAGGTGAATGTACAGCATCCTGGTAAATGTTGCTGACGCTGGGAAGGTTCTTTTGTGACATACCAGTTTATCAAGATAGAGTGAGAACCTGAACTACTAGGAACAGGACACTGAGCCTAGCAAGGTTGCTCTGTGGAAAATGCCTCCCCATTTCAAAAGTAGTGTAGACACTGTTTCTTATGCCCTTGATGTTTCCGAACTCTATCTAGAAACTCAGCTAATACTATCTTATTTTTCTTTTCTATTTTCTGTTTTGCTGTATAAAAAGTTTGTAAAAAAAAAAAATAATAGCTGGTTTTTGCTATGAACTTATCACTTGCCAGGCATCTTTTATTGTTTCTTTTTTTTTTATTGTTTCTTTTATTCATTTATTCAGCTCAGTTTACCAAATACCTGTCATGTGCCAAGCAGTGGGAATACAGCAATGAACAATATAGATTGACCCCTTTAAATACTGCAGTCATATAGGACAGTACAGCAGTAAAGCCTAGGAGATTGGGAGGCCGACTCCTATAGGTTCAAGTCACACATAGCCATTAACTGGCTGATTGACTTTAAACCACTTACCTTAATTCCCTATTCTTGGTGCCCTTGTCTAAAATAGGGATAATACTTATCTCAGGGGATTATGGTGAGGTTTAAATGGTGAGTTATAGAGCAATAAGTATAAGAATAGGTTATTAAAGGAGTCCACAAAAGGCCACCTATTCCTGCTTGGGTAGGCTACATAAAGAAGGTATCTCAGAGGTAGTAAGATCTAAGCTAAGGACAAATAAATGAGTAGGATTGTGAGCCAAGAAACCAGAGGGAAAGGTTAGTCCAGCTGGAGGGAACAAGTCCAAGAGGGTTTTCTAAAGTATGCAACTTTCAGTTATGTTTAGTGTGCGTGACTGCAGAGCATGAGTCAAAATGCAACCAGAGACGGAAGCAGGAACCAAATCAGGGATTTGAAGACAACATTTAAAAACTTCATCTTTCTTCTAAGAGCAATGAGGAACCATGAAAGGACATTTGACAAAGGCATATTTTGAGCAGGTCTGCTTGTCTGGCTGCAATATAAAACACGCTTAGAAAAGAGGAGAGGCTGGGGATAAGGCAATCCATGAGAAGAAGGCTTATATTGATCTAGGAAAGAAAGAATGCTGGCCAGTAGGGGGTATAGGTGGTGGGACACAAGAAAGTAGAAACCATGGGTTTGGGCAAAGTATTTAGTGTGAGGCCAAAGGAAGATGAAGGGGTCAAGGATACTTCAATTGTATGGGTATGAAAACTTTCACTGAAACAGAGAACACAGCACAAGAAGAATATTTTGAAATGAACATAATGAGTTTTACACTGAATATGTTGAGTTTGAAATGCCAGTGAGATATCCAAGTGAAAATAAGTACAAGGCAGTTAACGATATGCCTGAAGCCGAAGAGAGATCTGAACTGAAACAAGGTAGAGAGAGACCCTAACAGCAGGGTGTGATCCTGGAGACCTGGTATCCAGTCCCATGTCAGGTTCCCTACATGGAGCCTGCTTCTCCCTCTGCCTGTGTCTACCTCTCTCTCTCTCTCTCTCCCTCTGTGTGTGTGTGTGTGTGTCTCATGAATAAATAAAATCTTTAAAAAAGAAAAAAAAAGCATTTCCTACCAGAGATGTTTCTTTTCCTTATTGAGAAAAAATTGCAAGTAAATAACTTCATAGTCCTGGGACAAATGAAAAAAAAATCTTAATGTAGATATTCCTTGTTTAGTGAAGACCATCTTGGTTGGATCCCCCTTTAGTTAGATGGATGTGGATCTCACCATCTTAATAAGTCCTTTGTGCTTTAACTGTGTTTTAAAAGCTGCTTATGACATTCAAGAGAGTATGTGCTTGAGTGGGAAAGAGTATCTATCAGTCAGGATAAGCTAGGTTCTGCAGTGGTAACAAATAACATGAACAATGCCCCTAGCTTGTAACTGCAAAGGTTCCATTTCTCACTTTTTCTGTGTCCATGGTAGGACAGCAGAGAGTTCTGCTCATTGTGATCTCTCAAGTACCCAAGATGATAGAGCAACCATATTTCTAACCCTGCCACTGTCTACCAGAGAGAAAGGAGAGCTTTGGAGGGTCTAGGACCAGCCATAATATGCTCTTGCCTCAAAGTGGCCCACATCATATCTGCTTACAAGTCATTGGTCATAACTAGTCATGTGGCCCCACTAAACCAGAAGAGGGTCAGAAAGTGCAATTGTATTGTATACTCAGGAGATAGAAAGCTGGAAATTTTGAGTAAATGATATTAATGACTACTGCAAAGGGGACTGTGAACCTATAGCCTATCCCAACCCATATCTCATGGTAGCAGCCTAGAAATTGCTTGTCCTTCAGGATCTTCTGGAAGAGAGCTTCCACCAGCACCCATAGTAGCTTTGGAACCAACCTGCCAATTCAGTTTTCCTAGCACAGGTAACACTCCTTTCCATGTAGCCCCATCTTCTAGTGAGGCTCAGTTACCACCACATTCCTGTATAGCCTCATCTCCTCTCAAGGGAAGATGCAATGCCTCTGTGTATCTGTGCTCTGTGTGACCTTGTGTCATTAAAGATGCTTCAAAATCTAGCTTCTCTGGAGATTAAATGCAATCTTATGACATTAGGTGACTAACACTAAACCCTTTCCCATTGCTCTGACCCTGGTGCCTTGATGAAGTATGTTGGGGAGCAAATGGAATGATTTTTAATCAGTCAGGCTTTGCTCAATTTGGACAAGAGCCCCTTTCCTTGTTAGGAACCTTGGGAAGTGAGAAACCCACTCCCAAAGTGTCACTTTAGTCAGTGCAAGACTCTACTCCATCACTAGTGGTTACTGTGGTGGTGAGGATTTGGTCTGTTGTTCACACTTATACAACTTACCGAATCCAGCCTCTGCTCAGCAAGGATCACTCATCAAGCCCTTAGAAGCAAGAGAGGGCCAAACTAGACTAGACTAGACCCTTTCCTCCCAGGGGCTTCCAGTTCTCTGAAACTCCTGGACCCCTAAAGGGTAAGGGAGTTGAGAATGGGCTAGGGAAGTGGGACATGAGGAATGAAATGACCTCTGCATTTCCTGCACCAGCATGTGGTCTCCAAGCATGGCCATCTGAAGACGGACTGGGATATGTTGTATGAACCGAAATTATGTAGTAGAGATTCCAATATAGGATGACAGCTGATGTCATAGATATAAATGGAACTCTGTAGCAAAAGTGTAAACAAGAACAAGGAGATGCAGAACAGAAACTGAATACCACCAACTTTAGAATAAAATATAGGAGAGGAAGAGATGAATACACTGGAGATGGACAAGTGCCCACAGCGGGAGAAGGAAGCAATCTAAGTGTGATTTTTGGAAGCCAAGGGAAGGGAATGCTTCAAGAAGGTGGAATTGGTCAGTGTTCCTAAGAAACACCTAAGACAAGACTGATTTAGTAACAGAAGTGGTGCTGGTTACCTGGCCAGTGCAATTTCAGTGGCAGGATGGGGGTGGGAACCATGTAAAAGAATGTGGAAGGTAATAGAGAGATGAGAAAGGAAGGATGGAAATATAAGCAATATCCTATATATTACCTCCAAACATCATATATCCTATAGCCAGGTATGGCTCTTTGAAAAGTAGGAAACAGAGAGTGGCCCAAGTTGCTAGGAGGGAGCAGAGCTGAGATTTAAATATAAAATCTTTGCTACAAACCACTGCCTCCCCAAGCACCCTTGCCACTTTTTGTGTCCTTAACCCTGATGACATGCCCCACAGCAGGTGTCAGAATGGACTCTGTGTACTCTGACAAAAAAAAAGCACTGGGCAATGGGAAGGAAGCACTATGCATATTTGTCTGTTAGAGAAACAGAGTTACATGAAAAACTGGAAAAAAAAAAACAGCAGCAGTTTCCATTTTCTCTTCATGGCAACATGTGTGTTTGTTTTCATGGACCCTGTTCATGAGCTCCTATTGCACATCTCAGAATTCGTTGGACTCAAATACCCCTTTGCTATGGTGCAAAGATACTGAACTGCCAAAAGCGTGTTACAGGCTGTGCCTTTTTGAAGAACCAGCTTGAACTGATTGTTCTTCAGTTTTTCACATAAATTACAGAACATGAGGCCCACAGCTTTGCCCAAAGTTGTCAACAGGTTTTAATTGTCTCTGCTTTTCCGTACACACAGATGGCTTCGTTAAGCTGCTCTGAGCAGACCCCTGCCATCTCTACTAAGAAAAATCAGACACAACAAATGAAAATCCGTTTAAAAAGAAAAATTATGATAAAACAAATTCTAAAGTAACTATTGTTATTTTTTCCCCAGAAGGTAGATGTTATATAAAGGAAAACAGTAGAGATGACAGTGTAGAGATAGGGGCAAGGTGAGAAAAACTACAATGAAAGTGTGGATGTTTGAAGGCAGGTATACACACTACTAAGAAAAGTAAGCAGAAGTATTAGGAAAAGTCAGAAGATCCTTTTTATTACTAAGAAAAGTAAGCAAAAGTATTAGGAAAAGTCAGAAGACCCTTTTTATTACTGGTTATCTATAATGAGACCTCGATCTCAAGTTTCTGTTTCCAAGCTCATTCAGAAAAGCTACAAGCAATCCAGCAATTCTACTCACAGAACTCTCTCCTTCAGAAATATTGGGAAGGGACACCTGGGTGGCTTAGTCTGTTGAGCATCTGACTCTTGATTTTGGCTCAGGTTGTGACCTCAGAGTTGTGAGATTGAGCCCAGCTTTCGGCTCTGTGCTCAGTGCAGAATCTGCTGGAGATTCTCTCTCCCTCTCCCTCTGCCCCTCCTGCTTGTTCTCTCTCTCTCTCTGCGTGTCTCTCTCTTTCTAAAATAAATAAATAAATCTTTCGTTTAAGAAAAAAAAGAAAGAATGGGAAAACTATATAGTTATGTAAAAAAGTTTACATTATAGCATTTTTATAATAGCAAGAACTGGGAAGTAAATCAGTTAAGTACAGTTTAACTACTTGGCAAAATGCCATACACTTTTAAAGTTGATCATGATGTAGCCTATACTCAAGAACATGAGATGACTGATTTATTAAGTGGGAAAAAATAGAATGCCCTAAAATTATTCAGTCTATATGCAGTCTATATTCAGTCTATAGCCTATGTATATGTTCCTCTATCCACAGGGAGAGGTCTGATCATATATTTGTTAAAATGTTAATAGCACATAGGTCATAGCAATGACCTTTTGGGTTATTTTAATTTTATCCATTTTATTAATCTCTGTTATCTGAATTTCTTACACTGTAAGAAAACATATTATCTTTAAAATACAAAAAAAAACAATGAAGCAATTTTCATTTTGAAAAAGCAAAAATAGGTGTACTTGGGTGGCTTAGTCAGTTAAGCATCTGCCTTTGACTCAGGTCATGATCTCAGGGTCCTGGGATCAGGCTCCACATCAGATCCCTGCTCAACCTGCTTCTCTCTCTCCCTCTGCCTGCCACTTCTGCTGCTTGTGCTTTCTCTCTCCTTGTCAAACAAATAAATAAAATAATTTTTTATAACATAAAAAAATCACAAGGTGACCAAGAAGTTCTAGGGTGCTGCCTGCCTGAGCTGCTGCTGACAATGTGGAGTCTTCAGTGTGCAACACAATATAGGCCAGAAAAGAGAGGCGACAAGACCATCATAACTTGCAGGTGATGGCACCCACTTGCATTTGTACTCTGTTGAAGACAGCTGCCATAGCCCAGCTCTGTGCACACCACCCGGGTCAAGAAGAAGCAATCAATCAGTAGATATTGAACAAAGTATTTCACTTAGGGGAAAGGTACACATACAAACCATGAGGTATTCATTTGAAAAGAATGACGTATAATACAGTAGGAAAGGAAAAAGTCACAAAGTTAAGAAAACTGGGGCTCAAATCCTTACTCTACATTTATTACATGAATTTGCACAATTTATTTAACTCTGGTGCTCATATTTCTCATTTGAAAAGTGAAAATGATAAAACAGATAAAGATGGTAAAACAGGTAGAATGAGTGACATAGCATGCGTCAGTGGCTGGCACATAGCAGATAATCAAATTGAAGTTATTATTAGCATAATACCAATAATATTGGCAAAAACAATAAGGAAAACCATTGGTTAAGAAACAGAAAATCTATGTTCTAGTAAGAATTTCTGTTATGACTAATGGTGAGACTAGATAGCACCCTGGGCCCTGTGTCTGGTTCATAGCTACCTCAACACTGCTAAGGCCAAAACAGGATGATATATGAGGATATACTTTGCACAAATCTAAGTATTTTTCCTGAAATATTTACCTCCATCCTTTAAAATAGGAACCAACACAAAAAAACAACAAATATATACTCATTTTAATTGTAGTCTTTCTACTCTTTGGCAAAAGAGATAATCGTTCTATAGAAGCCACCTTGAGATCAGATCATCTTAGAAGTTCTCACAAAATTATTACTAATGGCCAGTAAAAAAAAAAAAAAAAAAAAACATGTTGAAGAATGGTTAATACTTTCTCATGGCATAAAACACAAAATGTATCAAAGATGCTATCTTTAAAAGTAAGAATTCTTCTCTCTGGTCTTCTCCAATCTCCTAGTTCATCTTCCTTGAAGCATCCAATGTAACCAATTCCTTGTGTATCTTCCAGAGACATTTTATATGTTAGCCTGCATATTCACATACACATATATTATACATAAACACATATGCACATACGTATGCATGCATATACACATATATGTATACATTGTGTTTACCCAAATAGCAACATACTATATTCATTGTTATGCAAATTTTTAAACCTAACAATGTAAGGCCTATATGTAATATATGAAGCGCTTCCCCATTCTTTTTATTGACTGCATGGTATTCCATAATATGGAATATGGGTATACCATACCTATGGTCTATTAGCAGGATTGTAATTTATTTCCAACACACAACGGTCTGGTGGATACCTTTATATGTAAGTCATTTCACAAGTGTGAGTACATATGAGATAAATACATAGAAGGTCAAAGGGTATCAGCATTTTTAAAGGTATTGCTAGGGATCCCTTGGTGGCTCAGCGGTTTAGCGCCGCCTTCAGCCCAGGGCATGATCCTGGAGTCCCAGGATCGAGTCCCACGTCGGGCTTCCTGCATGGAGCCTGCTTCTCCCTCTGTCTGTGTCTCTGCCTCTCTCTCTCTCTCTCTGTGTCTCTCATGAATAAATAAATAAAATCTTTTTTTAAAAAAATAAAGGTATTGTTAATAGCACTCCATAGAGATTGTAACAAATTTCACTCTACCAGCAATGTTATGAAAGAGCCTGTTTTCTAGTTTCCAGCTGATGCAACATACATTATACTATGTAATAGGTAAGACAAAAAATGATGTGTCATTATAGTTTTAATTACTATATTGCTTATTATATATAAGGTTGTTTATCATTTTGTTTGTTTGAGAACCATTTGAATTTCCTTTATTACGAAATTGTTCTTTCATATCTTTATCCATTTTCCCATTGAGTTGTTGGTTTCCTTACTGATTTGAACCTATCAATCTTTTGGGAATCCATTTTTTTTCCCCAGATAGTTTTCAAAGTGATCCAAAACCATTAGTTCCATAGTCCCTATTTTCACCTACTCTCTTAAAATTCCACCTATATCATTTATTAAATTTCTCAATGCATTAGGGTATGTTTCTGGACTTCTTCTTGTTCTATTTATCTTTTTCTAGCCATGCAGCAATATCATATTGTTTTAATTTTTGCAGCTTTAGAATATGTTTTGATATCTGATAAAGATAGTTCTCCATCTCCTTTTTTTTTTTTTTTTTTTTTTTTTTTTTTTTTTTTTTTTTTTATTTATTATTTATGATAGTCACAGAGAGAGAGAGAGAGGCAGAGACACAGGCAGAGGGAGAAGCAGGCTCCATGCACCGGGAGCCCGACGTGGGACTCGATCCCGGGTCTCCAGGATCACACCCTGGGCCAAAGGCAGGCGCCAAACCGCTGCGCCACCCAGGGATCCCCTCCATCTCCTTTTTTTAATGTGACTGGCCATTCTGTCTTATTTTTTTCTCACATGATGTTTACCATCAATTTATCTGGTTAAATGATTGTTGGATTTGCATAATATTTATGAATTAATTTGAGAAAAACTTTATGCAGTTGAATTTTTCTACTCATGAAAAGACTATAGTCTTTTCTAGTAGAGTTCCTTTTTGAATGAGGTAAACAAAAATCAATCATGTCCCAGGGATGTCAGAATCCTAATACAAAGTTTTATTCAGAATCTACAGGCCCATTTATTTGATTGACACAAAATCTGGCTTTGCCTTAGATGCTCTGTTTCTATTTTTGCAGAAAAAGATACTCAATAACTTAAATAAGGCTTGTCTGAATGTCACATTTGCACAACAAGGGCAGAACCAAGACTAAATGAGTCACTCACATGTGGAATGCATCTATTTAATAATGCATTGACCTCCAAATGCTCTAAAATTAGTTAGGTGTTCTTGCCCAACCCAAAACCAACTTAGTTCCATTCCTTCATCTCATATGCTGCGTGATGCATCACCCAGCAAGAAAACATCTAAAATTATCTCATTTGTAATCACTTAAGAAAATAGGTATTACCAATTAACATTTGATAATTAGCTTTGAAAGATATCAAATGTCTTTGACAACTGATAATCTTGGAAATTTTTATTATTGAATATTCTTATTATACGATTGTCACATTATCTGATGATTTAATAGCATAATTTATAATCAAGTGCCATCAATTCCCTAGACCAAGAAGGAGAACCTCTACTGAGGTTCCATCAAGGAACTGAGATTAAAGGAAGGAACTATTTCATGATCACAAGAGTCAACCAGCTCAACCAGTGTTGATCCAATAAAATGTTGTTTCTGAAACATAGTCTATTAGCTCTGGGCTTATTTTTAAACAGCTGTTTGTCCATTAAACTGCTTGCTTCCCTCATACATAGTTCTAGGGTGGGCCTGTTGATGCCCAATAATTGCTCCATTCTCACTACTATTGCAGTCTGGTGTAGCAGAGGGGAAAGGCTGGACGTGGTTAGGGACAAATAGTCCTCTATTCAATCTGAAACATGTCCCTGAACCTTATGAACTTGAACAAGTTATCAAAATGAGTGTTTCAGGTGATGTGGCCCATGGACCACCTGAACCAGAATCTCTTAGGTGTTGGTTTAAAATGCACATTCCTAAACCTCATCCCTAATGTACTTAACCAAAACTATGGGGCTAGTCAAATCATCTTCATTGTTAACAACCTTCCCAGGAAATTCTTGTCCATTCAAATTGCCTCAACCTTATCTGTTCATCTGTAAAATGGCACATGACCAACCTTCTTCATAGGGTGTCTTTGGGAGTTTCAAATAATTATATAGGCAAAGCACCTGGCACATAGAAGTAGCTCAACAACATTAGTTTCCTTCCTCTCCTCTTTTTCTCTTCTACCAAATAATAAGGAAAAATGGAGAAGAATATAGCATGCTATTTTAAAGTGTTTTTGTTCTTTGCTAGGAATAGATGAAGCCACTATCCTCTACTTAGAACTAAATAAATCTTAGTCATCTCAAGCTCAAAATTTTTCATGAAAAGTATTTAATTGACGTTATAGATCTGAACTTACCAGATGGCCACATAATTTTGAAATACCAGTAGGCAGCAATCCTCCACAATGTCTATTCCAGTTATCAATCTATTGCCTCTTGAATCTAAATTCATACTTCATTACCTGCTCTGGGAAAATGGATATGGGCCCCTTCAAAAGTATTTTTCTGCTAAATGGCATGATATTAAATTTTGTCAGTAGAGGGCATTGGAGAGACATTATAAGAAGAAAGGATTTTGCTTCCTGGTTTTTGTGTGCTTGCTTGCCAGGCTCCTGCAATGTGCATGGCTTCCCCAGGACACAGTTCATATATTATACATGGCTTCCCCAGTGCCCAGATCTTGCAGTGTGGGCAGGTTGGCCAGCACCAGATTCTTGCAATGATTATAGCTTTTCCAGTGTCTAGCTTCTGCAGTACACAGAAACCAGCAGCTTCCCCTACCACTCCCTTCAAGGTGAAATACTTCTACTTCTAGACATAGTGGGTTAACAGAAACCTGCTTTACCTTTCTACCTTAAGTAACTAAAAAATTGGACAAAATATATGAAACAATAGTCTCTAGTCGTTGGATAACAGGCATTCCAGGACAGCAATCTCTGAGAGAAGGGAGGCAAACAAGGTGACTGTTCACCTTGACACTTGGAGTTTGCAAGCCACTGTGCAACAGGGAAAGGGAACTCAGAGCCCAGTGGTCTCCTTGAGTTGAGAACTCAAGTTTAATATTTGTTTAGGCCAGAGTTGCTAAACTTCCCAGGGTAGAGCACTAGAGGAAAGAGAACTGAACAGAGAACTTAGGAAATCTTCAAAACATTCATCTTAAGTGCTTAACTAAGCATTGATGTGTGCATGCATGCATGGGAAGCAACTACCACACTAGGGGTGAAAACACTGAAAGAAGGAGGGGGAACAATCCTCAGAGATAGAAATTATTTGTTGAAGTAGAAAGACCTCTGGATACACAGAGTATTGAGTAAAGTCCTCAGCAGGGAATTGCCTCAGTAGTGCAGCAAAGTGTAAAGGCCATTCTGGGCTTCTCTTAGTCACCTTGGGCTGCTACAGCAAAATACCATTGAATCAGTGGCTTAACCAACAAACATTGATTTCTCACAGTTCTGGAGGCTGAAAAATCCACGACCAAGGTGCCAACTGTTAGTGGCTAGTGAGAGTTCTCTTCCTGACTTGCTGATGTCTGCCTTCCTACTATCCCCACATGTGGAAAAAAAGCACTCTGGTGTTTCTTCCTCTTCTTATAAGGACACTAATCCCATCATGGGAGCTCCACCCACATGACCTATCTAAACCTACTTACCACACCCAAAGCCTTCACCTTTAACTATTATTTCATCAGGGGATAAAGCTTTACTGCATGGATCTGGAGGAGACACAAGCTTTCAGTCCATAACACCTGCTTAGCAAAACTTAAAAGTAAACCTCTCAAGAATCAGGCAGTTTCCAAGTAAATGAACTCTATTCCAGAACAACAACAAAAGTACTTAAAAGAATAAGCCATTCTCCAGCCCCCCTAAAAAAAAAAAAAAAACAAGCACCAAAAAAACATAAAATTCAAAATATCTAGGATCTAGTACAAGCATTAGAACTTCAAAGAAGCAGGAAAATATGGGCCATGGTCAGAAGAAAAGTCATTCAATAGAAACAGACCCTGAAATGATAAAGGTTATAGAATTGGTAGACAAGGACATTAAAATACTTACTATAAAATACTTACTATAAATGTATTCCATATGTTCAAGGAGGCAAAGAGCATGAGCATGATAAGAAGAAAAATTAAAGATACAAAAGATACTCAAAATGAACTTCTAGAGATAAAAAACACACTAGATGGAAATAAGAGCAGATTAGACACAGCAGAAGAAATTATTAATGAACTTTAAGCCATAGCAACAGGAATTATCAATAATGAACACAGGAAGAAAAGATACAAAAATAATAATAAATGAATAAGCTTCAGTGAGATATGGGACTATATCAACCAGTCTGACCTATATGTAATTGAAATACCAGTAGGAGATTGTGGGGTGGTGGAGGAGACAAGTAATGGCCTAAAATTTACCAAACTTGGTAAGAACTAATGCCCTGAAAAGCTGTCTGAAAGTTCCACAAACCCTAAGCAGAAGAAACGTGAAGGAAACACAATAAGAGGGATCCCTGGGTGGCGAAGCGGTTTGGCGCCTGCCTTTGGCCCAGGGCGCGATCCTGGAGACCCGGGATCGAATC
The DNA here is from genome assembly GCF_003254725.2 of Canis lupus dingo. Classification (NCBI taxonomy): domain Eukaryota; kingdom Metazoa; phylum Chordata; class Mammalia; order Carnivora; family Canidae; genus Canis; species Canis lupus. Next base: position 6,639,988 of record NC_064277.1, read on the forward strand.
CCACATCGGGCTCCCGGTGCATGGAGCCTGCTTCTCCCTCTGCCTATGTCTCTGCCTCTCTCTCTGTGACTATCATAAATAAATAAAAAAAATAATAAATTAAAAAAAAAAGGAAACACACTAAGAAACATCATAGTCAAACCGCTAAAACCCAGGGATAAAGGTGCAAAAAGCCATTTCAATGAAGAAAGGATATTCTTCAATACATGGCGCTAGAACATTAGGATATCCACGTGCAAAAAAAAAAGAACTTTGATCTACATGGTGCACCCTAAAAAAATTGTAGAGTGGGTCACAGGCCTAAATGCCAAACTTAACAACATAAAAACTCTGGAAGATAACATTTATGAGCTTAGATGCTCAAAAATTTCTTAGATAAGACACCAAAAGTAAGAATCATATTTTTAAAAAGCTATAATTTGAACTACATCAATGGAAAACCTTTTGCTTTTCAAAATGCACTACGGGGGCACCCGGATGGCTCAACTGGTTAAGTGTCTGCCTTCAGCTCAGGTCGGGATCTCAGGGTCCTGGGATTGAGTCTTACACCAAGCTCCTTGCTCAGTGGGAAATCTGCTTCTCCCTCTCCTTCTGCCCCTCCCCCTGCTCCTGCACTCTCTCACTCTCTCTCTCAAATTAAAAAAAAAGTTTAAAAACAAAACAAAACAAAAAAATGCATTATGAAGAATATTAAGACAAGCCACCAACGTGGAATAAACCTTTGCAAAACACACTGATAAAGGACTTGTATACAAAATATTGAAAGAATTCTCACAACTCAAATATAAGAAAGCAAAACACCAGTCAAAACAAACAAAAAAGCAAAGATCTGAACAGACATTTCACCAAAGAAATATAAATGGCAAATAAGCACATGAAAAGATGCTCAGTATTGTTAATTAGGGAAATGCAGATTAAAACCAAAAGTAAATATGAATCACAAGCAACAAAAGAAAAAAAAATACACTGGGCATTATCAAAATGAGAAATTTGGGGCCTCAAAGGAAACCATCAAAAAAGTGTGGGGTGGGGAGTAAAGACAGTCCACATAATGAGAGAAAACTTTCTTCAAATTATGTATCTGTTAAGGGGTTATATCCAAAACATGCTATATATGATCTAATATAAGCTATATATGTATTAGATATGAGCACTGAGTGTTCATATATATATATGTGTATATATATATGTGTGTGTGTGTGTGTAAAACAAAACAAATTATATATATATATATATATATATATATATATATATATATATAAACATATATATTATGTGTATTAAAAACAATCCAGTAAGGGGCACCTGGGTCTGCCTCTTCTTGCAGTCAGCCTTTGGCTCAGGTCATGATCCCAGGGTCTTGGGATCGAGTCCCCCATCTAGGCTCCTTGCTCCATGGAGCGCTTGCTTCGCCCTCTCCCTCTGCCCCTTCCCTGCGCATGACCTGTCTCTCACTCTCTCTCTCACTCTCTTAAATAAATAAATAAAATCTTAAAAAAAAATCCAATAATAAATTACCCAATTAAAGATAATTACCCAATTTAAATGTAGACCAAGGATCTAAATAGATGTTTCTCCAAAGAAATACAAATGACCTGTAAGCACACAAAAAGATGCTCAGCATCATTAGCCATGGGGGAAATGAAAATCAAAAGCACAATGAAATACCACTTGAAACTTGCTATGAAAGCTGAATAAAAAGATAGATAAATGGCCACACCCAGGATAGGGGAGGAACCCTCACACACTGCTGGTGGGAATGTAAGATACCACAACCACTTTGAAAAATATGGTACCCCAAACAGCTTGGCAGTACCTCAAACAGTTAAATATGGAATTATCATATGATAGAGAATTCCACTCCAAAGTATATACCTAATATTTATATAATTTTTTAATTTAAATTTAATTTAAATAACAAACCATATTATTAGTTTCAGAGGTAGAATTCAGTGATTCATCCACTGCATACAGATGCTCTTTGCTTAAGGACCCTTCTAATGCCCATCACCCAAGTATCCCATTCCTTATCCACCTTTCCTCTAGTAACACTCAGTTTCTTAGAGTTAAGAGTCTCTTATGATTTTCCTCCTTCTCTGCTTTCCTCTTATTTTATTTTTTCCCTCCCTTCCCTATGTTCATCTGTTTTGTTGCTTAAATTCCACATAAGAGTGAAATCATATGCTATTTGTCTTTCCCTAACTTATTTCACTTAGCATAATACCCTCTAGTCCCATCCACGTCATGGCAAATGGCAAGATTTCATTCTTTTTGATGGCTGATATATACACACACACATATCTATATATATATCACATGATATATATATATCACATATATATATATCTCACATATATATCACATGATCTTTATCCATTCATCTTATCTATCAATGGACTTCTGGGCTCTTTCTATATTTTGGCAGTTGTGGACATTGCTGCTGTAAACTTTGGGGTACATGTGCCCCTTTAAGTAATTATGTCTGCATCCTTTGGATAAATACCTAATAGTGCAATGGGTTGTAAGGTAGCTCTATTTTTTACTTTTTTGAGGAATCTCCACACTGTTTACTAGAGTGGCTGTACTAGTTTGCATTCCCATCAACTAAGAGGGTTTCCCTTTCTCTGCATCCTTGCCAACATCTGTTGTTCCTGAGTTAATTTTAGCCATTCTGACTAGTGTGAGGTTGTATCTCATTGTGGTTTGATTTGTATCTCCCTGATGCCAAATGATGTTGAACATTTTTTCATATGTCTGTTGGCCATTTTTATGTTTTCTTTGGAGAAATATCTGTTCATGTCTTGTGCCCATTTCTTGACTAGATTTTTTTGGTTTTGGGGTGTTGAGTTTCATAAGTTCTTTATAGATTTTGGATACTAGTCCTTTATCTGATAAGACATTTGCAAATATCTTCTCCCATTCTGTAGGTTGCTTTTTAGTTTTGTCAAGTTTTTCCTTTACTGTGCAAAAGTTTTTAATCCCCATTATTTTAATAACAAAAGAACATCTCTAAAGTGAAGGTCGTTGTGTTTTGAGGAGAGAATTATCCCTGTTTTCCATACAAGAAATACAGTCCCAGAAGGGCACATGGTGCCCCAGAAAGAACCTATTGCTTACAATTGTCGAGGCCCCAAAGTGGGACCTGTATCAGTCAGGGAACAAGTTGACAGTGTCTTTAAAATGGCCTTCTGGTTGGCCGTTGGCCTTTAAAGTGCCCAGCTCAGTTTGAATAATTGAGTCTAGTCTTTGGTTTTAGAGGCAAAGCGTAAGGGGATAATCTGCTCCATTTGTACATACCACTAATGAAGTGGTATCCATCCACTGCGTGGAATGGCTAATCTTTGTGAATTGGGGTTCAGAAGTGTTTTTGGTGAGAAGCTTAGGAGCTAGATTCATCCCCCTGCTGTTTTCAAAAGACTTCTTGATAACATTAAATGGAATAGAAGTCAGAGTTAGAGCTCTCTGGTGGGTGATGGCAGACCCAGTCATCAGTTAAATTCAAGGTGCTTCCAATTATTCAGAAGAGCCACAAGAGTGGGAAAGTCCCTAAGGGTGATTCTGAAAGACAAAGGTCATTGATGTCCTTCATTCACTATACCTTGGAATCCGAGATATTCCCTCCCCTGGTATCAGAGTTCTTCTCCCTCTACCATAATGAACTTGAAATTTCCCATTCCAGTAGGTATAATTTCATCTTTTATACAATTGTTCCCTATTGCACCCAGACCTTTCACCCAGAAACGTCAAGTGCAAAAAGCACAAGGATGTTTCATAAAACTTACAAAGATCTAGTACATCCCCCACATGGAATTGTTTACTCCTCAATAAAGTAGTGGCACAAAGAGGGAAATGAAGGCAAGGACAATAAGAATGAATTCCAGTTAGGAGCTTTGTATTTTGTATTATGTCATTCTAGAAAATTCACCAGTTTACAGCCTGGTGACTAGTAGTATTAGAGAAGGTCATGCAATTTTTGTGATAAGCTACTTGCGCGGGGGGGGGGGGGGATGAATGATAATTTAAAATGATAATTTAAAAGCAAAATCTAAATGAAAACACTCCAGTTTCCTCTTTGCACAGGGACTCAGTGAACAGTATACTCAGTCAAATGGTCATTATCCTTATCATTTAGGATCATGGCAATCCCACTAGAGAATCCAGGTGGCCAAACCAGAAATAAATTGAATTCCAGGCCCCTTTTGGCTTGATGCACCAACCAATCCAACTTGGAGTTGCTGTTATGGGAAGAAAGGACCATGCTTAGGAACAGTCAGAATCCCAAATATTCCTGTTGACCTAATTAACCTTCCCCTTTTACCCTGATCATTACTTAGGAAGCACCAAGAAATAATTCCTTTCTGAAGCAGCTGCATTATAAGATGTGTATCAAGAGGACTCCTGCACAAGTGACTTAGACCTCTTGATCAACAGCTGTGATTGCTTTCCAAAGTTCATGAGCGGTGTCTTTAATCTGACAGTCTGTCATTTTCCAAGTAGCAGGCTAGATGCCTAGGTCATTGGCAATAGCCCAAAAGTCAGTAAGATAGCCAAGGTTCATCAGCGAACACACTGGCCAGAGATACGAGAACAATGTGTATAATCCAGAAGTGCAGGAGATGAACCCCCAGAAGGCTCACCTTGGACAAGTGGAATACAGGAACAGATAGACAGTTCCCTCTTTTCCTCCTAGATGGGCTGTCCTGCGACATAATTACATGGCTTCTTAGAGGACAGCCCACGTGAGATGGAGCAACTGGCCACACAGAGCTATGGTCAGCTCACTGAGGGATCTTCTACTAACCCACCCTTCTTTCTTGCTCCTTGTTCCTGCTACCTCACTTTTGCTCATAAGATTGTTTACTCCTCAATAAAGTAGTAGCACAAAGAGGGAAATGAAGGCAAGGACAATAAGAATGAATTCCAATTAGGAGCTTTGTATTTTGTATTATGTCTTTCTAGAAAATTCACCAGTTTACAGCCTGGTGACTAGTAGTATTAGAAAAGGTCATTGTAAAAAAAAATAAAAAATAAATATAAATAAATAAATAAATAAAATAAAAGGTCATTGTATTGCAATTTTTGTGATAAGCTACTTGGGGGGGGGGATGAGTGATAATTTAAAAGCAAAATCTAAATGAAAACACTCCAGTTTCCTCTTTGTTAACAACATTTTATATTGCCAAGTGGTAAGGCACTATCATCCACTTGTTGCCCACATACCCAAATTGCAGGCAAGGTAGGTAAGAGGAAATAAAAAGCTTCCTGAGCACTGGCCTTGTAAAACCAAACCTATAAAACAATGACAAATGTTACATTTTGTGACAAAGCAGGACAATAATTGGATTTAAAATAAATAAAAGAAAACCGACTGAAAAGAAACTTTTTTTTTTTTTTACTTTGAATCAAACCTATAATTCATTAGCATTCCATTTCCCTCTTCCCATCTGGAAACCAGAAATATTGATGATATACATCATGTAGCAGCTTCCAAGAAAATCATTTAAGAACTATAAATTTGAATGTGTGCAAAAATTTGTATTTTATTTGTGTCTTTATATGATTGGGGTGTTTTCCCCTTTTGGAGGAATTATGATTTAGATAAATTTTTCCAGCACTGACTCTGAACTCTACGCATTCTGGGATGTTTTAGAATTTATGTCCCACTCTGCATTTTTCAGCCCTACTATTTCTTTGACTATTTCTTTGTAAGGTATCCCAGTGGGAAGGAACCAGAAAACCATTTCTTTTTTTCTTCCCCAAGAATCTTAAAACTCACATTAAAAAGATGAAATAACCAACAATGGCTCCCAAGAGGAATCTGAGAAACAAAGAAGATTCATGAGGGCTTCTTAACACACACGTTTCTTTCTATATATTCACAACCCACATGAATGTCAGAACCCACAGGTGGGAGGATGCAGGAGCCTGAGCTTTGCTCATGCTTTTTTTTTTTTCTTAGAGGCAAGGAAGGAACAGAGGAAGAGAGAGAGAGGAGAGAGATAGAGAGAGAGAGAAGGAGAGAGAGAGAGAGAGCACCTTAAGCAGGCTCTAATGTGGGCCTCAATCTCACAACCCTGAGATCATGACCTGATCCGAAATCAAGATTTGGATGCTTAACCAAGTGAGCCACACAGATGCCCCAACTTTGCTCACACTTTTAAGGATATAGCTAATGGTTTAGACACTGTCCTTCTCTCATGGTGCCTGCCCACAGCCCAGCAGAATACAGTATCCCTTTCTTCCTACTTCAACACCTTCCACTTCTGTTTGGAAGCACTTGAACTACATGAAGGTGACCACGATATACAAAAGGTTTTCCACGCACTATCCATTTGACTTAACATCAGGGAAATGTGATCCAAGTCAACATAGGCTGAGTGCCAGGGACAGGGCAGAAAATATTCCATCACTCTTTCCCTGGGTGATATCCTACCTAAGGGGCTTGTCCTTGCAGGGAAAGTGATCAGCTTGGACATGTCATGCAATTGAATGCACTCGTGGACACCCCAGTCAATAAATACTAACACGTACGCCTTGATCGAGCATGCTGTGGTCTGACTGTGTGTCTCTTGGGTATATATGTTGATGTTCTAACCCCCGGTGTGATGGTATTAGGAGGTGGGGTCTTGGGTAGGTGATTAGGTCCTGAGGGTAAAGCCCTCATGAACAAGATTAATGCTCTTGTCAAAAAGGCTCCCTTGCCCTTCTGCCATCCAAGGACATAATGAGGAGTCTGCAGCCCAGAAGAGGGCTCTCACCCAACCCTGCTGGCTCTGTTATCTCAGACTTTCAGCCTCCAGAGCCGTGAGCAGTAAATTTCTGTGTTTATAAACTACCCAGTCTGTGATATTTTGTTATAACAGCCCAAACAGACTAAGAGTGTGTAAGAGACAGGCCAGAAGACAGAGAAACACACGGATCATTGAGCATTCATAATCTAGAGCAGCAGATTGCAATCCAATGATGCTTGTACTCTTGTGACAATGTAAATTCCTTGCTGGAGACCATGGGAGCAAAGAGAGAGAAAAGCCAAGAAGGGAATGCTATAGCTGGGGAGAGAGACACAGGCAAGCAGGATGCCAAGTTAATCATATGAATCTAGGCCATGGGCCAGTGGTTGAGGACCACAGGACTCCAAATTTTCTTTTAAGAGAAAAAAAAAAAGTTTCCATATAGTTTAACCTTTTGTTCAAGCATGTTATATAAATTTAAAAACGCATCTAAGACATTGCCTCATCATGAAAAGCTGCTAATGGAACAGATTGAGGAAGTGGGAACAATGTTCATCAGTCTCAGTGTCTGGAGCTTGGAATTAGCCATCACAGACACAGGGCCACAAGCAAGCCCTTTGCATTTGGCACAATTTACCTGTTCTCTTTCCCCACATCAGGTCTTGATCCCAGTTTTCTACAGGCCTTTCTTGAAAAGAAAAGTCAGCGGTAAAGGCCATTTGTCGGAGGGCTGGCTATTTTCATTTTCAATGCCATTGTTATGACAACTCTGGGTTCCAAGAGGATTATTAAGAGAAAAGGCCACCTCTTTGAAATCTACATCAAGTTGTTAAGGCAACAAACCCAAGATTAAATCTGGAAATGTTTGCTCTGCCACCCCCTCCCTCTACTCTATTATCTATTTCACATGTTCTTGTTGTCAGTGCCAGCTAACAGATCATCGCTGCATCTCTGCCATCTCATCCCAGCAATCAAAGAGAAGTGTGGATTTGAAAAATGGCACTGCTGTGTGCGTTCGCGTGTATGTTACATTAGCATGTCTGTGGGTTTTTGTGTAATTCTGGAAATAGTTCGTCACATTTCCCCCGAAATTCTGTTTGTCCATTTAACCAAAGAGGCAGCAATCCTTTGTCCAGATGAAGAAAGGACATCCAGAAAACTTCTGTGGCACTTGGTGGATTTCTGAAGGCAAGGGTTGGAGGAAAGACAGCCTAAAAGAAGGACAGCTCTTAGGGACAGACACCTGGGTGGTTCATGATTGAGCTTCTGCCTTTGGCTCACTGAGTTCCAGATGGAGTCCCACGTCGGGCCCCCTGCATGGAGCCTGCTTCTCCCTCTGCCTGTGTCTCTGCCTCTCTGTCTCTCTCTCCATCTCTCATGAATAAACAGATAAAATCTTTAAAAAGAAAGACAGCACTTCTCACAGCCTAGAGGTGGGGAATTACAGGGAGTGTGTAGAGTTAGCTGGTGCACACATAGACTACGGGTAGGTGAAGAGGAAGAAATAAGGCTTGAGAAATAGGGAGGACATTTGGAAATCTGTAAGGGCCAAGTTTGTGAACAGGGGACTGAGTGACAGGCAAAGTGAAGCTTTACTAGGAATGACACAGCAATAGTGTGTGAAGGGACAGGGGCAGGCTTGGGGCAGCAATAACCAGTGATCAATCATATTAGTAGTTGAGAGGAAAAAATGAAATGAAAGAGAGAGCTAGGATTCTTCCCGTGAAGATGATAACGAGAGAGCAGAAGAGGGAATGTCACCAGTGGTGGGAGGATTTGCAGAGGGCCTGGCAGCCAGTGATGAAACTGGAAGTGGTAGGAGAGGAGCTGGGCTGGGGAGGAAGGGGGCCTGGGAAGAAAGCACAGGGGGCAGAGAGAGTCTAGAGGAATGAGCTGTTTGGGGTGACAGATAATGTGTTCTAATTCAAGGAAGAATGTCCAGGAGCCAATAAGAAATTCAGATGTAAGGCTCTTGAAAGGCACAAGGGCCAGAGATTCCATCTCCATGATCCCCCCTTGAGAAGATGAGCCTGGAGAAAACAGTAGGGAGGTGAGGATGAAATTCAACCATAACACCCCGTTTCTAACCAGTGCATTTGTGAATCTGGCCATTGCAGGCCTGTGAGGATGAAGGTAGGTCACCCAAGATGCTGTGTGGTCTCCTGAAGGCTGATGCGCTCCGCTGAATCCCAACAGGCAATGGGTGGGCTGTAGCTATTTCCACTCCCCCTGGACATCTGAACGAAGAGGTGCCCAGGAAAAGCCTCCAATTTCACGCAACTTGTGACCCAGTTTCTATCTGTCTGACGAAGCTCTTCTCGCTCCAGATGACGGGTCTGAAAGGCGCTTAGCAGGATGGGTGGGGGGTTACGGGAACATACTTTCATGTTAATTGAATTCCCTTCGGTTGGACCTTTACAAATGAACTTTTGTTTTAAATGCTACGTTTTATTTCACTAATAGGGACTCAGTTGGGTGGAGGAAGATTGCTGACTTGAAGGGATTTTCTGCAGTGGACCTAGAGGGATGGAGTTGGTCTTGCAGGAGGCGAAGGGAGGAAGGGACCCAAGGAGGCTGTGTTTGCGGTTAATTCTTCTACCAGAGCCCTCTGCCTTACTTAGACCACTGGCTCCCAAATCTGGGTAAATGACCTTGGGGTGGGGGACGGATGCTCTTTAGTTGTACAGATGACATAGGCCAACCAGACCAACTCCATTAGCACCTCAGGAAATGGAGCTCCGGAATCTGATTTTCAACAATCTCTCCAGCTGTCTGGTGGAGTTTACTCAGGACCCCTCTTCAGGAATCACGGCCTCAGGGCATTCCATCCTTGCTCTGTAAGAAATACCAAGTGATTTTCAACAGTTGCCGGAATTTTCCTGGCAAGGCCTGTAAAGAATGGGAGTGAGGGCTTGCTGATTGGAAAAAAAAAAGTTCTAAAATTGTCATTTGTTTTCACTGTGATATTTATTTGTAATATCACATCACAAAAAAAAAAAAAACTTCACATAAAATGGGTGTCTTTAGCAGAAGAATTTTGGATCAAAAATGACTGAGAAACTTCACAGCCTGAGATGATGCTACACTTTAGTTATGCAAAATTGATCTTATCTGTTTTACCAGAGTGCCACCTCTCTGAAACCAGTCCTTTAGTGTTTAAGCTCTAGATAAGTGCAAGCTCTAGTGCCATAAGCTCTCCTTGGAGGGACACTGGGGTCCCCACATTAAAAAGGAGAATGTCCAACATGCAGGTCAGAATCTTAGATTCTCCAATGCTGCCTGCCACAGAAGGGGGCCTCCTTTTCCTTCACACCCTCTCCAAACCCTGGGGAGCCAGGCTGTACATTTCCCAGGGAATAATAGAAAAGCATCTACATCACAAAGAGATCAATTCAGGAAGCAATTCTTTTCTCTTACCTCCAGCAAAAAAAAAAAAAAAAAAAAAAAAACAAAAAACAAATATCAAACCCCATAAAGCTGAGAGCCAACATCAAGTGCACACCTAAACAGATTTCTTTTCTAGCTCCCAGCCCTCTTCTTTTAAAAACCTTGGGACACATAGAGTGAATAATTTGGGCAGCAAGTTGCAAGATTTAGTCTCAGCTCTCCATCCCCTCCGAGTCTGTCTCCTCATCTCTAAAGGAGAACTAGTGATCCCACTCACTTCACAGAGAGGATTTAGAAGGTCAGAAGGGTTCACCAAGTCATGGCAAGGGCCAGAGCAAGCAATAGGAAATCCAGAACAACTGCATTACATAGCAGTGCTTCAGAACATAAGCCCATCTCCCCGCCTCTAATTGCTCCCTTTTTCATAGATGTTGGGTTCAGGTAGAGCTGCTTGCAGCTTTTCTTCCTCCAGAGCCCTGAGAAATCTCATGCATCCATATTATCAAACAGAAGTTGGTAAAGCTCAAACCACTCTCCCTAGTCTAGTTTTTTCGTTTATAGGATTGGATTTGTGGCTACAGTTTCCTACCTTCTGTCTCAGAGAAGATACAACAAATTCAACCTTTGAGTACTAGATGCAAATGTTCTGGGGTTCTAGGTAAAGGTACCTTCCCAGTCTGCTGAGTCTGCAGTATGTGATTCCTCTGTTTCAGAGTCCCTGGCTCTGCCTACTGGCCTGGTGTCTGATGGCCACCTGCTCCATCCACTATTCCCTACACTGCAGCCAGCTCTCCATGTGCCCAGCCAGAAACACTTCTTTCTGCCACATAGGGGACACAGTGGGGGAAAGGTGTCTCAGCAAATCAATTGCCAAGAGACTTTAGCTCTTGGCCTCCAAAAATGACCACTTTGGACTCATAGCTTTTCCCCCCATGCCAAGATTCCAGGGGCTACATATATCACCCCCCACTTGCCCACTTCCAGGTCCCAAATGGCTCATAGGTCCCATGTCATTCCCTTTGACCTCAATACAAATTTTGAGTTCTGTGGAGTTCTCACCACAAGCAGAAGACCAGCCTCATTCCTTCATTTGCCTCCTCTTCTGCAATGGTGTTAAATCTCCTTTTTAAAAATTTAACGAATACTTATGGAATACCCTCTGTGCTCAGGAAGGGTGATTATTTCTTTGCTACACCACACATTTGCACATCTGGCATTGAGTGCAATCATTCAACAACATATACCGAGAACTTACTATGTGTCAGGCACCAAGGGTATTAATGATGGGCAAGATGGCCGTTGCTCCTTGGCTACCTTCTACCCAGGGAAGGACACAGCAAAAACAGAAACAGAATAAGCAAATAAAATGATTACAAGTTTTAAAGGTTTTTTTAAAAGATTTATTTATTTATTTTAGAGAGAGAGAGAGAGAGCACAGTGGGGAGGAACAGAGGAAGAGAGAGAGAAAGAATCTTGAGCAGATTCCTCACTGAGTGTGCAGGCCCAACGTGGAGTTTGATATCATGACCCTGAGATCCTGACCTGAACTGAAATCAAAAGTTGAATGCTTAACCAACAGAGCCATCAGGTGCCCCATAAAAGGATTGTAAGTTTTAGAAGGGCTGTGCAAGAAACCAGAGGGCTGAGGTAGAGTTCTCAGGAAGGAGGGGCACCTATTCTAACACAGTATCCAAGGAAGACCTCTTTGAAAAGGTGACGTGAAAGCTGAAAACTAGGGGTGCCTGGGTGGCTCAGTTAGTTAAGCATCTGCCTTTGGTTCAGGTCATGATCTCAGGGTCTTTGGATTGAGCCCCATGTCGAGCTCCCTGCTCAGCAGAGAGTCTGATTCTCCCTCTTTCTCTGCCTCTCCCTCTGCTTGTGCTCTCTTTCTCTCTCTCTCCATTTCTTTCTCTCAAATGAATAAATAAAAAATCTTAAAAAAAAAAAGAAAGAAAAAAGAAAGTTGAAACTCAATGATTAAAAGGAGCCAACCAGGTAGAATGGGTTAAATGCATCCCAGGCAAAGGAAATATTTCGCACAAACCAAGGACCTGAGACAGGAAAGATCTTGACCTGTTTAGGGAACCGAGAAAAGACCAATCTGGTTGAACATCAAGGAAAGGAGGTGGGTGAGTAGACTGGTGAAATATTTTGAAAGATGGCCATAAACACTGCATGTGGAGATATACTATACAGGCCATCACAGAGAGTTCGAGATTATTCCAGTAGTGAAATTTACAGTTAGTTCTGGGGTTCTGGAAGCCTTCTTGAAAACGGACCTTTGGCAGTTTTTCCTGGCGTACTAGAGTTTCTAATGTGAGGTTGCATTCCTGCATCCGCCACATATTTGAGAGCTGCTCTGTAGTAGTCATATTAGATTGCTATCATGAGCCCTCCCCACACACCAATCCACACACACATCTATTGACCCATGTATATGCATTTTATTTCTTCATTGTCCTAAGATAAAATCCTACTACCCATAACACATTACAACTCAGTTTTTTCACTTAGCAATATACTGTGGGCATCTCTACCAGCTTTCGCTCAGCGCTGTTCAGTACGTATGCTTCACCCAAACATTGCTATCATCCTCAGCCCCCCCCCACCAAATATACACCAGGAAGAGAGCTGGATGTGACATTACAAGTGTACCTTTAAAAAAGGCACAGCAGAGAACTGTTGAGTAAACATTTTTTTTCTTAATGGAACAAGCACACATCGTAGTAGATCAGTGGTCTCTGCGGGGTAACTCCTGGGTTTATTTCATATATCTTCCCCAGAGTAATTTCCTGCATGCCACAAAATATGATGGAGTGGCAGGAGATAGGGAGAAATTCTAGGAGATGTAAAGGATTCCCAGCTACACACTCAATAAATTCTCTGAGGAGGCAGTTTAACATGGTAGAAAGAATACAGATTTTGGAACCAGCCATCATGGGTTCAAATTCTAGTTACTCTGCTTATTTTCCTCAGGGAAATATTTGAACACCACCGTTCTGTTTCTTAATCTACAAAAAGGGACAGTAACCCACAGTGGAGCATCCTTCAGCCTTAAAAAAGAGAGAAATCCTTTTGCATGCCACACATGATGCACCTTGACAATGTCATTCAAAGGGAAATAAGCCAGTCACAAAAAGACAAACATGTATGATTCTACTTGTAAGAGGTCCCCAGAGTCATCAACTTCACAGAGACAGAAAGTAGAAGCGTGGGGGTGCCTAGGTGGCTCAGTCTGTTAAACATCTGCCTTTGGCTCAGCTCATGATCCCAGGATCCTGAGATGGAGCCCCACATCAGGCTCCTTACTCAGTTGGGGAGCCTGCTCCATGCTTCCACTTGCACTGTCTCGCACTCTCACTATATCTCTCTCTCTGTCTCTCAAATGAATAAATAAAATCTAAAAAAAAAGAAGGAAAAGAAAGAAGAAAGAAAGAAAGAAGAAAGAAAGAAAAGAAGAAAGAAAGAAAGAAGAAAGAAAAAAAGAAAGAAAGAAAGAAAGAAAGAAAGAAAGAAAGAAAGAAAGAAAGAAAGATGATTTCCAGGCACTGGAAGGAGGAGAGAAAAGGAGTTGTTTAATGGGTTCAGAGAGTCAGTTTTGCATATGGAAAGGGTTCTGGAGATGGATGGTGGTAATGGTTGCATAACACTGTAAGTACAATTAATGTTACTGAACTGTACACTTAAAATAGTTAAGATGGTAAATTTTATGGTATATTTTTATCACATTTTTTAAATGAATGAATAAAAGGGATAGTAATACTTATCTCATAGGATTGGTAGGAGAAGAATAAAATCATATAAAACATTTAACACAGCGCAGTTCCTTCTTTCCCCACGACACACGCAGACACACACATGCACGCACACTCCTTCTGCTCAGCTGTTTCCTCAGACTCCTCTGCCAAGTTTCCTTATAGCATAGGCACCAACAGTAAAAACAAGTCATGTTCAATGACTTCTGTCCTCAAGAGTCTCCTCAGGCTGCATTCTGGAAGATTCCCATCTCCTGTCTTTCCTTACATGAATTCTCATTCCAAGGCACTTCGAGACACTCTGAGAATAATGGTTCTTCACTTGGGAACATCTGCTCTACAGTTTCTGGAAACAATTTATTTCTCTAGTCAGACCCAGGGTTTTGAAAGACCCAAATTGACAAAACATTCATGCATGCAACACATAGTTAGAGGGCCTCTATTATGCATGAGCCTCTCTGCATTGGAAACATAAGATCCTTTGCTTTTTCCTACTCCAAACAAGCAGCGGGTTCCTAAATTGTTCAAGAAGTATGAAAAAGTGCATTGCCTCACACCCTGATCAGTTGTTGAATGCCCATTGGAACTACTCTGATTCCTTCACAACCCCATCCCTCCCTTCTTTTCTTGCTTCAGTGTACGTTGGGATCTGACAGGATATGGGCTTTTATGTAATGATTTGATCGCATTTCTTTCTCTTGTCTCATTTTCCAAACTTCAGCAATCTAAGCCAATAATTAACACACTTCTATAATGACAAAGCATTTTTAAATGACTGTGCTTGTATATACTCTTAAATGAATTTATAGATGTAGGAAGAAATCAATAGAAAGATTCTTGGTGTGAGGCAGATAAAAGTGAGTGCGGTTTTCTGTTTTTGTTTTTGTTTTTGTAAGATGGGACTAGATCTAATACCTGCAGAATTCTAAAATTTAGACATAGCAGCAACTATTGAATCTCAGTTGTGTGCAATGACACATAATAATGTCTACTATTTCTATAATAAGTACTTTAAACTTTATAAAATGTTTTTGGACACATTAACACATTTAATTCTTAAAACAAATTAGAGAAGAAAAACAGACTCAAAGTGTTTGAGATGTGTTCCAAGCCACCCACCTAGTATAGGTCAGAGGTCCATCTCTGAAATAGCCACTTTCAAGTTTTTTCTAATGTTTTCATTTCATCACTGGGAGAAGGAACAGACCAGACAAGAGCTGAAGACTCAGGAAAGGTAGGACATGTTGCCTATAATGCACATAGAATTAGAGTCGAACTAGCAAAGAGAAACTAAGCTTCCCCAAGGCATGGAAAGAATTGCTGGGCCATGAACAGGGGAATTCAGGGAACAGGACACGTGAACCTCTCGGAGCCTCACTATGGCAGCAAAGACTTCATGGGACCAACAACCAGATAATGTATAACCACTAAAAGCTTAGTCCTGCCAGAAAGGCTGTATCCCCAGGTTTAGTGTCAGAGAAAACACCCCAAAGTCCTCAGGGAAAGCACTACCCTGTTTCATTAGATTGGAGTTTTATCTTCCTAAGCACGTTCTAAGATATCAAAGAAATTGGAGACCATACACAACAGTAGAGAATAATATAAAGGCTACAGAAAGAGTGAGAAGCCCCAACTTGTTCTAACTCCAAAACATAAAATTTATGCTCCCTGAGCATCCACAGAAGCGTGCTGAGAAGAATCCTGTTCTTCTGGGCAGTTGTTGGTGCCACATGGGGTCACTCTTGAGAGGCAGAGTACTTGCTTTCATTGCACTATTCCCTCACTGCCAGGATCTGTGCTGCACTGAATACAGGAGTGCATACACCCACGCAGGCCCTGTCTCTGACCATGAAGAAAACAACACCACCAGCGCTGCTTCCCAGTGTTGGGAGGAGGAAGAGAAAGGACTCTCTGTCTCTCTCTCTCTCTCTACTCCATGTCACACTGACAAGCTCATAAGGGTTCAGTTCTTGAGTCACATGCTTCTTTGACAACACACTGACACAAACACACACACTTTCCCCAAGACTCACCCACCCATCCACCAACCTCCAGATTTTCAGGAGCTGAGTATTTCTCCTAATACTTAGTGCTAATCACTTCTTGTCTTGGGTTAAGTATTCCTCTTTGAGAAAACTTAATATTATTAACAGGTTTCATCTTGCTTTCAATGGTAGATGAGCCTATTATATCAGAGAGAAATATCACAACTAAAAAGATGGAGTATGCAGCCATAAAAAAAAGAAAGAAAGAAGAAAGAAAGAAAGAAAGAAAGAAAGAAAGAGAAAGAAAGAAAGAAAGAAAGAAAGAAAGAAAGAAAGAAAGAAAGAAAGAAAGAAAGAAAGAAATCTTGCCATTTGCAATGATGTGGCTGGAACCAGAGGATACTATGCTAAGCAAAATAAGTCAGAGAAAGACAATTGCCATATGATCTCATGCATATGTGGAGTTTAACTAACAAACCAGAGGCTCATAGTGAAGAGAGGAAAAAATAAAACAAGACAAAATCAGAGAGGGAGACAAACCCTAAGAGACTCTTAATCATAGGAAACACACTGAAGACCACTGGAGGGAGGAGAATAGGGGGATGGAGTAACTGGGTGATGGACATTAGGGAGGGCATGTGATGTAATGAGCAGTGGGTGTTATATAAGACTATGAATCACTGACCTCTACCTCTGAAACCAATAATACATTATATATTAATTTATTTTTTAAAATTAATTTAAATAAAAAGTTTTTAAAAAGAAAAAAGGAACAGAGCAGAGCAAAGAGGAGAAGCAGAGGGAGACCAGGTCCTAATGGTATTGTTGGAGTCCTAGAATCCAGCTGTGCCCAGAGCTAGCCCCTGGCTCTGGGTTTTACAGTTGTGATGATCAGTAAATTCTCTCATTAGTTTAAATAAAAAATAAATTAAAAGATGAAGCATGATTTGAGGACAGACTATTAAGAATGAGCTGACTGGATTAAAGTAAAAGGATGCCCTAAGCATAAAAAAGATCCACCTTTTCTTCCCAGAACAATTCATGAGAACCCCAAGGCACGTTCCCTGGAATGATGGAGTGGAGGAAGGTTAAACAAAACTCATAGGTATCCCCAGCTAAGGTGCACAGTGCAGAAAAGGCATCTAAAGATGTAGTTTCATTTTCTTCCTTTTTTGAAAAGTTCCAAGATTCACAGCTTCTGCAAGTGAGTCTGAGCATATTACCATACACCTCCCTTTCATGTTCCAAGAGAAACCTGTCCTGTGGAACTATAGGTGAGAGGAGTGAGCACCTTAGGTCAGGCTCCCCAGAAACAGATCCTGAGATGAGGATCCATAAGCAAAAGACTTTCTGAGGAAAGGCTCCTAGGAAGAAGCCAGCAGCAGAGTGGAGGAACAAGACGGTGAAGGAAAGAGGCCAAGCCAGAAGGCAGATGGAGGCAGAGTCCTCCTGCACAAAGAGCCTTAACCTGAGTCTGCAGGGAGCTTAGGAATGGAAGGTGTGTTCTTCAAGACAAGGGCCTGGGGCTCTCATACTTCTGTAGCCATCATCCAGTAGATAAATGGCACAAATTCCCCTGGCACTTCCTGCTTCCAGACTATGCAGGCCAGCAGGGCTCCAGTGCCCTGAGGTTCTGGAAAAGGAAAGCACTCCAAAACCAATGGGCACATAAAAAATGGCGTATGGGAAAGTTGAGGTGATCTGAGCAAAGCATTGACTCTGTTGGCTACAAGGAGCAAGAACTGCAATTACAGAGTATACAAATTCCTCGTATACAAAATGAGGTCATCTAACTACCCTGCACCCTTGGTGCCTTATCTGTAAAATGAATATGGTAACACCTGCCTCAATGGGTTGTTGTAAGGATGGGCCAATTCAGGAGGAGCACCTATTAAACACTGAGAAATATCAGCTGTTACAATTATTTATAAGGAAGTATAACAGTAATTTCACTTGGGCCTGTGGCTCTGGTTATTTTGCCAAAAGAAATGTGGTGACCACCCATGTACCCAAAATTCTCAGAAATCTCTCTCTCTCTGTAATTTGGAGAATGCTTTCTGTGTTACCTAGAAATTATAGGTCTCTGCAAGGCAAGAAGAATTTGGGCAATATCTATGAAGAATTTTAAAAGCACCTTCAGAAGCATGAACCTATTGGTTTGAACTGGACACAAAACATTTCTTTTTTAAATAAAATTCAATGTCGGGTCTGTAGGTGGTTTCTGCCCTATTTATTTCTTAAACAGAATTATGAGGAAAGCTTTTAATGCAATTGGTTATGAAAATCAACTTTCTATTAGGTAAGCCCCCAACAAACTAAGTTAGGAGCCATGAGGGAGCTGTTTTTATGACATCCGAGTAGCACAAAATACAATTTTTCCTCTGGAGAAGACTTTTGAGAATTAGAAGGAATTAGTCATGTTTTCCAATGTGGGGATTTTAACAGTTGTGAAATTATGATGGAGCCCTGACTCAACAATTCTGATATTGCAATATGTCACCTAGCTGTCTTGTTACTGAAAATTACATGGTTCAGAAGACAGTAACTTTAAAAAGAATCCAGCCAAGGTTGGAAAGAAAAAGGAGATATGCAGACAAAGCAAGGGAAAAGTAGAAAATTGCTGAACATTTATAGAGCTAAGTTTAACAATTCTGGGCTCATTTAATACATTTCTTTCTTAAATAGCACACTGAAAAGGCATGTTTATCCTCTCAGTGAGTTATATGTTAGAAATGCACTCATTAAACAACGTTATTTTTTTTAAGTACAATAGTGAATCTAAACTGTATTTAATATGTTGCTAAATATTCAAATGAGTCACCCCTTTGGACTCCCTTTTGGAGGGTTAAAAAGATGAATAGACTTTCACTGGACAAAGAAGATTAAGCCAATTCAAAGCTATCCTTGTGCTACATTTTTCTAGCCTCTTCATTAGGTTATTCCTCATTAACTACCTTAAATGAGCTACAAATAATGATCAGGTCTGTCCTTTCTATATGAAAATTAGGCTATTAGTAAGCTTGTGACTCTCGAGGTGTTTTCCAGGAGTGGTAAAGGGTTTGAACTTTCTCAAGCACACTCTAGGTTTCCCTTGTTTTCAATAGCATACATTTCCAAGATGGTTGGCCAGGGTTAGGAGGATACTGAAGGACTCAGAAAGAGATGGTTCTAATGAGCTTGGTCTCATTAACATAGTGGGATAATTAGATAACTTAGCTGAACAAATGCAACATTGGGCAAGTTTGAAGAGATATAAATAGCTCCAGGAATCTTAAATATAAAGCTAGAAGTGATAGTATTCCTTAAAGAACTAAGCAAATCACTGAAGAGGATAAGCACTAGCGCTTAGAGTCAGATAGTATAAAGAAAAGAAGCCAAGTGCTATGGTTAAGCAATGATTGCCTCCAAAACACACAAGTGTCCTCTTTACGTATTTTTACTCCTATCATGATAATACAAATCAAACACATTGAGCGATCTCAAGCTTATTCCAGACAATTATGAAAGAGTATCTAATTTAACCCAAGGAAGTTTACTCCAATATGTTGATTTCAGAAACTACTCAATCTATATACACTTTCAACAAAGAGCTCTTAGTCTCTTTTCTCAAAGAGTTTGTTTTACCAAAATAATTCTCTCCAAATTGATTTATAAACGAAATGCAATTCCAATCAAAATTCCAGGAGGATTTTGTAAGACCTTGACAAATTTATTCAAAAAGATGTCTGGAAGAACAAAGCAAACAAAATTGTCCAACCAGAAAATAAGATATCTCAAAGATGAAGTAATTAAAAAGAAAAAAGGGGGCGGGGAAGGGGTGGTATTGGCATCAGAAAAAAACAAAGAGATCAAAGGAATGGAATAAGAAGCCCAGAAACAAATGCAAGTAAATGTGGGAATTTATTCTATAGTAGACATTGCATTATAAATCTGTGGGGAAAGGATGGAATTTTTTAGTAACTCATGATATAAATAAAAATGTCTACCTATAAAAAATATAAATCTAAATGTATTAAAAACCTAGACATAAAAATTAAAGCAAATATAAAAAGTTTTTAAAATTATTGTGACATTAAGATGTGTGGAAGAAGTTTTTATACTCCAAAAACATAAAGTGAAAAGGATGCTGACTACAACAAAAATGATGATTTCTACTCACTGTAGAATGCCACAAAATTAATATGGTGAATGAAGAGATATGCAGCACCTAAAATGTACTGGGGTTAATATCAGTAAGATGGAAGGAACTCCTACAAATTAATAAGAACAATATAGGAAATCATTTTAAGGTGCACAATGAATATGAATATGAATAGATAATTCACAGAAGGAATAAATCCAAATAATGCATATATGAATAAATATTCAGCTTCATTCATAAATAATCAGAGACCTATATATTAAAATAACTTTATATTCATTCTGTTGGCAAAATATGAGTGTTAGTAAATACCAAGTGTTAGTGATGATGTTGCCATATGAGAAATTCATGCATGTGAGAAGATATTGGTTATGGTATATTAGACTATTGTTTAAGTGCCTTCACTACCTCTCCACCACTTCCATAGAAGGGATATATCTCTTTGCCCCATTGGACTTGGCCATGTGACTCAAAGTGGCTTTGTAGTGGCTTCCCTAAGCACTTCTCTGCTCCTGGGCTTTAATCTTGGTCATATGACTTGTTTTGGCCAATAGTATGCTAAAAAAATGACTTGAGCACAAGCTCGAAATGTGCTTGGTGGTGGGCTTGATCCCTTCTTCTGTCATTGCCATGAAAAGAACATGCCCTGAGTCCAACAGTTGAAGGAGGATGAGAGATAGATGAAACAGACTTGAACCCAACCTGAAGCCTAGAACCACTCTAATTGAACTCCCAGCTGACCCACAGATATATGAGTGACAATAAATTATTGTTATTTTAGGCCCTTTAATTTTGGGACAGTTTGTTTCACAGTATCATTTTGACAATGGCTGACTGGTACATTGGTGTAGTATTTGGTCAGTTTTTAGTGACTGTAAATAGCATGTACAGTATGTAGTAGAAACGGCCACACAGCCTCCTCGACTCTCTTTGTTGTCAGAGGAAACCTCTTGTATTACTCAGGGTACTGAGAAACAGAATCAATAGGATATGCAGAGAGAGAGAGAAAGAGTTTTGTTATAAGGAATTGACCCATGCCATTAAGGAGGCTGAGAAGTCTCACAATCTTCTGTCTATAAACTGGAGACACAGGAGATGCAGGGTATTGTTCCATTCTGAATCCAAAGCCCTGAGACCCAGACCAGCTGACTGTGTTTCAGAATCAGTGCAAGACTGTTGGTGGGAATGTGAACTGGTGCAGCCACTCTGGAAAACTGTGTGGAGGTTCCTCAAAGAGTTAAAAATAGATCTGCCCTACGACCCAGCAATTGCACTGCTGGGGATTTATCCCAAAGATACAGATGCAGTGAAACACCGGGTCACTTCACCCCGATGTTTATAGCAGCAATGTCCACAATAGCCAAACTGTGGAAGGAGCCTCAGTGTCCATCAAAAGATGAATGGATAAAGAAGTGTGGTTTATGTATACAATGGAATATTCCTCAGCCATTAGAAACGACAAATACCCACCATTTGCTTCAATGTGGATGGAACTGCAGGGTATTATGCTGAATGAAATAAGTCAATCAGAGAAGGACAAACATTATATGGTCTCATTCTTTTGGGAAATATAAAAAATAGTGAAAGGGGAAAGGGGAAAGGAGAGAAAATGAGTGGGAAATATCAGAGAGGGAGACAGAATATGAGACACAGGTAACTCTGGGAAACGAACAAGGCATAGTGGAAGGGGAGGTGGGTGGGGGGTGGGGGTGACTGAGTGACGGGCAGTGAGGGGGGCACTTGATGGGATGAGCACTGGGTGTTATGCTATATGTTGGCAAATTGAACTCCAATTTAAAAAAAAAAAAAAAGAATCAGTGCAAGAGAAGACTGATATTTCAACTTAAAGACAGGTAAAGAGCAAATTCCCAATATTCCACCTTTTGTTCCATACAGGCCTCTAATGCATTGGATTAGGCCCACCCACATGAGAGAGGCACTCTACTTTACTAGTCTAATGATTCAAATGTTAATCTCGTCCAGAAACACCCTTACAGACACACCCAGAATCATGTTTAACTAAATATCCAGGCACCCTGTGGCCCAGTCAACTTGACATTTAAAATTAACCATCCCACTTTCTACACTGGCAGCCAAAAATTCCAGACACTTGCTTTCCCAGCCTCCTTTGCAACATATATAAGTGCTAATCGATGGAACCCAAGGGAACATCTACTAAAGGATATGTGATAAAAGTTTTCTTCTATAATAAAAGAAATATATGGGAAGCTATAGCCTTCATTGTCTCTATGGCTGTGATTATGTCATCATGTGATGCTCAGGGCTGCTAACAACCACCTGTGACCACTGGAGAAAATAAGAAGAAATGGTGGAGAAGAAAGATGGAGCACATCTGGATCCTTGATTAGGTGACCAAGCTGCTAATGTTTCCTCTAGTACTCTTATTATCTGAGACAACTTAGATTATTACTTATTTAAGGCACTTTTAAGTAGGAATGCGAAAAGTACCCTTAATTATCTATAAATAGGGATCCCTGGTGGCGCAGTGGTTTGGCGCCTGCCTTTGGCCCGGGGCGCGATCCTGGAGACCCGGGATCGAATCCCACGTCGGGCTCCCGGTGCATGGAGCCTGCTTCTCCCTCTGCCTGTGTCTCTGCCTCTCTCTCTTACTCTCTGTGTGACTATCATAAATAAATAAAAATTTTTAAAAAAAATTTATCTATAAATAGCCTATTAATCTCAACTCTTAGATATGAATAGGCACATGCACAAGAAGATAGGTATGATGATGCTCATTGCAATATTATTTTGTGGTTGCAAGTACTCGGGGACCTCCTAAGTATCCATCATTTGGAAATGGACCATTAGAATATTCACAATTAAACATTATGTAATAATCATAATGTAGTAGTAGTGGACTATACATACATAAGAAATTTAAATAGATCTTTAAAGGTGGGGCACCTGGGTAGCTCAGTGGTTAAGCATCTGACTTTGTCTCAAGTCCTGCTCCCCAGGTCCTAGGATCAAGTCCCATATCAAGGTCACAGCAGGGAACCTGCTTATCCCTCTGCCTCTCTCTCTCTACGTCTCTCATGAATAAATAAAATCTTAAAAAGAAAAGAAAAGAAATTTGAATTGATCTGAAAGACAAAGTAATAAAAGTAAAAACTGGAATGAGATATATATATCACAATGCCATTTATGTAAGTAAAGAAGGCAAACACATAAAACAGCATTATAAGTTTGCCAATAATTCACATATATTTAAGGAAAATGTTTAAAATATTCTAGTGCATGTTTAAGTGGGGTAGGATCCACTTTCAAGCTCACTTGTGTGATTATTAGCAGGATTCAGTTCCTTGTGGGCTGGCGGACTGAAGGCTTTAGTTCTTCACTGGTTGTTGACAGAAGGCTCCTTCAGCTCCTTGCCATCTGGGTCTTTATATAAAGCAGGTCACAGCATGGCAGCTTGATTCTCTCAGAGCAAATAAGTGAGTGGGAGGGTGGGTATCCAAGATGCAAGCCATGGTCTCAATTTTGCTGTATTCTGTTTAACAGAAATAAGTCACTAGGTCCGCACACACTCAAGGGGAAGGTACTACACAATGAGTGAACACCAGGAGGAAGAGCTCATAGAACCATCTTAGAAGTTCCCTACCAGAGCCTCAATACCATGACCAGTGATGCTCACTTATGAACTGAAGAGTATGATTAATTCGACTTTGTATAATGGAGGTCCAAAAATATGAAAGTAAACCAAGTGACAAAAAGAATCAACTGTGGTTTTGACTTTTATATATTTGTAGATCAAGTGGTAGCTAGTTGACATTCAATAATGCCTAGCAGACTGACTAGCCATTAGGGCCAAAATGCTGACTTTAGGTATGTAAATATAGAAGCACAGGAAAAAAACAAAAAAACAAAAAAACAAAAAAAAACCCTCACAGCTTTATCATTTAAGATCAATATAAAGAGACAGAAAGAGGAAAAGCTGAATATTAGTATCGTTTCTATTAAAAACAGCAGCTCAAATCCATATCTAAAGTAAAAAATATTGTATGTGCCAAAATATTTTGATGGAAAGTTGGGTAATTTTGTAATAGGAGAAAACTTATTGTTCCTTCATTTAACAGGTGGAGAATCAGAGGTCCAGACAGCCAGTGATTTCATTCCGATTGTGGCAAGCTCCCTCTTCTTTGGTCAAAGCAGCTCTTTATTAGACAGACTCTCCTGACAGAGTGGAAATGTGATTGTTATCATTTCCAAGCAGTTTTCAGTCTGATACTAACTGGACTAGACTTGGCACAGCCTTCCTTCCTTTTTCCCAGGAAATTTTCACCAAAGAGTTAATTGCATTAAAATGTTCCATGTTTAACTTCTGTCTTAGCTAATGAACAAACTTTCAAGAACAGTCTCCATGTTCTTTCTCAAACCAGAGCAAAGCTTCTTTTATTTTGCTTCAACACTTTTTTTCCGAAACCTCTCTCTCCTTTTCATGCTCTTCATCGCAGTGTAAGTCCATGAAAAATTAACACTGCTGTTCAGCAGGGAAGCTAGCTCTTTTTAAAAGAATGTTCTGGCAAACCTCAACACCAGGACATGCATCTCCCAGCAGATCTGCCTTAGAAAGGTACAATGTGTGATAGAAGCTTCTCCCTAGAGAGTGTGAATCTCAAGGGCTGTGGCAATTATACTAGATTTCCTTTATGTTTTCTCAACCACCCCTTATGTAGTTCTTGATAGCACATTTTGGATCTACAAACTTGCAAAATTTAAGGTAAGTCACTGTAATGATGTAGGAACCATTATACTTTCTTGGACTCCATGGCCAGTGAAGGAAAGCTGAGGTCTCAAAGTCCAAATTCTACAAACAAAATGACATTTGCAATTGCTAAAAAAAGAAAACAAAAAAACTCAGTTTTACGGATAAGACTTTTGTCCATACCAAAGAGTACAAAATATCAGTGTCAACTAGAAAAATAGGCAATGGAACAAGTGGATCTAAGAGTTTATCAGTGCCATGAAAGTTCTAGCCCAAAACATGGCTAGTGTAGCATTTAATGAGAATTAAAGTTGTTTGTTCCCTTAAAGCTAAAACTATAATTTATTTTAGTTAAAGGCAAGGGGTTATTTTCACTCACATTTACAAGTAACCATTTGGATCAGAATTTTTCACTGAAGAATTGATTAGAGTTTTTCATTCATAAAATTATAATTATGTCATATTTATAAAAGAATTCCTCTGGGCATAATACATGAATAATACAACTAGTCACTTGGTAAATTTGACCCTATGGTTAAATAAGATCACAAGTCTCTGTTACAATGCCCATCCCTCCTCTTTCTCCCATCCCAGACTTTTTGACTTAGTTCACGTCAGATTCATACCTGTTAGATATCATCTCATAAAGTCACAAAATCACCAGGTGGTTCAAGCTTTAAGAGAGAAGAGGGTATGGTCATAGGAGGCTGGCACTGGTTGACTACCAGTAGAAAACCTTATCCAAGTGAATTTGCTTTTCAATATCTTTATATGCCTCTCTCTTCACTTTATACCAGAGCCTACTGGACTCAGCAAGCTATCTGAGTCCTGCATTTGTGTTCCATCTCTGTTTCAACAGTCTAGACAGCTCCTAAAATCTTAGTGCTCAGAATCAAGTTAGATACCCAGTTTGGTAAATAAACGTTTCCTCCTCTCAGCATTCCTACCTTCCCACCACTGCCCTCTAGGTCTGATATTTTCTATGTCTCATCAATAGCAGTAACAACAATATTCCAAGTGTAACAGTTCCAATAATAGTATTCAAATGTAACAGTTCTTGGTTCTGTCAGACTAGCTTATTCCCTACAGCTTCCTCAAAGGTCATAATGGCACTCAGACCTTAAGTGAATGGAATAAAGTATATATATAAGTCAACTTCACACATTAACATACAATGTTACTCTCTCTCAAAATATTTCACCTGTCCACCACCTGCTTCCTTAAGGTTGACAGGTAATAAAATGAATGAGTATAGGACATTAATTTCTAAGGGGTGTATGTAATTTGAAACAACAATGGTGATAATCATACCTTTTTGGTGAATCAGAAGAGTAATCAAAAATAACTCTAACGAGTCTTCTCTCTTCCTTTGCAAGGCTGTCCACTGCTGAGCTAAATCTCTCAGAATCATATCTAGCCACTTCCATTCCTCTTATATGTGCCTCAATCACTCTACATAGAAAGAATCCATTAACTATCAGCTCTATAGGATGCAAAGCGTAAGATGTCTACTAAAATAGCTAACACAGCCCAGAGCCACACTAATGGAGGTATAGAATTCAGAATCCAAAAGATAATAGTTACACCATGTGGTCTTAGAACATCATATAACAGATAGGAGGAAAAAAAGCCATTTAAAACACAATTTTTAAAAATAGTCCTTTAGTCAAAAAACTACTCTGCCCTAAATCCACTCTAAGTCACTGCAAGATTCAATAGAAACTCAAAGGGAACTAAACACTAATGGATTCTCAAAAGAAAAACACATTATAATTGAACCATCCTATTCCTTGGCACACATAACAGCTGGTCTGACCCCACGTGGAGTATTATGTTCGATTCTGGCGCCATGTTTTAAGAGGGACAATGATAAACTGGAATACATTCAGAATAGTGCAGCCTTTTCTAGAAACTATTTCATGTGATAAATGGCTGAAAGAATTACTGATCTATATCCACCAGTGAGGGAAATAAGATAACTGTCTGAAATAATAGGAGTGGCTAGCAAGTGGGATTAGAGTTATAAAGAATGGATTAGACCATTAACCAAGGAAAGAAACCTAATTAAAAAATGCAAATTAAAATGATAGTAAAATACTATTTCCACATTCCTGCACCTCAGGAAATTGGGGTATACAAGTACATATACTTATTTTTTAGTGGAAATGTCTAGTGTTTCACTGGTAGGAAAGCTAGGAAAAGCTTTTCTGGTAGTCAGTTTGGAAAAAAGAATCAAAAGAATTAAAATTGTATGTACCTTGTCACCAAAAGTCTTCACATCTAAGAAGTAATCTTAAGAAAATAACCAGAAATGGGGCAGCCCAGGTGGCTCAACAGTTTAGCTCCACCTTCAGCCCAGGGCCTGATCCTGGAGACCTGGGATTGAGCCCCACGTCGGGCTCCCTGCATGGAGCCTGCTTCTCCCTCTGCCTGTGTCTCTGCCTCTCTCTCTCTCTCTCTCTCTCTGTCTCTCATGAATAGATAAATGAAATCTTTAAAAAATAAAGAAAACAATCAAATGTTTTCAAAGACTTTTGTAAATGAATGTTCATCAGAACATGAATCATGCTTACAGAAAAACAGGAGAAGTTCCTAAACACTCAGTAAAAATCTCAGGATTTTCTACATTCATAATTGTATAGTGTTTATAATTTACAATTTACTGCTAAATATTTTTCTCATAACTCTGTAATCCCCACAAAAGTCCTCTGAAGAGGATATTATTAACCTCTTTTTATAGAAGAGGAAATTTTATTCAGGGTCTCACAGACAACATGTGGTAAAGTCAGAATTCCAAAATAGGCATCATGTCCCATACTCTCTACTCCACCAACACTATACTAGCTTGATTAACAACTTGGTTAAAAAGTCATGGCATGTTGGGAGACCCTGCTGGCTCAGTCTGCCTTTGGCTCAGGTCATGAACTCAGGGTCCTGGGATCGAGCCCAGAGTCAGGCTCCCTGCTCATGGAGAGTCAGCTTGTCCCTCTCCCTCTGCCTGCTGCTACCTTTGCTGTGCATACTCTCGCTCTCTCATTCTCTCTCTCTCTAATGAATAAAGTCTTAAAAAAAAGTCATGGCATATAAAAATATGGACTATCATCTTTAAAAGTGAAAATTTTTAAAAAGGAATATACTATGCTGGTATTAGCCATTAATATCCACCTTAATTCCCTTTTTAGAAAACCAAGACCACATTTACCTTCTTCAGTCTTCTGGTCCCTGTCTCTCTCTCTCTCTTTTTTTTTTAAGATTTTATTTTTTTATTCATGAGAGACATAAAGAGAGAGAGAGGGGCAGAGACATAGGCAGGGGGAGAAGCAGGCTCTACATGGGGAGTTTGATGTGGGACTCAAACCCCAAACCCTGGGACCATGACCTGAGCCAAATGCACTCAACCACTGAGCGACCCACGCGTTCCTCACCTCTGTCTCTAATATTTCAAAGACTTCACCCAAATCCCCTTCCAGATTCTTGAGATAAAATTCCTCCAGAACAGAGGGTCAGCCCATTGAAGTAGGAACTTGCTCAATGTCTGGCTAATTTTTACTTTCTTCTTTCAAGGGCTAATGTTCTACAGGATCAATGGACACAAGTCGTTGTTTGTTTAAAACAAAAAGGTTTTCAGGCAAGTTCAAAAATAAATTAATCATGAATTGTTGTTTTTTTCTTTTCATTTAAAAATAATTAGGAAAAAAGAAATTGGACGGTGGATATAATTACCAAAAAGAAATTTTAAAATGACCTAGGTCAATCTCAAGCACCTTTCAAATGAGGCCACGATTTACACTCTTTTCCCTGGTCAAGCTGAATTGTTCCTTGCTATGCTGTAGAGACAAACAAGAAACACCTTGGATGACAAAAGACACAAATGCAATTACTATTTCTTCTGTATTGGAAAATATCTTGGTTTAATTTTTGGCTCACTTGTAGATGTAAGCACATGTTTTAAAGTCATGCTATTTTTCTCCAATTCCCATTAAGGGCTAGATAAAAACATAAATGAGCAGATGGAGGGTTTCATAAATCTCTTTATTAATACCATTCAGAAGTAGAAAAAAATACATAGGTGGAATTGCTTTGAATAATGCAAAGAAGTTTGTTATAGCAAAATAAGTATTATATCAAAAACGGTTCTGCTTACTCAGTTTTCTTCCAAAATCTGCAAGTTTGATGAATAGCCTGTGAGAACTGGCGAGAGCCAGGACTTACCCTGATTGTTTAGTTCCTTTGGCTTGAACAATGTCAAGATTTGTGGACAGTCTGATGTCCTGCCAAAGACTTATGTGACTTCCCAGGAGAGCCTTTCATTCTCATGGTTACTCCTGGCTGAAAGCACTTTATTTCTACAGAACTAGTTGTAAATGTGAATCTTATCATAATTCCCTACACGCCCTTCTATTCTGTACCAAATTAATCCAGATATGGAAATAATGCTTTCTTTTTCACAAATAAAACTCACCAAACAAGCAAATAAGTTAAACCATACTCACACCAATACTTCATGTGACAGATTTTATTAGAAGTTTGGGAATGTCAAAGAAATTTATATTACACCAAAGCAAACAACAGAAACTGAGCAGAGTATAATCCTTTTTCCAAACTGCTTTTGGTGGCCTGGTCATGAATTGTTCACTGGTTACACTAACACAAATAAAGTTTCTGCTCCTTGGCATCCTGCTAAAACTCTCTCAGTCTCCTTACCCAAACCCTCTCTCACAGCAGCATCAGTGTTTTACTAAGAATGGGTTATTTCTATCATAGAACATTTAGCTCTTTCATTTCCTTTTCTCTTGCTAACCTCATATGATTTATTGTGTTTTTTTTAACAAAGGCATTTCCCTCTACAAGAATGATAATGTTGCTATTAATAATTTATGCCACTTCAGTTGTAATCATAGAATCTTAGAAGTCATGTAGGCCAAGACCCTTATCTCGTAGATGAGAAATCCCTAAACAAAAGACCAACTGACTTACCCCAAGGTCTTATACCTTAGTAGTGGCAGATCTAGTAGGAAGAACACAGACAAAAAAACAAAACATATTCTGATTCTCTCTGGTGTGCTAAATACAAACACTAAAACATCTTAATATTTACTAATATTCACCAGTGGAAGAAAGTGTTAAGTTCTATCTATCTATCTATCTATCTATCTATCTATCTATCTATCACATTGTAAAAATAGTAGGACACTTATTTCATGTTCAACCCATCCCAGGAGCTTTGAATCATCAAATACTTTGGAGCACATAGGTGCACTACATTTCAATGTTGATATGAAGTACTCAAAGTTGTATAAAATGTCTTTGGCATATAGATCCTCTGTATCATGATCCCAAACTTCCTTTCCTAATTTACGGCTATAAATACCATCTATATGTTGGTGACTATCCAACTTCGGATAACTCCACTCCTGACCTCAGCAGCAAACTCCATACTTGTACCCCTAAATGCTTTCTTTACAAAGTCAACTGGTTGACTGGTAGGCAAAACGAAATTCTTAAATATTTTCTCAGCCTCTCCTTAAATAGTTCCTTCTTTGAATTCCTTATGTCAGTAAGTAGCATCACAGCTGCCCAGTTGCTCAGGGGAAAAGTCCTTTGAATTATCTTTGATTTGGTCCGTTCAATTGTAACCTGTGCCTACTCTATCAGCTCCTTTTCCAAAATACGTTCTGAATCTACTCCCTTCTGTCACGATCATAAACACTCCATCCAAGCTCCAGGATCTTGTGACTAGACTGCTATAATAATCTCCTTACTAGTTTTCTTCCTCCATTCCTACCCCTTATCTGTTATTTAACAAAACATACAAAGAGATTTTTCTTAAATATAAATCATATTAGGGGTGCCTGAGTGGGTCAGTTGGTTAAGCCTCGGACTCCTGATTTTGGCTTAGGTCATGATCTAAGGGTCATGAGACTGAGCCCCACATCAGGCTCCATGCTCAGCACAGAATCTGCTAGAGATTATCTACCTCTGCCCCTCTTCCTAATTGCTCTCTCTCTCTTTCTCTCTCTCAAATCAATAAATAAATACATACATACCTACATACAATTTTTTAAAATATATTTTTTATCCTATTATAATAATCTTCTACTCAAAACCCTCTAATGTCTTTCCATGATACTCAGTATAATAATCAAGTTTTTTTCTAGAGCCTACAATGCCCTTCTTGATCTGGCTCTGCCTCTCTCTTTGTGGTTAAATATATCCACCTCTTCCTTTATGAGCTTTATTTTATATCTTGTTTAAGAAATCCTAGTGGAAAAAAAGAAAGAAAGAAATCCTGGTGGAGGGAGGGGAGGGCTCCAAGCTGCCAGTATAGAAAGATCCTAAATGTACCTTCTCCCATAAATGCACCAAATCTATAGATACATATAGGTCATTTCCGTCTGAAAAAGATCTAAAAACTAGATGAACTTTTCTCCACAAAAAAAAGGATTAAAGGTCACATTGAGATCAATAGGAGAATCAGAGAAATGATCTCTCTCTCTCTCTCTCTCTCTCTCTCTCTCACAGACACACACACACATACACACACACACACACAAAACAAAAACCCACTCCTGGTGTGGCAACATACAATATGGAGGGATCCCACCAGACAAGGGCTTCTCCAGGAGAATTGAGGGTTTGGGCATGCCCCTAGAATCTGCATCAGAGAGATGAGCCCCTAAAATTATTGGCCGGGAAAAATCAGCAGTTTAGGGGCTAATACCAAGGTTCCCAAAGTGCCATAGAAATTCCTCTTGGAGGGTCCACATGTGGTCCCTCACCATGAGACTCACCAGTTTGAAAAGTACCTAGTTTGAAACAGTACCTAGACTATACTTGAAGGACATTTATTTGCTGATGAGAGAGTGATGGCTGGAGGGGTGGGGGATCATGAAATGATCAGTGGAGATGGAGATACTGGAGGACACCCTTGTTGTACTCTACATAGAGCAGGCAGCACAAGAGGGTGACTCAGACCCAGCACCCTTTCCAGGTAGGTGCCAGTGGTCTCAGCACTTGCTGAGGTCAGAGAATGCAGGCAGTTGTAGTGCTTCCTTATTATCTGGCTGGGCTGGAAAACAATGGTAGTGGTATTGTCCCACTTGCAGCCTGAAGCCAGCAGAAGCACACAGACATGGCACTCTCTCATGGCATTACTGAAGCCATTGGGCACACACAAATCAAAACACATTCCCACTGTCTTTCTGAAACCAGCTAGCATGTTCTGCCCTCTACACCTCCCCCTGCCTCGCTAATGTCAGCTGGCATGGGCAATCCTCGCAGGGCACAATGCTTGATCACCTGGCCCTGATGGCCAAAAGGGCTGACATTTCAAAGCTCCACAGGACTGTAACAATCAGAAAGGAAGTTCTTGATAGGCCATGCCCCCCCCTTCCAGGGCCCTACACTGATAGGTCCTTGCATACCCCAACAATGGCAGCATACTAAGAATAAACCAAGCAGTTTAGATAATTACAAAGACTGAGAGACAATCAAGAGCTAGGGCTAAGTTAAATGAGAAGAATCATCACATATAAGGCCACTCCTTCAAGGCTGAGAGAGCTGTTTTTGCCTAATACATTCAAACACAGAGAATCAAACAAAACGAAAAAGCAGAGAACTATGAAATTTTTGTTGAACTATAAAACATTCCCAAATGAAAGAAGACAATGATTCTTGCTTGTCATTTTTAATATGACCTTAATTATTTGAAGTAATCTACCTGATAAATAATTCTAAGGAGTGGTCATAAAGATGCTCCCCAAACTTGGGGGAAGAATGCATAAACACAGTGGGAACTTCAACAATGAGAGAAAATATAAGAAAGTACCAAATGGAAGACACAGAACTGAGGAGAGAATTGGAAAATACACTAGAGGGGTTCAACAGTAGACTGGGTGAAGTAGAAGAATGTATCAGTGAGCTGAAAGATAAAGCAAGAGAACTCAACCAGACAGAGCAGCAAAAAGAAAAAAATAATTTAAAAAAATGACAATAACTTAAAGGACCTCTAGATGATAGTTCTTTGAAGTTTTTCTACTTGCTCTAAGGACAATTAAATATCATGTTTTTGAAAATGCTGCATGTACTCTTGAGAAGATGTGTTCTCCCTCCTTGGGTAGAGGACTCCATTTATATCCATTAAGTCAAATTTCTAACAATGTTTTCTCATCTTCTCCACCTGTTTTTATGTATTCTTCAAATACTAGAGAGGTAGTTTGAAATCTTTCACTATGGCAGAGGATTTTTCTCTCTCTCCTAGAACTTATATAGTTTTTGCTTTCTACATTTTATATCCACTTTATTACTGCATGTAAGTTTAGAATTGTTATGTACTACTTGTAAATTGACTCTTTTGACATTTCATAGTTAGTCTCCTAGCCTTAATAATTTATATTTTGCTTAACACAAACACAAGTACCCTGGAGTATTTTGTTTTGTTGTTATTTATGGGGTTTTTGGACTTCTGTTTGTTTGTTTTGGCCTGGTTTATTGTTTTCTTTTTACTCTTTATATGTCCTTAATTTGTAGATTTATTGTTTCCAAAATTCATATAAGTGGATTTTGTTTTTTACCCAATCTGATTATGCTCTGCCTTTTAATTGATAATGTTAGTCCTTTTTATTTATTGTAATTATGGAAATATTTTGATTTATCCAACCATTTCAAGCATACTACCTTGTGTTTCCTAGTTTTTCTTTCCTTTTATGCTTTTATATTGATTTAGCTGTTTTTTTTCTTATTCAATCTTCCTTTCTGCTAATTTGAAAATTATAAACTTTTATCTTTAATCTCTCAGTGCTCACTCCTGAAATTTTATCATGCAAACTTAGCAATGTCAGAAGCTAATCAAATCTCTACCTTCCTCCCTGAATAGACACTTTTCCAAAGAAGACATACAAATGACCAACAACAGATCATTGTAGACGATTTTCCAAAGAAAACATACAAATGACCAACAGGTACATGGAAAGGTGCTCAACAATCATAGAGGAAACACAAATTAAAACTACACTGTAATATTACTTCACAACTATTGAAATGGGTGCCATCAAAAGATAAGAGATAGCAGGTATTGGTGAAGATGTGGAGGGAAGTGACCCAATCCTTGTGCAGTGTTCATAGAAATGTAAATTAGCACAGCCATTATGGAAAACAGTAAAGAGATTCTTTTAACAATTAAAAATAGAACTACCATTTGATCCAGTAATCCCACTTCTAGGTATATATTCAAAAGAATTAAAATTACTATGAAAAAGAAATACCTGTACACCCTTCCTCATTGCAGTATTATTCACAATAGCCAAGACATGCAAACAAGTTCAGTGTCCATGGATGAATACATGAACAAGGAAAATGTGAGATAGATAGATATACATATACATATGCATATACATATACATACACATATACATATAGATAGTTATATACATTCTTATTCATTGGAATATTTTTAATCATTAAAAAAGGAAGTTCTGCCATTTGCAACAGAACAGATGGAACTTGAAGGCATTATGCTAGATGAAACAAGTCAGAGAAAGAAAAATACTGTATGATCTCACTTATATATGGAATCTAAAAAGAGCCAAATTCATAGAACAGAGAGTAGAACAATGGTTGTCAGAAACTAGCAGAAAGGAGAAAATGTTGATCAAGGGTACAAACTTCCAGTTATAAGATGACTAAGTTCTGGGGACCTAATATACAGCATGAACTATATAGTTAACAATACTGTATTATAAGCTTGAAAGTTGCTAAGAAAGTAAATTCCTAAATATTGACAGCACACACATAGATTATAATTATGTGAGGAGATGGAAATGTCAACTAACTTCCCTATGATATTCATTTTGAAAAATATACGTATATATCAAATCATTACATTGTACACTTTAGACTTACACAACGTTATATGCCTTTATATCTCAGTAAAGTTGGAAAAATATTCCTACCCTCCTCCTGAGAAATACAAAAACCTTAACTTCGTTCCCCTCCCTCACAATTTATATACTATTGTTTTTCATTATTTTAGTTTATCCAGTTTTTTCAAAACCCCACAAATAAGATATTATTAACATTATTACTTTAAACTGCTAATCATTGGCATTCTTCTGGTATCATTTTCTTTCTAAAGCATCCTTTAGAAATTCATTTAGTGTAAGTTTCTTAAAGCTGAACTCTCTGTATTCTTGTTTTATTTAAAAATGACATTATTTTGTGCAAGTTCAGATGTAGTTTTATTTGAATTAGAATTTTAGGTAGTTATTTACTCATGTCACTTTGGAGATTTTGATTTTAATTTTTTACTGTCCTCTGATTTCCATTGTTCCAGAGAATTCAGATGTTAACAATTTTCTGTATTTTGTAGATGATTTACCTTTTAAAATTTTCTAAGATTTTTTTTATGTTTTATACTACAATCTATCAATCGAAATACTGTAATAAAATATATTTTATTTACCCTGTTTGACTCCCCTATATTCATAGAAAAAATGGCTTTTATCATTCTGGAAAATTTTAGAAATCATCTCTTCAAGTATTACCTCCCACCCACCGTCCTCTCTATTACCTCATTTGAACTCTGATTAGACATATGTTAGACCTTTAGATTTTATCCTCCATGATTGCATATCTTTTATTTATATTTTTTCCTCTCTTTGCTCTGTGTGGGTGATATATCAGAAACATTCCTCTAGTTAACGAATTCTTTTAGTTTGTATATAACATTAGAAATACACTTTGAGCTCTAATTTCAATTACCATATTTTTTAATTTCTAGGTTCTGTTGGCTAATTTTCAAATCTTTCTAGTCATTGTTGATAGTCTCTTGTTCTTTTTTTAAAAGATTTTATTTATTTATTCATGAGAGACACAGAGAGAGGCAGAGACATAGGCAGTGGGAGAAGCAGCAGGACTCGATCCTGGGATCCCAGGATCATACCCTGAGCCCAAGACAGAAGCTCAACTACTGAGCTACCCAGGCATCTCAATAGTCTCTTGTTCTTAATTCATTTTCATGATTCCTTTTTTTATTCCTTCAAAGTTTTCATATTTTATTTTCTGTATTTGAGCAATCGAAAAGTTAAAGTAAATTGGTGGTTTAAATCTGTTGTTTACTTCTGCTAATTCTTATTATCCGTGGCTTGCTGACTTGAGTGCTTGTACTTTTAATTTTGAGCTTATATTTAAACCCTGGGAATTTAGAGGGGCTTGTAGAGGAAGGTGTCTCCCAGGAGGTATTTGTGTTTCTTCCGGGTGCCTGGAGGCCCTCAGATGAACACGTGTCCGCGTCCATGACATCTCCACTCACTCTTAGATGCCACTGTCACTTACATTGCAAACACAGTTGCCATTCAGAAACTAAAATATTCTGTCCCTGACAATTATCAAAGCCCTTTTCATTTAATGTCAGACCTAGTCTCCTCTAGTTACCTCAGAGGGAAATCTGGATCTGGGTATTGTCCCTCTTCTCCTTCACCCCCACCCAGGCATCCTCCACCTATCAGAATTTACCAGCTTTAGTCCTTGATCCTCCCTGGATTAGGACCAAGGGAAAAGGAATTAGAAAAAAGGAACCATGCAGGAGCAGAGCCATTTTTGTGCTGTATGTGTGGCTGGATGCTTTTTTTCCCTCATAGACATTTTCTTGGGCACTTGAAAGATTCTCCCATTGGGTTTTTCCAACAGCAATTCCTGACCCATGGATCTTTCTTCCCATCTCAACTGGCTGTTTCCCCTCAGCCCTGAGTCCTCTGGCAGTTTGCCTTGCACAGACTCCCACAGTTGGAATCCATTATTTCCTCCAGCCAGGCCTCTTGAGCAGACCTTAAAAAATAGCTATGCGCCAGCTCTCCCTCCCATGCAGACCACATCTGGCCCAAGAAGGGCATCCTATGATCCTCAAGGGAAGCACAGTCATCTCCCCCATGCAGACACAACTCCCCTTTGCTCCACCTCGCCTGCCAGTGTCTCTTTCCCTCCTGATTTCTCACCTGATAAATATGGACTGAATACAACACATTGTGTTGTACTGCAATAGGCTTTCTCCAGAAAGACTTCATTTGGCTTGTGGCAAAAAATCAAGTATATGAAAGCAGTCTGTCTACATCCTGGCAAGAATCGGGCCCTTTTGAACCCATGCTGGATGTCCCACTCCCATGGCTTAATCTTTAGGGTCTCAACTGACAGTTCAACGTTTTACAGGACTACTCCTCTTTGGTGGTCTGAGCTGAAAGTCAAGTCTACCCAACCCCAAGAGCACACCGCAATTTTGCTCAGCTTTTAAGCCTCTTAACAGCTGCTTTTGTTTCTTTGCTTAGCCTTTCACTTTTCACAGGCACAGCTTGGAAATCTGGAAATGCCTTGAAGAGGAATTGCCTGCAGATTCAATTCTCTCTGGTTCCCTTTACCCTATGTTCATGGCCCATCAAGTCCTGGCAACCTTCTACTCTAAACTTCTTTGTGGCAAGCTATGAGCTACCACATTCTGTCTGGGTTCTGCACTCGTGACAGGACCTGAATTGGCAAATGCTCCAGGGGAACAAAACAGCTGTAAAGAAAAGACTCACTTCAATGCATTTCTCTCCTGTCTAGCATCTTGATCCTTTGAATCCTGGCAACCTTGATTGTTCTTTGATGCTTTCAGACTATTTTACATTTCATTTTATTCAGCTTTCACCATTCTTCAGCATGAGGGTTATTCTGACACAAACTACTTCTTCACAGAAATGGAAATCCCCTTCAAGGCTTTGTTTTGTTTTTCCAAGAAATGTACCAGGTCATATATTTTCTTGTTTAATAAAAATGTCTTTCCGTTGGCTCTCAATGTGGAAGATAATTTGATGCAGAACAAAATTCTTGGTTCACGTTTCCTCAAAATTCTGTAGATGTTGGTCCATACTCCTACTGCATTTAGCATTTCAGAGGAAAAACTCCCCATGGGAGTTGGATTTTTTATTGCTTTATAACAGGTGTTAAAATTAATTACATTAGTATTTTTGGCCAAGAC
Organism: Canis lupus dingo; assembly: GCF_003254725.2. Classification (NCBI taxonomy): domain Eukaryota; kingdom Metazoa; phylum Chordata; class Mammalia; order Carnivora; family Canidae; genus Canis; species Canis lupus. The sequence continues at coordinate 6,677,719 of NC_064277.1, forward strand.
ACCAGAAAGAACGATAGCTACAAAGCAATGTTTACACAGATTTTCTGAGTAGGTGCTTAAGAAGGGATTTCACTGTTTGAGCCCTCTCCACAACCAGAGGCCAGGGGTATAAGAAGTTGGGATGATTTGTGAGGAAGACCTTCCGGGGTGTCTTTGGAGTGTTGTGAGTCCCAAAGTCTCACTGGTTCTCTTACTTCAAGTGTTTGGGGGTAGGGAAGCTCATTGAACCACTCAGAAACCTTGAAATGCTTCCCATCTTTGAGATTAGGAGACCCTTTTCACATAGCTTTCTAGTAAAGCTTGTATACTCACCATACCCAATAATAAGTATTATATGGTCTCAATGTAATCAAACATGCACAGGAAAAAAAATGTTTTAAGGAAACACACCAAAAGAATTATAATGTCCTTGGAATCTGGGTGCTTTTTATTTTTGTCTTCATATTGTTCCTTATTTTCCAAAAATTTACAAACCTATATACTGCTTTATGTAATCTGGAATTGTTTCTTGTTACATAAATGTAAAAATTTTAACATACACAGTGTATGTTACATACTACGCATTTTTAACATACAACTACAGCAAAAAAACTTGAACCCACCCCTACCCCCACCCCACCACCAAACAAAACAAAACAAAACAAAAACAAAACAAACCCGAAAAACAGTGCTTTTCTCTAGATAATGATTTTCCTCTATTTAGCTGTATTTTTTTTATTTTTTATTTTTTAAATTAACTAATCTCTACACCCGAGGTGAAGCTCCAACTCATAACCCGGAGCTCCAGTCACACGCTCCACCCTCTGAGCCAGCCAAGCACCTCTATTTATTTGTATTTCCAAACTGTTATATAATGAGGGGAGGCGGGACTTTAAGAAAATACCAGTTCTAGACACACAGTAGGCCTGTGTGAGGAGCGGCGCGGGGCTCTCTCCCACACCAACCCAAGTCAGACCTAGTCCTTGGTCTGCCTCTTGGCCAAGTGTTCAGCTCCTTTCCTTCCCCTTCACTACTTTCTGTACTCGCCCCCCTTCCCCCCTCCGGACCCCTGTGCTGCTCACAGTCAGGCCCACTTAACTGGCCCTGGGATACACATCCTCAAACATCTTCATTCCACTGTTTCACCCTCACTTTGGGAGTCTTATTTCCCCACAGGAGCTAGGACTCTCCTCCTTGAGGGCAGGGATGCAACTTCGCCCAAGCTCCTGCTCTAAGCTGAGCTCAGGTGCGCCTCCGCAGTGACGCAGGTGCGTTAAATGCAGCAGGTGCTTCTACTGTGCGGCTCTGCAGTGACGCAGGTGCATTAAATGCAGCAGGTGCTTCTACTGTGCCTTTCTCCGCGGGCACCACCACGCCTGGGCCCTTCCATGGAATCCCCAGCCCCGGCTTTCCTGGGAAAACTAACCAAGGCCGACAGGGACCAAGAAGAGCACTGATGTGACCACCACGGTCCCTCCCACGGGTCAGTGATTAGCACGGTCGGGGGAGGTCCTGCATCCCCGCCTCCCGTCCTTGCGTACAGTCGGTCCTTAACAGCTCCAGTCCCAGAGGCTGCCTTCAGGGAATCGCGTTGAAACATTCATCAGCCTTTCCAGGTGCACGGCCCAGACCGGCGCGGAGCACCTGACCCAGCAGGGGCAAGGGGCCCTTGGAGCTGCTGGGGCCGCAGAGGAGGGGGAGGGTGCACAGCGCTTGCAGGGAGCGTGGGGCGCACGCGGGGAGGGAGCCCCAGGCCGCAGGATCCGACTCGGGCCTCGCGGGAGCCCGCCGGGCGCACCTGCCCAGGAGCGCACCTGCCCAGGAGAGCACGCGCAGGGGACTGGGCCTGCGGGGCCGAGAGCACTGGCAATTCTCCAAAATACCCAGGAGAGGCACGCCCTGGGCTGCCAGGACCCCTGGAGTGCGTGTGATTCGGCCCGCCCGGGGTGCCTGGGCCTCCCACCCGGCACCTCTTCCCTCGCCACCAGGTCCTGCGCTCTGGGCGCACGGGCCCCCTCGGGTGCAGCGCGGCGGGAGCCCGAGGGGCCGCAGCCCAGGAGCTGGCGTGCAGAGGGAGGGGTCGGGCCAGAGCCGGAGAACTGCCACGGAGCCGCAGGTTTCTGGAGGCCTGTGCGGCCGCTGCCATCTGGGCCCCGCGCGGACAGATGCTGCGTGGGTCCCGGGAGCTCGCCACCTCCGCCAGCCACGCCGCTGCAGCCTCGGGAAGGCTCCATGTCGGGGACTGCGGGGGGGCGGGGGGGGGGAACGCCGGCCAGGCTCGCCTGCTCCCCAAAGTCTCAGCATTTTGAAGTCATTTTCCTAAAATCAAACTTTAAATAACCACCGGTGACTTGCCTGTGGGCCGCGCAATACCGTGAGGAGCTCTCCTCCGACCTGGATAGGATGCGCAGTATTTTTTTGTTTTTTTTCCTGCTGTTTTGCTTTTGAATCAAATGCAGTGATTAGGGAAGTTTTAAGATTCAGGTCAGGTTTTCCCAGGACCTCCAGGCCAGGGAATGTGCTAGATTTTAGGGCAACGGCGCCATCTGGTGCTTGTGGTCCACAGGTGCGGGCTTGCGCGGGGAGCCCAGGCAGGTGATGTAATGGTCCACGTTTGTCCCTTAGAGAGGGCTCTGCAGCAGGCCCTGCACTGCCAGGCGGTTTGTGCTTGTTTCTCTTGTAAATGAGCCAAGGGGCTTCTCCGTGGGCCACTGTTATGTGTCAGAACTGAAATTTCCCTCTTTGACTGCAATCTAGTCCAGAGCTACCAGATTTGAAAGTGAAGGGGACGTGGGGGTCACAATCCAACTTCCTGGATTCACAGCCGTGAAGTGGGATGCCGGTGACCTTTCCCATGTCCAGCCAAGTCAGGAGATGAAGCCATGCCTTTGGGTTCCAGACTGAGGAATTGTTTCACTTTGCTACATTCTCTTGACCACCACCAGCTCTTCCATTCCCTCAGGCCTGAAGAACGGGCTCCTGACTTCCTGAAAAAAACTGGGGGATGTGATTGGAGCAAGGCTCTCCTTCAGTGCCTCATCTTACCTGGGCTAGCTCCCTGTTGCACACTCTGACCTCTCCGTAGTTCCTCTCCTATTCACCACCCGCCCCCCCACCCCCACGCTCACCCCCTAACCTTGGCTGACATCCTGAGCTGCATGTTCATATCTGGCACTTCGTCCGGCCAAGATGAACAGGAGGTCACCATGCTGGGGACTGGGCCCGCAGCAAATTTAGGCTGTTGGACTTTAGATGAACCCTCATTGCAACTTGGGGCTTTCAACATTTGTTGATTCCTGCATTGCAGATATTCCAAATGTTTTCTTCTGATCTGCAGCTCTTGCCCTTACATGCCTCACAGTTTGAGAGACAAATTCTCCTGCTTTCCAGAGAGGAAATTTGCCTCACAGAGAGCTTCCCTATGTTGCCTCTTTTGCACTTAAACTCTTATGTATCATCCTCTATCTTGTTGTTCTCTCTTACCTCAGGGGATAGAAGTCCTTAGTCTTTTCCAAACCAAATGCATCTACTTTTACTCCTAATATAAATTATTGAGCCCAAACAAAACAGGAGAAAGGAGGAACTTAGAGAAAATATAAGAAGCTAAGGGAAGCTTCAAGAAATAATCAATAATATTCTTGGGATAAAGAAAAAGAAAAGGTATTGCATCCCTGAGAAAAAGATGCCATGAAGAAAGGATTATTCAGAGGTTGGAAAAGATGTCTGGGAAATTTAAAAAATATATATAATAGCAACAATGAAAGATTCAAAGAGTTAGAAGTTTAGAGAAGCCCCCAGAAAGTCAAACACAAAGGCAAAAATATTCAAATTTTTTAAAAAAAGAAAGAAAATACAGAATTAGTCCAAAATCAGAAGCAGAAATGTAATTTGAGGGGTTTAACACAGAAGGGTAATGTAGAGTCTCTTATTTAAAAATCACTAAGCATTTCAAGATGGCTACAGCAAAGTGTTAACCCAAGGGTTGGTGCACTGGGCAGTGTTGTCTGGTCCTTCCTCATTCCTCACAGTTCAGGGATCTCAGCAACCTACACCATGAGGAATCCTCCTGGTCAGAGTTTTGAGGCACAGGATCACTGCATTTTAGACTGTTTGGGGGTTGGTGGAAGGTGAGGGAACCATATCAGCCCCATGGACATAAAGCTCTACTGTCTAGCACAGGAGCCTTAACCACACATATTGAGACTCAGGTGTGGCTAGTCTGATGGACATGTGCTCGAAGTCCAGAATACCACTGGATTTCAAGAATTTATGTGGGGAAAAAAAAAGAATGTCAAGTATCTCATTAATAATTGCATTATATTGGGCAGCCCGGGTGGCTCAGCAGTTTAGCACCACATTCGGCCCAGGGCCTGGTCCTGGATACGCGGGATCGAGTCCCACGTCGGGCTCCCTGCATGGAGCCTGCTTCTCCCTCTACCTGTGTCTCTGCCTCTCTCTCTCTGTCTCTCATGAATAAATAAATAAAATCTTTAAAAATAATAACAATAATTGCATTATATTGGTTACATGTGGAAGTGATCATGTATTGGATATGTTGGGTAAAATAAAATATATCATTAAAATGAACTTCACCTGATTCTTTTTATTTTTTAAAAAATGTGGGTGCCAGAAAAAATGTTTTTAATGTGACCCATGCTATATTTTCTGTTGGACAGCACTGATCTAAACAGGCTCATTATTGAACCACAGTCACAAACCTAGTTACGTCTGTGTGGTTTTTTTTATAATAAATTTATTTTTTATTGGTGTTCAATTTGTCAACGTACAGAATAACACCCAGTGCTCATCCCGTCAAGTGCCCCCCTCAGTGCCCGTCACCCAGTCACCCCCACCCCCCGCCCTCCTCCCCTTCCACCACCCCTAGTTGGTTTCCCAGACTTAGGAGTCTCTCATGTTCTGTCTCCCTTTCTGATATTTCCTACCTATTTCTTCTCCCTTCTCCTCTATTCCCTTTCACTATTATTTATATTCCCCAAATGAATGAGACCATATAATGTTTGTCCTTCTCCGATTGACTTATTTCACTCAGCATAATACCCTCCAGTTCCATCCACGTCGAAGCAAATGGTGGGTATTTGTCATTTCTAATGGCTGAGTAATATTCCATTTTATACATAAACCACATCTTCTTTATCCATTCATCTTTCGATGACACCGAGACTCCTTCCACTGTGTTTTATTTCTCACCCTCTTGTTGCAGGGTTTCAGGGCAGCAGGCCTGGCCATGGCTGTAAGAAAGCAGAAACTCTAGGTATTTCAAAATGAAGGCAATCTAATATGAAGAATTAGGCTACCAAATTGTTACAAGGACTGAAGAGTGAAGGGGGAAATTGGTGTTTCCAGAAATCCAGAACTGCAGAAACTGCAGAAAGTTGCTACCACTCCCTATAGGTGCCTGTGCTCATGTGAGCCCACACCACTCACCCTACACTCGTGGGCAACTCCAAGAGCTCATAGTCGTATGCTGGCTACTCATAGCAGGACCCTACTCACTACAGCTCCTGGAAGTAGTATTGAAATTGTTGGCAGTATTGGAGTCACCCTTTGCTGTCACTGAGCTGGAGTCCCTGACACTATTGCTACTCATAGCAGGACCCTACTCACTACAGCTCCTGGAAGTAGTATTGAAATTGTTGGCAGTATTGGAGTCACCCTTTGCTGTCACTGAGCTGGAGTCCCTGACACTATTGCTACTCATAGCAGGACCCTACTCACTACAGCTCCTGTAAGTAGTATTGAAATTGTTGGCAGTATTGGAGTCACCCTTTGCTGTCACTGAGCTGGAGTCCCTGACACTATTGCTACTCATAGCAGGACCCTACTCACTACAGCTCCTGGAAGTAGTATTGAAATTGTTGGCAGTATTGGAGTCACCCTTTGCTGTCACTGAGCTGGAGTCCCTGACACTATTGCTGAGAGAGGACCTGCCATAAACATAATGGCTTCTATCTTTTCACACCTTCTAATTTCTGTGAATGGCTGCAAGCTGGCAGACATAAAGTAGAATTCAGCTAGCAAAGGAGTTGGAAAAATGTAGTTTGCAAGCTTCTAGTCCAAAAGGTGAGAAAGAAAGGATAGTAGGATGAGGCACAGAGATCTTCTTTAAGATGTCTTCTAGGAAATGAAACACTAAATGTAGTTGAATGAACTGGAAGGAAAGCCATTGCCTGAGTGGGAATGAATTGTTAATAGTGAAACAGAAAACTAGAGGAGCAAAATAAAATTTTTTTAAATAAGTCAATTATAAATTCCACGGGAAAACAAAGAAAGTAGTACATTAAAAGAAATAAAATTACAGTGCACTACTTGGTTCAGTTGTAAACAATGTTTCTGTAGACATAATAATACAAATTCTGAATATTAATTTAGCAAGCATTATGCATAATTTTATTGGGATATTGAGGCAAGCAAGAGAGTGTATGTGAGGGAAGTAGGTGAATTCATTCTAAATCTTAATCTGCCATGATAGTAATTGAATACATACATTCACACATGGGGGATAAAATCAAGAAATATAAGTTGGCTATGTGTATGTTTGAAAGTTTATCCTTTTAAAAAAAACAGAATAGTTAAAACAGAGAGTGGGAATCTGGAATGAGGTATAGGGTAATGGCACAGCTCTACAGATTTATATAATTTGCCTTAATAATGTACATATATTCTTTTGAAAGAGATACAATTTAATAAGAAGTTTTTATTTTCATAAATAAGGAAGCCCTCTGCACCCAAAAAGCCCCCAACTTCTCATAGAGCTTTCATTGTATACACAAATGTATGGTAATGATGAAAAGAAAATGCCATCACTGTCAGAGTAAAGCAATGCTTGACAGCTCTGAGTGGCATGATTTATTTATGGAAGGAAAAGTTGACTAAGCAAGAACTAATTATTATCTTTAGCCAGTATTCTGTACCATAAATTCACATACGTTTTACTATTCTTTAGATGAGCAATCATGGTTGCAAATACAATTGGCCTTTGAACAACATGGGTTTGAATTGTATGGATCCACTGACATGCAGATTTTTTCCAATAAATACCATACTGTAAATGTATTTTCTCTTTCTTATGATTTCCTTAATAATGTTTCCTTTTCTCTAGCGTACTTTATTGAAAGAACACAGCATATAATAATGCATATAACATACAACATATGTTGGTTGACTATGTTATTGATAAGGCTTCTGGTCAACAGTAGGATACTGGTACATTTGGGAGGAGTCAAAAGTTATACACAAATCTTCAACTGCCAGCACCCCTAACCCCTACATTGTTCAAGGATCAACTGTAGTGTTTCGTAAGGATACATGGAGCATATTGTTTTAGTCTTTGGCAAAGCCAAGATTGTTAGATAACTTTGAAATCTAAGTCCATTCTTTGAAGCAAAATTATATCTGGATAGAGATATTGACTGCTCACCATATTACCCACATTCTTGTCATTAGGTAGGACCATGTGACGTTATAGCCAATTGGCTATGAATGGAATAGATTTGTGTCCCTTCTGAGTCAAAGCATTTAGGAGCTAGTGCTTAAAGTTTCAGCCCTCTCCTCCCTAGCTTTGGTGATTATTGAGGAGAATATTACAAGATGTTGGCAATATCTTGAGTTGCTGAGTCACCACGTGAAGGATGGCTGCCCTACAAATCACCCATCATTCAGTGGATGTTGTGTGGTTGAAAAACAAACCCTTATTGTTTTAAATGCCTGAGATTTTTTGGCATTTGTGTTAATGAGACCTAACCCAACCTACCCTGACACAATGTTCTCTTGTATTATTTCATTTACTGTATAATTTTAAAATGTGCTATATAGAGAAATAACTTACTGATCTACCATCATAAATCCATCACTAGATGTATTTAGGCCATACTTCTGATAGGAACAATGGGCTATACTGAGTCCCACACACTCCCTTATACAAGGATCCTAAGATTACTTTCTTTACAGCAATCACTGGAAAAGGGAAATGCAGCAGGTGGTCACATAACAGACCTCTCCTCCGTATGAATTTAACTCAACTTTGAGGGAACGGAACTCAGAAATGAATGGCCACCGTGTTTTACCTGACAACTCACTAAGAAACCAGAATGAAAGAGGTTGGGCTGTAGACTGAGTCAAACATTTCAATCAGTCAATGCATCAGTGCAGAGCCTGCTGAGTTAAGTGTGTTGAGCCAAGTACAACATGAGACTGAAAATGAATGGGAGATATATTTATTCCCCCAACACAGGAAAGAAGAAACGCCATGGGAAAGCAACGTTAAACATTTATATGAAACGGCATCTCAACAAATACACAATACTGTACTTCAAATTGCATGCTTGTGCTGGGGCCAAGAATAAAGGAGATGATAGAAGTCAATCAATGGAGGGTGGTGTTTCCAGCTGGGCTTTGTAGGAGGCAAAGACAAGAATTAGTAGAAAAGTGAAAAGGATATATACCAGATGAAAATATTGGCATATAAGGAGGTACATGGAAGAGCAGGAAATGTGAAAAAGACAAGATCCATGTGGACAGAGGGAGAGTTCCCACAGGGAGACAAGAAAATGATATAGGGGTAAAGAGAAAATAGTGAGAGACTTGGAAAGCCAATGATACACAAACTGTTAAAAAGAATTGTTTGTGTGTCTTGTATTAAATGATCTGGAAAAGAGAGACACTATTGATGGGAAGAGAAGATGTATTAGGATTTAATGCAATGAGTCAACTATGAAATTACGAAATAATAGTTTGGGGTTTAGAAGGGAAGGGAAGAATTCAAAAGAAGAACTCTGAAGGATTTGAAGATGGATTAGATGGGAGGGTTAAAGAAAGAGAGACGATATGACTTATTCCAAGTTTTCAAGTTTGGGAAAAATGGTAAGTGGTCTGCTTTGGTGTAAATAAGGATCCTTCAAATTCAACACTAGTATTCTCCTATAATCCCAAGGAGAATAAATTAGACCCAAGGGATAGATAGAAAAGAGCAAGTGGGGAGGAAATGGACCCTAATATCGTTAGCTTTTTGAAGTCAATGATCATGCTTACTTATCTTAGTATCCTCTTCATGTATCTATTACAAGAGCCAGTACCTGAAGCCAACTAAAGACTAGTTAATGAGTGAAAGAATAAATTGGTTTAAAATGTATGCTCTAATTTAGCTTTCCCATATACCAAACATGTCAGCATAATCTCTAACCTCTTACTACACAGTGTGGGTTGAGGTCTCTATTCAGGGATTACCAAAGGATTTCTTACGAGAAACTCTCCCTGGGAAAGAAGCCAGGCTTGCCAAGATTGACCTCATATTGACACCCAAGTAATCAAAGGGAAGTTATGATTCAGGGTAGATAGTTAACTTATTTCTTACAATTAGCTGCACACAGCTCTGAATCCTGGACCTTGAGTGACTGAGAAATGAACTCTTATTGTTTCAAACCCCTTGAGATTTTGGCATATGTGTTTCTGAAACATAACCCAACTTAACTTTATACAATGTGCTCTTGTGTTGTTTCATTTACTACATAATTTTAATACGTGCTATTTATGAGAAATCACTACACCACCATCATAAATCCATCACCAGATGTATTTAGACTGAAAGGGCTGCTTCCCCATACAGCATAAATACAGTCTGTGATATTCATGTAACTTCAGTGGCTCAAGTCCTGGACTGGCCATCATGGAGGCATGAGAAGCTACAGTACCCAGAAGAGCAACCAAAATGAAAACATTCTGGCCACTTTGAAGAGTAACACGTCAGTAGCCTTGTCATGGAAATATGGAGACCATGGGAATATTCATAAATCCATTTGAAAATTCTTCCACGACCTCCCAGAAGTACTTGCAGAGGTGGGAGATCTTGCAAGGAGTTGAGGTCCAAGCATCAGTAAACTGAGGTCGCATTGGACAAAGTCAGGACATAGAGCCTTTGGCCGAAGTTCATGAGACTGTGACGGACGGCAGCAAAGCTGGTGTACATTAAAAACTCTTGAAGGTGCATTCCAGCCCAGAGGGGCCCCCTCTGACCTAGGAAAGAAGAGGGATGCATTAATAGCCCTCCAAAGCTTCTGATTGGTAAAAGGTACCCCATACGTCATTGCCAATCTCTTACCAAAATAAGGAAATATGCACAGAATTGGAAAACAATGAACTGCACCACACAGAAACTATTGTACAGACTTCTACTCCCACTTCAATTTTAGCCTCTCAACATGCCTTGCACTTTCTTTCCTGTGCCTGTCCCACCATCCAGTCTCAGCCTCTTCTTTACCAGTAGAGCCTCTGTTTTGTTCTGGGTGGTAATGTGCACAGCTAGTGCTTCCAGCTCGTGTGGGTGGGAAAGGCTACATTACACATTTCTAGGAGGATGCAGAAGTCTCTGAGTGATGCTTCCTTAGCAGCTTCATAAAAGTGGAGACTCCACTGGTATGTGCCCTTGCCCTTTGTCCTACCCCTTCTTGCTCTGAATGTAGGTCCCCAAGCTCACCCGAAATAATCTTGTGAATGCAAGGCTAAAACCCATGAAGACTAAAGCCTTGTGCCTAGGGGGGCTGAATAAAGAGATAGAAGGAGAATAGGACCCCAGTGACACTATAGAGCCACTATATCAACCATGGGTTGCCCACCTCAAGATGCCAGGTTATGAGAGAAAAATAATACTCCAATCAGATTAAGCCACCTGCTGGGTTTCGGTCACACATGGCCAACACATTCCCTAACTTATCACTGCCTTTCCCTCTTTCTTAAGGCAGTCACTCCAACTGTACTGCTCTATTTCCTCTTCTCAACTGATGACTCCTTCATATGCCACTGCAAACCCCCCTCCCTCCCTGGCCTTCAGTAGCAGAATGATCTCCCTCTGCACCTGTTCACTGATTGTGGCACATGAGTCGCATTTCTACTTCCCTGTATTTCTATTAACATTTCCTTTGTACATGATGCACCTTCCCAACTACATTCTGATGGCAGAGATTTATGTCTCACCCATTATTGTTTCTTTTTGGATTTCTTTTTTTGAACTTCTGCTTTTTGGATTTTTAAAACTTTTTTCACTTTACACTTAGCAGAACTTGGCCCAAGTGCTACCCTTATGAAATTCTGGTTAGCAATTTTATACTTGTTTAAGCAGCGTAGAGGGTGGGGGCAGGAGTGGGAAGCTTGTTTAAAATCTTTTAAAAATGTAATTCCAGAGGACTTTTGCACTAAAGTTAGTTCATGGGCTCTTTGGTCTCAACTTCAAATTTATAGTACACTAATTATGATTCATTCAGCATAATAACGCCAGACGCTGGCCCACACACACAGCACTAGACACAGCCAGCTACTACCAAAGCTGCTCAAAACACCATCTCGGGACGGGCGGGGTGGGGGGCGTCCTTTATTTGAGCACTGCTAACTATTCCTGAGGAAGTGTTGAGTGACTCATCTACTCCCTTCCAACACCTCCACCTCTCCATCCTGTGCCAGGTCCATCTGGCTTCCTATGGTCAAAATAGCATCCTGGGATGACTGTCCTAGAACGCACCAAGATGGATAGACAGAATGGTGAAGGCTCCTCAGAGCCACTCAGGTGGTTTCCTGGAACAGAATCTTTGGTTTGACAGTGTCGTAAAGTTTCCCTACTGCCCCCACCAGGTCCTCTCCACTGCATTATTTCTCAGTAACTGTAAGGTCTGTCCAATGTCCATCAAACATATTGGTCAAGAACTTCAATTTGTCTCTTCAGATGTTCCTCTCCAAAGTTGAATGGATTGCCATGGTGCAAGTTGGCGAGGGTATTAGATACCTCCACTCATCTATGTAGCAACACAGCTGCTACTCAACTGAGGAAAATTATACCGGGGCCTCACCAGCCCTGACATGTGCAGCAGCAGTTCCCACTGCCCCAGATGCAGAACAGAGCACGCTCCCACCTCAGGACACCAGCTAGCAAAGCCAGCCAAGCCTGCCTCTTGGTTCGCTCTGGTGTCCCACCCTACTACATTAAATTTGGACTCAAGTAGGGCCTGCATTAAAAAGTCTCTAAATTATTCGGTATGTGGCCCTCCAGATATTTGGATTGCTGAGATTCTAGGGGCCTTGCAAGCAGCTGCAGACCACCCAGATAGCCACTAGGGGGTTCCCCACTAGCATCTGCCAGAACCAGAGGGCTGAGTCCCTGGAGCTTTCTGGTATATTAGAACTTATCAAACTGCTATTTTCTCCTTCCATTAAGATTCAGAAAGCAATAAGAATGTGTAGATGCCAAATGTGGAGGAACTTTCATTGTTTTACTTTCATTTGCTCTTGGAGAAAAAAAATTTAACTTTGGCCAGCAGTATCAAAGCAGGGTGGGGGTAGCAAGAAAGCCACCAGAATGGCCCTCTGATTCTCAAAGTGTAGGGCACAGGGATTTCTCTGTCTTTGAGGAAGCAGGAATCATGTCAGAGCTACCCAAACACAAGATTTTAGTAGGGAAGTCTACATATTCTTTTTTTCTAATTCAAGTTTTTATTGAAATAATCATAGGTTCACATGCAGTCTTAAGGAATAATGCTAAGAGACTTCACGTCTGCTTTACTCCAATGGTAACGTTTTTCAAAACTATAGTACACACGACAACCAGTATGCCGACACTAATAAAAGCCATTGATCTTATTTAGATATTCCCCAATTTTACTTGTAATCCTGTGAGTGTGTGTGAATGTGTGTGCCAGTGGTGGGGGAAGGTGTTTAGTTCTATGCAATTTATCATCCGTAGGTCCATGCATCCATCACCCCAGTTCAAGACACTGAATATTTCCACCACCACAAGGTTCCCTTATGTTGTCTTCTTAGAAGCTCACCCACATCTCTCCTGAGCCCATGACAACCACTAAACTGCCTCCATTTTTAAAAATTTGTTGTTTCAAAAATATCATATGAATGGAATAATACAGTTTGTAACTCTTCAGGATTGGATTTTTTTTCCCAGTATAATTCCCTGTAGATTCATCCAAGCCAGTGTGAGTGTGTCTGTATTCCAGTAAGCTTACTCATTCACTTGTTGAAGTACATCTGGGCTGATTAGAGATTTGGCTATTATAAAACTACTATGAACATTGGTGTTTTTAGCAGAGATGCTAGCTAATGGTGTTAGACATTTTTACATGCTTACTATTTAACTGACCCCCTCTACAGTGAAATCTTTTCATGTCTCAAGACCATTTTGTAAGTAGATTGTTCACTTTTCGACTGTCTGGTTTCGAGACTTCTTTGTATATTCCGGTTGATAATCATTTGTCAGATATGTCTTTTACAAGTATTTTCTCCCCATCTGTGGTTTATCTTTTCATATTCTTTATACGGACTTTCCCGTAACAAAAGGTTTTTAAGTTTAATGACTAATTTATCAATATTTCCTTTCATGATTTATGCTTTTAATATCAAGACTAAAAATTCTTTGCCTAGCCCTAGATCCAGAAAATTTTTTCCTGTTTTTTCTAAAGGTTTTATTATTTTATACTTACCTTTAAACGCATGATCCATTTTGGTTAGCTTTAGGATAACAGATTTAGGTCAGTGTGTGTGTGTGTGTGTGTGTGTGTGTGTGCGCGCACGCGCACACACACCACGTATGTTGTGCACCTTGTTGAAAAGCTGTCCTTCCTCCACTGAATTGCTATTGTACCTTTTCCAAAACCACTTGGGCATATTTGTGTGGATCTACTTCCAGGTTCTGCACTCTGTTCCGTTGACCTATATGTTGAACTCTTTCACCCATTCCACGTGGTCTCGATTATCATGGCTAGACAGTGAGGCTTACTATCAGAAAGATTGATTCCCCCCTCTTTATTCTTCATCAAAGATGGTTTTACATAGTTTTCTAAAGTCCGTTGTGCTTTTCCACATAAATTTTAGAATAAGCCTCTTTGTTTCTATAAAAAGTTACATTGCTGATTTTGATAGTATTCTCAGTTTAAGTAGAATTAACAACCTCGCTCAACCTTGTTGGGTCTTCTAGTTCATGAACTTCTTTCCTTAGCATTTTTTAAAATTGTCAGCCTTTCCAATAGCATTTTTTAAATTGTCAGCCTACAGATTCTATACTTATTTTTTATCACTAACCATTTCATTTTCTTCCAAATGATTGTAAGTGATACTGTGTTTCTAAGTTCAGTTTACACATGTTCATTGCTAGTATATAGAAATGTGATTGATTTTCATGTGTTGATCTTGTATCTGGTGGCCTTGCTAAATTCACTTATTTGACTTAGGAGTTTGTTTTTCATAAATTCTCCAGAATTTTCTGCAGAAACAATGATGTCATCTGCAAATAGTTTCTTTTTTTTTTTCAACCTTTTTCCTTTCCCTTCTTTTTCTTGCCTAATTCCAGTGGTTAGAACTCCCAGTACTATGTTAAACAAGCATAGTAAGAGCAGACATCTTTACCTCATTTCTGATCCCAGAGGAAAAGCATTCAGTGATTTACCATTAAGTTTGATGCGAGACATCGACTTTTTGTAGATGCCCTTAATCAAGTTGCAATATTTCACCTCCATCCCTGCCTTGCTAAGAGGTTTTATCATAAAAGGGGGTCATTTTTTTCTACATCAATTGATATAATCATATGATTTTTTATCATGGCGTGACAGATTACATGATCAATTTTCAAATGTTGTACCAGCCTTGTGTAGCCATAATAAAGCCTACTTGGCCAGGGTACATAATTCTTTTTCTACAGTATTAGATTCAGTTTGCTTAATTTTTTGTTAGAATTTTGCATGTAAATTCATGAGAGACATTGGTCTATAGTTTTATTTCTTTTGTACTATCTCCCTGGTTTGGGTATCAGGAAAATATTCGCTACAAAAAAATGAACTAGGAAGTGTTCCTTTCTCTTGTGCTTTTTGGAAGAGATTGTGCAAAATTGGCTTTAATTCTTCTCGGTTGTTTTGTAGAATTCTCCAGTGTGCAGGAAAGAGTTAACGTCACATACCTGAGATTGTGTTCCTTAATAAGCCCTGCTTACAAGGTTGACCCTTGACTGGGTCTAGAAACTTGAGTGGTAAATAGCTTCCTAAAGTGATAATACCACTTTCCCTAACTGCTAAGGATGCTACCTAAACTCTTCGTGTGATATGGCTTGTGTTAAACCACTGCTTTCCTTCTGGGTATCTGGAATTTTAGTAACCATGCTCACTCACACAGGCACTATGTGCCTAGATGAGCAACCTCAATAAAAACCTTACTCCTAGGCTCAGATGAACTTCACATGTGTTGTCATAACTCTTTGTTGGAGGAATTAAAAACTATTTCACTCCACTGAGAAGTGACTCTTGGAAACTTGCATTTGGATTCCTTAAAACTTCACCCCACGTGCCTGTCCTTTTGCTGATCTTATTCTATATCCCTTTGCTTCAATAAATCTTAACCATGAGTATAACCAAATGCTGGGCTCCCTGAGTCCTGCTAGAGAACCTGGGGGTAGTCCTGAGGATCCTAAATACATGCAGTGAAACCATCTTGGCCTAAGCATTTCTTTTTCAGGATGCTTTTAATAGAAAATTCAATTCATTTAATAATTCTAGGTATATACAAGTTAGCTGTTTTACCTTGGTTGAATTTGGGTAGTTTGTTATTTTCAAGGAAACGATCCACTTAGGCCAGGTTTTCCATTTATGAGCACAATGTGTTCATAGCATTGCCTTGTTATCTTTTCAATGGCTGCAGGATTTATAGTGTTGTCTCCCATTTCATTTCCAATGTTGGTTATTCACTCTTTCTATTTTTGCCAATCTTGCTGGAGATTTTTTTTTATTTTATTGAGTCTTTTTAAAAATACTAGTTCTTTTAATTCATAGATTTTCTCTATTATTTTCCTATTTTTTACTTCATTGATTTCCGTTTATTATTTCCTTCATTATGTTTCTTTTGGGTTTGTCTTGCTCTTCTTCTAGTTTCTTAAGGTACAAATATAGATTATTGTTTCAAGACCTCTCCTTATTTCTAATGTAAATATTTAGTGCTATAATTTCCCTCACAGCACCATTTTAGCTACATCTCACTTTTATTTTTCTTCTTTTGTATCTTGTATTTTCATTTCTACTCAGTTCTGTGTTTCTAAAATTTTCCTTTGGAATGTCCTCTTTGACCTATGGGTTATTTAAAAGTATTGTGTTTAATTTCCATCTTCCAATTTTAGGTATTTTCCTGGTATCATTCTGTTATTGATTTCTAGTTTTATTCAATTGTAGTCAGAGAACTCTATAATTTCTTTTAAATTTGCTGATACATCTTGGTGAATATTCCAAGAGAGTTTTAAAAAAATGTGTATTCTGTAGTTGTGTGAAATTTTCTATATATGGCACCTAGATTCTGTCGATCGAATACCGTGGTTCAGATGTTCTACATCCCTACTGATTTTCTACTAGTTCTATCAGCTGTTGAGAAGGTGACGTTGAGGTCTCCAACTATAATTGTGTATTTTCTATGTCTCTTTTATCAGTTTTGATTCATGTATTTTAAGGCTTTGTTTTTGGTGCATGCGTATTTAGGATCATTATGTCTTTTTGGTAGATTGATTATTTTATCATTAATGTCATCTTGTCTAGTAAATTTTTGTCATGAAGTCCACTTTATCAAACAATAACGTAGCCACTCCTGATTTCTATATTACTGTTTTAATGATGTATCTTTTTCCTATCCTTTTATTTTCAATTTATGTATTGAATTTGAAGAAGTGGCCTTCTCAGAAACAACATATAGATTGGGCATTATTTTTTTTCCTTTATTTACTCTACCAACCTCTGTCTTTTGACTGATATGTTTGGACCTTTTACTTTTTTTCTTTTTTTTTTAAGATTTTATTTATTTATTCATGAGACACACAGAGACACAGGCAGAGGAGAAGCAGGCTCCGTGCAGGGAACCCAACGTGGGACTCGATCCCAGGTCTCCAGGATCACACCCTGGGCCAAAGGCAGCGTTAAACCACTGAGCCACCCAGGGCTCCTCGACCTTTTACATTTATAGTAAATATTTGTATGTTAGTGTATAAGTTTGACATTTAGTTATTTATCTGTTTGTTTTCTTTGTTTCTCCTCTCTCTCTCTCTCTCTCTCTCTCTTTCTCTCTCTCTTGTTTTCCTGTGGGCTATGTGAACACTTTTTACAGTTCCATCTTTATTTCTAGTGTCTTTGAGTGCATCTCTTTATCTTGTTTTCATAGTGGTTGCTCTGAGCGTCATACATATATGTCTTATAACAATCTACTGCTGTCAGTAGAAACACTTGGAGTGAAATATAGAAGCCTCATCACTATTTATGTCCCTCTGTCTTCCTCATTTTTAAATATTATTGTCTTGAGTATCAGATGGTATTATCATTTTTATTTCAACCCTCTACTATGGTTTGCGCAGAGTCAGGAGTCCCCATCTTCTCACACTGACAAGTTTAGGGATTCCTGAAACCACATTTCCTTATTACACTAACTTCTAGTTTGGGCATCTCCAAGACTGTAGCAGACCTAAAAATTTTCTGGAAAGACTCACAGAACACACTGAAGAAAGACTATTATACTCACAGTTAGTGTTTATCAGAGCAAAAGGATACAAATTAAAATCAGCCAAGAAAAGAGGTATATGAGTGGAGTCCAGGAGAGTTCCATGTGCAGAGTCTAGTTGTCATCTCCCAGTGAAGTCTTGGAGAACTCAAATTCTCCTAGTAATGATCTGTGTCAACATTCAGAGTATTGCCAGCAAGGAAGGCTCACCTGAGTCTTAGTGTCCAGAGACTTTTTTGGAACTTAGTTATATAAACTGGATGGCTGTCCTCAGTCTCCACCCCTTGCAGAAGTTGAACTAATACCAAATGTCCCAAGGCCTCTGCCACAAAGCACTGTGAGCATAGGCTATTTGATGTGAACCAAGGTCCCAGGTAAACAAAAACACTCTTGCTAGTTAGGACATTCCAAAGGCTTAGAGAGTACCTCCAGGGGCCAAATACAAAGGCCAGACTTCTCTTTAGGTAAGGTATATACTTTACCACATAATTTGCAAAACTATATACTAAACCTGTACTAGAAGATTACTACATATTCTTTACTACATAATTTGCAAAACCCTTGAGAAAAAAAAATAGTCTGTGCAAGTATTTATAGTTCTACTTTTTCCATTGTTTCCTCTTCCTTCCTGATGATCCATGTTGTTTTTAAACCATTTCTACATGGAGAATTTTCTCCAACCAATCTTTAAAGGTGGGTCCAGTAGCAACACATTCCTTTATTTCTCCTTTGTCTCAGAATATCTTTATTTCTTCTTTATTCCTGAAGGATACTTTCATCAGGTAAAGAATTTGTGATTGACAGTTCTTTCCATTCAGCACTTGAAAAACATTATGCTACTTCTTTCTGGCCTCCAAGGTCTCTGAAAAGAAGTCCACTCTCATTTGAATTGGTGTTCCCTTATAAATAATCTATTGTTTGGTATGCTTTCAAGATCTTTCCTTTGTCTTTCATTTTCACAGGTTTTAATTATGGCATGTCTTGACATGGATTTCTTTTGGCTTATTCTGTTTGGGGGTTTTCTTATCTTCATGGATCTGTTCCTTTGTGCCCTTTGCCAAATCCGGGACATTTTTAGCCAATACTTCTTCAAATCCTCTTCCAGTCCACTCTCTTTCTCTTCTTCTTCTTCTCAGACTCCGAAGGTAAAAATGTTGAATCTTCTTTTTAAAGTCCTATACTTGGAATCCCTGGGTGGCTCAGCAGTTTAGCACCTGCCTTCAGCCCAGGGCATGATCCTGGAGTCTGGGGATCAAGTCCCATGTCAGACTCCCTGCATGGAGCCTGTTTCTCCCTCTGCCTATACCTACCCCCCCCCTTGTTTCTCATGAATAAATAAATTTAAAATCTTAAAAAAAAAATAAAGTCCTATATTCCCTGAGGCTCTGTTCATTTATGTCAGTCTGTTTTTTTCTTTGTTGTTTGTATTGGGTGAATTCCGTTTTTCTGTCCTCAAGTTCATTGATTCTATTCTCCATCAAGGAAGAATGTTACCCCTGTCTGCTTATCATAGGTGGAACTCCTAATGGCCAGTAGTATTGAGCACATTGAATGTAGTCAGAAGGACTCTCCTTTGATGTGGGTGAGGAATCAGCTTCCTGAGTCTGCCTTCCATTGCAAGGATGGGGGATGGGAAATGCCAGATCTGGATGGCCTTCTGTTGGCCCGGAGACATAAGATGCTCTGTCTCTGTTTTGTTTTTTCAGTCCTGGGACCTCTAACAAATTCATCTTCTCTCTTTCAAAGTTTTTCACGGGCGATCTCTTGCATTATTTCCAGAGCTTATAACTGTACATCAATGAGGAGGAGCACAGGGAAAAGGGGATTTGATCGATTTTTGACATCCCCTTAAAAACCTAAGAAGGGCTAAGCAGAGATGCCCAGAGACCAGATTGAAGGCCTGTTGGTCAGAAGAGTCACTATAATTGTGTTTGTGTAAGAAACCAAACACACAGAAGAAATTTGATTGGGTAAAGAAAGGAATTAGAAGTGACCCAATAGCCATATAGCATAGCATGACCTATGGGTTACTGGGATGTATTTGTGCATAAGGAGAATAGTGAGGAAAACTTATTTGAATGGGAGAAGAGGGGCATCATATTTTTACATTTAGAAACTTCAAAAACTATTATTATACTACTTTACCATTTATAAATAGGGAAACTGAGGCTCAGAGAGGTCAGTTAACACTTCTAAAGAGACAGAGCTGGACTTTAAAGCCAGGTCTGCCTGTGTCTGGAATGCATACCTCTTTCACTGCACCTTTCCACCTCCTGCGAATGGGTCTAGACCTCTGTCTTTGGAGTCAAAAGGTACTTCTAGAGCTAAATGAGCCTTGGTTCTTACTTTCATTATTCTGTCCCTTATTCAGACTTGGCAGCAGTGAAGCATTTGGGGTAAAACCAGCATAAGGAAACCATAAACTTTCTTTAAAACAGCAGGGCTGAAGCAACCCACCTGAGCATTATTGACCCGCAGTCCTTCCTCTCTGCCCATTGCATCCTCTTCTCTTTCAAGCACATGATGGGACCAGTTCTGGAGCAGCATGGGATTCTCTTCACTGTCCGCCTGCCAGCCTTCCTTAGTAAGGACTCCTCACCTTTGGTGCAAGCAAATACAGATAAATAAATGTGTCTGAAATTGGAAAAAAGCTGGATGGGGTGGGGTTGCCATGAGGAAATAAACTGGCATAAATACAACCTGGCGAGGAGGAAAGAGAGGCCTGATTCCTTAGGATCATTTGTTTTATTTCTTACTGTTAAAGTCTGAAAAGGCTGAGTTCACTGAGACAAATTCTCCTCCCTTCTCATCTCCACTAAGCCCAAATTGAGACATTTATTAGAACTGAATTTAAAAAATTTTTAAGTCTCTTTCATCCTAGAGAGAAATAATTGTGTGTAGCTTGTGTGCCCTATAATAATAGCTGCAATTAATCTGTTGAAGGTCTGTACTATTCAAAATGCAATAGATGGGAGTGATGGTTGCTCCTTGGTTTTGTAGCCTTTGGCTTTGAAACAAAGACTGCAGGTTTGAGGGGAGATGATACAGCATAAAACCCAAGAGCCACCTCTGTCAGCAACTCTGCTACGTCTTCATCTACAATGTCCTGTGGATGTCAACTTTGGGGGGAAATGTTATGGTTTAAAAATCAACTCTCTCAAGTTTGACTATAAATCTCTTATGGAAATTAAAGATGAAAAACACATTTCTTTTTCACTGGTCTCATTTGTCTAATAAATGCCTTAGGGACTCACAGCTCAATCAATGTTTCCAATCTCCTGAATTAAATTATCTTCTTTTCGTGAGCTAGATAAAAATGATTTAAGTAGGTGGAATAATCTGGCTTTTATCTTAGTGTTATTGACTGAATGACAGTATCATCAATGTTTCTTCCCTCCTGTGTTATTTATTTCAAGAACACTCTGGAATTGCTGGGGGGAGGGGATTGTTTCACTGAAGATTATGTCTCCAAATTAGACTCAACAAATAGAGTGTTCCTATTTACCCTTTGGAGTAAAAGTCCAAACTTGAGGCCAGTGGCGTTCCTCAAACAAAAGTAGATTTAGTGCTCTTCAAATCAGAGCATTCATAATACATTTAAGAGCATTCTTATATAAAACAAGAGAGACACAAATTAGAATTACAGAAGAAACATAGGAAAATGTCTCTATCCTTCAATAAGAATAGTTTATCTTGGTATATTTCACTTATTTGTTTATTATACAAACATTTGTTTAGCAATCATTATGTACTAGACTCAAGACCAGGCTATGTGGGTGTAAAAATGAATAATGCAGGGGCTTGGAATTCATTCACTTTACAGATGGAGAAGAACCCATATAAATAAATGATGTTGATACAGTGTATAAATGCTGTAGCTGAAATATACAACTGTGTCCTATGTGGTTGGGAGTTAGGATAGGAGCAAACCTTCATGACATATAATTTAAAGCAACTCCATT
Organism: Canis lupus dingo; assembly: GCF_003254725.2. Lineage (NCBI taxonomy): Eukaryota > Metazoa > Chordata > Mammalia > Carnivora > Canidae > Canis > Canis lupus. Next base: position 6,699,183 of record NC_064277.1, read on the forward strand.
CAATAGAAGTTTCTGTGATGATGGAAATGTTTGATTTTGACAATGTGCAATAGGACAGCCACTAGCAGCATGTGGCTATTGAGCACTAGACATTTTTAGTTTTATTTCATTTCAACTACTTTTAATAGGCACATGCAGCTAGTACCTACCATCTTAGATAGCATAATACTAAAGTGGAGTTTCTCAAGCCTTCAGTCTTCAGCAGAACCACCTAAAGACCTCAATTCTAATTCAGTAAGTCTAGGGTAGAATGCAAGAATTTACATCCCCAGAAGCCCAAGTGACCCTGATACTTCAGGTCCATGGATCTCACTCTGGGAAGCACTGTTCTAAAGGACTCAAGTCCCAGGAAATCAGCACAGGGCAACACTTGTCCTTTGTTAGATAGACTTATGAAGTTAATGAGGTGTGTTCTAGGACCCTCACTTTCATGGCCTCTTTCAACACCTATGAGAGGTTTCAGCAGTGTGTCCCTCAGGTCATAATTTATAAAATTTATAAAACCCAGGATTGGTTAAGACCACTCTGACAAACTCTCCATTACCTTTCCTTTTCTGTTGGGTCATGTGAAGGGCCCAATAGCATTTTGGGGATGGTGCTAAGGGGAGATTGAATTGGACATCTATTTTTTTTCACTAAGAGGAGTACATTTTTGTGGTTTCCAGCCATGTGCATGTATGGAATTACTACAGGTGGTTCTGGAACACAAATTTTATTAAGAGTGCTCCTACCACCCACTCTGCTGACCTGCTGGCACTGAGCAGGAGGCCCAGGCCTATAGGTTGTTGCCTTATGTCATCTTTGCAGCACAAAATAGAAGTATGTGAATCATAGGGGGAAACAAGTTTAGAAATAGAATCTGTGAGAAATATTTTCAATCATCAGACATTTATAATTGTAACTGGAGGGTTCAGTTCTTAAAGGCACCTAGTCAAAATGGAAGCTCCCTCCAGAGAAATATATTGATGACTCAGCAAATACAACTAAAAACAAACCATTCTCTTTTGCTTTCTTTTTGAAAAGAAAACAATATTTTGATAAAGCTTGAAGATACTGTTTTATTTGCAATGTGGTAAGAGGTTTTAGGGTAGATCAACAAAACAAGTAAAAAATTAGAGTCCCAATATGGATATAAAAAAGAGATATTTGTTTTGGTCATCATTACATTTACTTATTAAAAAACTAAAATCTAAAAATCCAACCAAAAATGAATGTAAAATTTATAAAGATGAGCAGTGTGTTTAATAAGGATTATTATGATATTGAGAAGTGATTTGTAGCAAAAAAATATTCCATATATTAAACCAAAAATGGAAATTCATTTAGAGAAAGCAATACATTTTGAGTGGAAAATCAACTATGAAAGCTAAGAATACTAGACCAAGAAGCTTGGTACCATCCTGAGGGCAGAAAAGGGCACTCAAAGTGTTCTGTGCATTGTTATCATGATACTGAGAAGTAATTTATAGCAAAAATATATATATCCCTTATATTAAACCAAAAGTAGTAATTCATTTAGAGAAAGTAATACATTTTTTAATTTATTTTTTATTGGTGTTCAATTTACTAACATACAGAATAACCCCCAGTGCCCGTCACCCATTCACTCCCAGCCCCCGCCCTTCTCCCCTTCCACCACCCCTAGTTCGTTTCCCAGAGTTAGCAATCTAGAAAGTAATACATTTTTGAGTGGAAGTAAAGTATGGGCTCTTTGGGTTGTTTGATATTCTAATTAATTAAGAAGAGCAAGTCCTACAGAAAAATGGGAAAAGACTGAACACTTACTGATTTGGCACAAACCATGGATATTACCAACAAGAGTCAAACTCATAAGAAGCCACTACATAAGAACCTTGGTGACAAAATATTTTATGAGTGTTGCCAATTCACAGATTTTTTTAAGAGATTAATCTCTGTACCAAAAAGAGTTTAAAATTTCTTACATTTCAGTTATTGTATGAAAAAAACCAATAGATGTTTTTCTAAATTTGACGCTAATTCTAAAAATTTGGCAAAACAAATTGGGAAAATAAATAATCTTTCTTTTTTTGGTATACTCTCAATCATTCAAAACAACTTCAATCAACAGTGCTAGAGGAGAGACTGAATTATCTTCCTAGTTTCTTTATAGGAAAATATTACCAAATTGCCATTTGAAGAGACTGAAGCACAAAGAATCTAGGAGAAACAAGTACTAGAGGAGAATCAGCTAATTAATTAAAAAGTTATTTTTATTTTTGTAGTGTTTGTGGTATTTGTCCACATTTTAAATTTAATGATTTTAAATTTAATGGTGCATTATTTCTTTTGTCATTTTAAATATTTAATTTAAATATTCATTTGTATTTGCAATTTTGTATTATTTTTTTCTTCAAGCAGACCCATGAATTATAAAAGCTTTAGGCCCCATGAAATACGAATTTAACCCACCTTTTCCAAATATCTATGAAGTGAGTTGAAATAACACTTCTATGTAAATGGACTTAGGAAGAGCCTTCTTCACTACTTCAATGCTTACCACAGTGCCTATCACACAGTATCATAAAAATTTTTTAAAGAATAAACAAAGAGTAAAATTCATGTTCAAATAGTGGTAAGCAATTATCTGAGACAGAGCTATGTGCATCGAGGGGGGATAAGAGATGGGTCAGGGGAAACTTTTTTTTTTTTTTTTGAACATCGTATTTTGATGCTCTTCAGGAATTCAGACTTAATGATCTTGTGAAGGGGACTCTGCTAGATTTTGTAGGTCTAAAGCTATATTTGACAGTTCCTCAAGGAGCTCTAAGTCCAGATGAGGGAACAGAACCTATGTAAAATAGAACTCACCCTTCATTAAGTGTCATTGGGGTGGTAAGATAGTGCAATGGGTATTAGAGGAGAGAGACCACTGGGAGCTGATGTATTTGGGACAAGTTCATGGAGAAGTAGCTCTGAAGCCGAGAAAAGGCGAGGAGGTCAAAGGCTGGGAAAGACAAGTGATGGAGGTGGGAACACATGTGGTCTACTTAGAAGAGGACAGAAGGCAAACCACTTGGTTAATAGGGAGATTAGACAGGAAAGTCCTGAAGGGGAAAGCTGGAGCTACTTTGAAAAAACCAGCTATGAAAGCCAAGAATCCTAGACCAAGAAGCTTGGTACCATCCTGAGGATAGAAATCACACACAAAAGAAAACAAGTGTCTAGTGCAGTTCAGATCACTTTGTCCCTGTGGCATAGAGGTGGGCTTGGAAAGAGAGACTCTAGTCAGTGAGAAGACCAGGTGGGAGGCGACCCCAGTAGCTCGGGCAGGAGGAGACGCAGGCCAGAACTGAAGAGTAACACAGCAGAGGAGGGATGAAACTGAGAAATGGGTCTGGGGGTTTTACAACCCTCACTGAATGTCTAATGCACAGCAGAAGCTTTTTTCCTGGACCACTTCATTTAATTGTCAACAACTATCGGAAATAAAGGCCATCATCCCCACGATAGGGGCAAGGACACTGGGGCTCAGTGAGGTGAAGATGCTCATTACCAGGTAGGTAGATCAGGCTCTGTATTCCACAAACACGTCCTTTCCATATACCACATTGCCACAAAAGGAAAGAGGGAGGTAGAGTCAGTCACAGTTTCTAAGTTTGCATCATGGAAACTGGGATGAGTGGAAATAAAGAAGCATCTGTTGGAGAGCTGGTGGGGTTGAGAGAGGAGGAGAGAAATGGCTGGATTTAAAGGAAATCTTTTGTAGGCAACTATTTCTATGATTTTTATTTGAACAGCTGGAGGACAGTTTCTTTCTCCTTGTTCTCCCGGCCTGACAAGTATTTGGAGCCCTGGGACTTTGAGAGAATCACTCTGCAGCTGTCCCTGACATTTGAAAATCTGTTCCCAGTTTGAATTAAGTGGAGTCTTCAGTCTTGGTTATGAAAGCTATTGCAAAAAATGCGGTAGAGAGCAGTTTATTTAAGCTTTTCTTCCTTGTTGCAACTGACCTTCTAAATAAAAATACACAATCCAAACAGGCCTCTCTGTCTCTCGGGAGGGAAGGACTAGGAGGTAAGACCCAGAGCCAACCAAAGTTCAGAGCTTCGTATCTAACTCTGCATTTCTCCCACACCGTGGTCACACTTGAGGTAAAACTAATAATATATGAGTACTGCTTCCATGTTATGTCCTCCATTTTCTCTGTCTAAAGCTCTGTCCTTGAGGAGAATTCAAATGCTAGGGTATGCTCATGAGAGATGTGTTCCTTCTGTTCAATAAAGGGGTTGGTATTTATGTATTTCCACAATTTACATTTTAACAAAGACATGTTGATTCATTTGAGTGTTTCCTGACTGGTCAGTTTTCTGTTTATCTTGTGTTCATCTTCCAAGGACGACTCACCATAGCAGCAAAACATCCCCCTCTTAACAGAAATTTTTAAAAAGCTGATCACTTCCAAAGTTCCTCTTGCTACTGAAAGTGTGAAAATCAGAGAGAAACACCAGTGCTTCTACAACAGGAAGCTGAGTTTGAAGACACTGTAGATATCCTCTTTGGTTGGAGGAAAAGATATTAAAAGTGAAAGTAACAATCTCTACTTGCACCAACTAGTCAAGCACTGTTTTAAAATGTTCTTCTTAAATTGCACTAGTGCTATGTGGTCACTGTAAAAGACACAAATGTTATAGAAATATTCTCCTAGAATATTCCTTCACTGCTTATCACAGTTGATTAGACTGTTGTGAAAATCACATACACACATTTCAACATAAAACGTATAGTATGTATTCCAGGTATAATGCAAAGAATTCAGACAGTGCTGTAATCCATCACTCTGGGCTCTGTGCTACTATAAAATCACCCTGGAATCATCAGCGCTCAAAAAACCTTTCTGAAGTGATGGGCAAGGATTCTGATGTATCTGTTCATAGACATGAGGAAGTGTAGAAAACGAAGCATTTTTTCCAGGCCCAAGCAGAATAAAAATAATATAAAGTCAGTGTGAGGTTGCCAACTGTCTTGATTGTAAAGAGCTCTTTTTAAATCTGCGAATGTGTCTTTCATGTTTTGCTGTTAAAATATCCTTTCTTTGAAATAATTTATACCCATAATAGATGATAATTTGGGATTTTTTCTAATGTCATTTATTACAAAATAAAAAGTTAGCAACACTAGTTCAGTTTTTAACCATTTTATATTTTTTAAGCGTACAATTAAGTGCCATTAAGTACATTTACAACGTTGTGCAACCATCACCACCATTCCCAGAATTTATCATCCCCCCAAACAGACAGACTATACCCATTACACAGTAGTTCCCCATTTCCCCCTCCCCAGGGCCCTGGTAACCTCTCTTCTATGTTCAGTTTCCATGAATTTGCCTATATAGGAGACTCATAAACGTTAAATCACAAATTTGTCCTTTCCTGTCTGACTTATTTCACTGAGCAAAATGTTTTCAAGTTTCATCCATGTTGTAGCCCGTGTCAGAATTTGGTTCCTCCTTTAAACTGAACCATACTCTATTCTACAGATGTTCTAGTTGGTCTATCTATTCATTTGTTAATAGACCTGTGGGTCGCTGCTCCCTTTTGGCTGTTATAAATAATGCTGCTGCAAACCTTAATATACAAATATTTGTTTGAATCTTTCAAGTCACTGGGCTGTATACCTAGAAGTGACATCACTGGATCATATGGTAATTTTATGTTTAACTTTTCGAAGAAATGCCAAACTGTTTTCCACAGCATCTGCACCATGTTACATTCCTGCTGGTGTGCACAAGGGTTCAAATTTCTCTACATTTTCACCAACACTTGTTATTTTCCACTCTATCATTTTATTAATACGTAATGTCATCCTAATGTGTGTGAAGTGGTAACTCACTGTGGTTTTGACCTAAATTTTCCTAATGACTAATGATGATGAGCATCGTCTCATGTATGATAGATCTTCTTTGGAGAAACACTTATTCAAGTCCTTTGTCCTTTTTTGAATTGATTTGTTTGTTTTGTTGTTGAGTCACAGGAGTTCTTCGTATATTTTAGGTAGTATTCCCTTATCAGATATTTGATTTGCAAATATTTTTCTCCCATTCTGTGTGTTGTCTTTTTACTCTATTGTTAGTGTACTTTGATGCACTTTTTTTTTTATTTTGAAGAATTCTATTTATCTAATTTTTATTCTTACCTGTGCTTTTGATCTTATATCCAAGAAACTATTGCCAAATCCTATGTTATGAAGATCATGTTTTCTTCTAAGAGTTTTATAGGTTTTTGACCCTACATTTAAGTCTTTGATCCACTTTGACTCGATTTTTATATATATATATAAGGTAAAGGACCAACTTCATCCTTTTCTATGTGAATATCTACTTTTTCCAGCATAATGTGATGAAAATCCTGTCATTTCCCTATGACTGGTCTTGGCACTCCTGTCAAAATTCACCGTGTATGGGAGGGGATTTTTCCTGCAATCTTTATCCTATTCCACTGGTCTAAATGTTTGTCTTTATACTAACATCACATTGTTTTGATTACTGTGGCTTTGAAGAAAGTTTTAAAATCACAAAACATGAGTCTTTTAGCTTTGTTCTTCCCTTTTAAGATTGTTTGGCTATTTAGGTCTCTTGAGATTCCATATGAATTTTAAGATGGGTTTTTTATTTCTGCTGAATATGTCATTGGGATTTTGACAGGGATTGCATGGAATCTGTAGCTCCCTTTAAGTAGTACTGACATCTTAACAATATTAAGTCTTTTAATCCATGAATATAGGATGTCTTTCCATTAATTTATGTCTTCTTTAATTTCTTTTGAAAACTTTATGGAGTTTTCAGCATACAAGTCTTGCATTTCCTTGATCAAATTTATTCCTGAGTGTTTTATTCTTTTTATGCTGCAGTAAATGTAATTAATTTTTAATTTTCTTTTCAGGGCATTAATTGTTAGTGTCTAGAAATTAAACTGATATCTGTGTGTTGATTTATATCCTGTAACATTGCTGAATTCATTTATTAGCTCTAACAATTTGGGGGGATATATTTGCATGGAATCTTTAGAGTTTTATACATTTAGGAATATTACCTATAAACAGATAATTTTACTCCATCCTTTTCAATTTGAATGACTGTTATTATTTTGTCTAATTACTCTAGCTAGAAGTTTTGGTACAATGTTGGATAGAAGTGGTAAAAAGTGGGAATCCATGCCCTATTCCTGATCTTAGATAAAAAAAACCTTTCAGTCTTTCACCTTCGAGTATGATGTTACCTATGGAATTTTCATATATTGGCCCCTGATTTTTACAAATTTACTGAGCTATGGAATCTACCATCCTGGAACTACTGGTATAGGGAAAGTACACCAGCTTGGAAGTCAGATAGACTCAGATATAAATAAGCCAATCTTCCAAAGCTTCTAGGGGCTTTTTGCATTGATGGAATGATGAACATCAAATTTACCAACTACTCTAAACAATTGTAAAGCTAGATAAGATATATGAACCAATTCTTTTCAGGAATTAGACAACAGGCAGCATGGCACTGTGGTGCTTGAAACAAAGAAAACACAGATAAGATCACATCACCCTGGTTTTCTATTGAGGAGGAAGGGGAATACTTTCTGAATGGTGGCACAAGAGAACAGCACTGAAAACAGAGAAAAACAGTTTCATTGACATAAGAAATCAGAAATCAGAATTGGGGCATGCTGAAGTACTAGATTTTCATGGGATCCTCTTAACTTTGTGGCCAAATACAGGGCAACATTTTACAAAGCCTGGCAAAGAAAAGCTAAGGAGAGATTGAGAACTGATACAGATTCTGGCCGTCTCATTGTTTTGGAAGACATCAGAGTTTGACCAGCCAGAGTGGAGAGACTGTTAGAATTCAACTGAAACCCTAAAAAAAAAAAAAAAAAAAATCAGCGACCAAACTTCCCTAGCCCCTGCAAGCCCACCCTTAAAAAAAACTAAAGCCAAATTTTGACATGATCAAGCTGAGCTGCAGTGAGTTACTTGCTCAACATGGTTTTATTAACAAGTTTCAGTATTATTTGAAGGAGGTCAATGTAATTCAAACTCTCAACAATATAGTAGCCACAATGCCCAGCACAGATTAGAAAGTAATTAAATACTGTAAAGAAGCAGGGAAATAGAACATATATATATCAGTTAGTAGAAACACCTAGAAATGATTCATATATTGGAATTAGCTGGGAAGGACTTTAAAACAGCTATTATAAATATGATTAGGGACTTTAAGGAAATTATTAACATAATGAGATTAACAAGTAGGTAGTCTCACCTGAGAAATGGAAATTATAAAGAGGACCAACATGGAAATTTTAAAACTGAAAAATATGTTACTGAAAATAAAAAATATTAGATTTTGAATTTCAAATAGAAACTTCCTCAACTAAAAGAGATAAATAAGATGGAAAAAATACACAAAGCCTCAGTGATCTGTGTGGTAATACCAAATAGTCTAACATATAAGTACTCAAAGTTCCAAAAAGAGAGGACAGGAGGAAAAAAACATAAAAATATTTTAAAAATTAATGGCTTAAATTTTTCCAAATTCTAGGTAACTTAACTTACAGCCCCTAGAGATTCAAGGAACTCCAAATGGGATAAATACAGATAAAACCATAACAATTCAAATTGGTGAAAATCAAAGATAAACAGGAAATCTTAAGTGCATTCAGAGTAAAAGAAACATTACACAAAATGAAACAATAATAAAAATAGTCCCTAACTTTTCATCAGACTCAATGTAAACCAGAGGATAATGGAATGACATCTCTAAAGTGCTATAAGGGTAACTGCTACCTAAAATTCATTTTTTTTAATTTAAGTTCAATTTGCCAACATACAGTATAACACCCAGTGCTCATCACATCACGTGCCCTCATAATGCCCATCACCCAGTTACTCCATCATCCCAGTTCAGGTATCCTTCAAAAATAAGAATGAGGTACACCTGGCTGGCTCAGCCCATAGAGGTTACAACTCTTGATCTCAGGGTTGTAAGTTCAAGCCCCACTTTAGGTGTAGAAATCACTTAAAAATAAAATCTTAAAAAAAAAAAAAAGAAAAGAATGAAATAAAGACATTTTCAGATGAACCAAAGCTGAGCGAATTCATTATCAGAAGATTGCACCTCGGGAAATACTAAAAGAAGTTCTCCAGTTTGAGGTGAAATAATAATAGATGGAATCTAAGATTCTCACAAAAAAAAGAAGAGCACCAAAAATGGTAAATGGGTGGGTAAATGTAAAAGATCATTTTTTTTTCACATTTCTTCATCTCTTTCAAAGACACCTGACTGCTGTTAGAAGAGGCAATCTGCCATGGTTTATGAGCACCCATGGAAGTTCCCACTGCATGTGCTAGATGGCAAGGCTTATCTGCCTTCTGATAAGGAGTAGCTGAGGTAGCTAATCAAAAGGCAAGTAAGTAGGTCATGGCAATGGCAGTAAATACTAGAGAATTGCTCACCCTACCAGCAGTAGGAAGACTGGATTATTCTGTTTTCTACGTCTTCTGCAATGTTTACCTCTTGCTCAAAATGTGCTAGGCCCTTGACCATGGGTCCTCTAGCTGCATCACAAATACTCTGGATGTGTCGCATGCATCTGGGCTTACCACACTATGTGAGACTTAGGGACAGGAGGAATCAATGAACATATGCTGACGCTAATACCTTATACTATGAGTGATAAAGCCCTAGATCTCTGACCCAGAAGTTTCATGTCTTCTGCCAGCATTCATGAAACAATAGCAGGTTAATTTATTAGCTTGCGAGTAGGGTGATATCTCTGAAACTTCACAGTTCTTAACATCTGTTTAAGCATAAAATAAAGACTATATTATGAGGTTTATAACATACGTAGAAGTTAAATGTGTATTATAGAATAAAGAATGGGAAGGATTGAATGGAAATGCATTAGTGAAAGTTTCTTACAGATGCATACTATAATCCCTAGAGTAGCACACTGTCTAATAGAGATATAAGACGAACAAATGCAAGCCACCTATGTAATTTTAAGTTTTCTAGAAGCCACATTAAAAACATATGGTAAATTGAGAAAGCTAATTTTGGTATTTTATTTAACTCAGTGTCTTCAAAATATTATCATTTCAACATATAGTTCAACATAAAAATCATTACTGAAATATTTTACATCCTTTTCTTTTATTCATTTTCCAGAATAGTGTGCATTTTAAACCATCAGCACATCTCAGTTAGTATAGCCACATTTCAGGTGCTGATGGAGGCAATGGCTAGCCTGTTGGATGACGCCACTCTAGCACAACTACTAACAACACAGACAAGAAAGGATGGCTGAAAAGCCAAAAGGTTAGATAAAATGGAATACTAAAGAAATGCTATTTTAATCCAGAAAAAGTCAGGAAAGAAACAAAAAGTCAAAGAATAGACAGAACATAAATCGTTCCTAGCTATGGTAGGTTAGTCTCCCATCACCTCCAGCAGGAACAGCATACAGGAAAGGTAAGCAAGAAAGCTCAAGTAGTGCAAATAGTTTTGGTCCCAAACCCACCATAATAAGCTTGGTGAATTTATTCCTTTACTAGAGAGCTTGTTTATCTGTTTACTGCAGCAGCAGAGTGTTGTAGTTGAAAAGAAAGATTTGGATCTTAGCCCTAGATTTGAGTGTCAGCTCCACCATTATGCAAGTCTTAGACAAATTACTTGATTGCTCTAAACGTCAGTTTCCTTATCTGCATGATGGATATTATGTGATAACTACCTTATATCCATGTAAAAAATTGCCTGGAAGCTCTCAAAAATATTAGTTGTACATTATCATCATTATCCAGGCAGCTAACTCTAAGGACCAAGAACTATGGGCTAGACACCATTCAAGACAGCAAGGATTCAAGGATGAATGGCAAATTGCCTTCTTCAACACAGAAGTGGAACACATGATAGCTGACAGCCTACTTAAATGGCCATCATGAGGTGGAAGTGAGAGGTAGGGGGAAGCAGTAGAGTAAATATACAAATGTTGCTATGTCAGTGCTCACATTATGATGTGTAATGTGTTTTCCTTGACAAAACTCAGTAACCAAGGAGCCTGGAAAAACCATGAGTATAGTTCTGTTACAGTCATCCTTTCCAAAAATTAGCAGGTTTTATTCTACCAATGAATGGAAAATAAATCATTCTCATTTAATTTAAAAGAACAGTTTCTACTTGTTCACCAAAAAGTTTAAATATTTTTTATCTTACTATTAGGAACTAATATTTTATTGATTGTTGTCTCCAATAGAATCTTTTTTCAAAAAATATGTTTGTTCGCACTATGACCCAACTCCTAATTTATAGAGGGTTATTCCTTAATGAGGACTACTAGGCTTTTAGTGTCAAATGTATAACAAACATTTTCCATACACATTTAACCTAGTTTTGTGTTCAAGCTGAAACATGGTGTTAGAAAGCTGCATTTTACAGATGACAGTCTGTGATGTGCAAAGGTCACATAGTGGTCAGTGTTGGGGCCAGAATGCAGTTGGTCCATCTTAATCCACTCACATCATACAACCTCTCCCTTATAGAAGTTCCTCTTCTGGTGGGTACTTAGGAGAGAGCAGTTGTTGAACGATAGTATTTCCTATTTGTTCAAAATGTAAGGAATTGGTCACACCTCTTCCACTGTTCTGACACAATTTTCAGAGGCTCTTCAAGGAGACTACACTTTCCAGGTGGGAGCAGCAGCCTGGAATCATGTGTTCACTGTCAAGAATGGCAGCTGAAACAAGGTAGCTGAGAATTCCTCTTTTCTCACATGACTTCTAAGTTAATCATCTACAAATATAAAGAAATTATCTGAGCTAATACAATATCTTATATCAATACTCCTTTTTATGTATTTCTCTTTTTTTAATTATTTATTGTGAGAGAGAGAGAGAGAGAGAGAGAGAGAGAGAGAGCATGAGCGGGGAAGAGGAGAAGAGGGAGAGGGAGAAGCAGGCTCCCCACTGAGCAGGGAGCCTGATCCCAGGACCCTGAGATCATGACCTGAGCTGAAGGCAGATACTTAACTGTACCACCCAGATGCTCCTGTATTTTTATATTCTAAGCACTGTATATTTTACTAAGTCTGTGTCATCTTCTAAGTAAACTTAAGTCTCCAACAAATCTCATAGCAGGATCTCTACCTATACTATCTCGTAACACGGTTTATCCAAGGATAAAGAGCACCATGCAAAAAGGTACCAATAAATGTTTGTTGATTGGATTTTCACGAAAGCCTAAATTCAACTGTCTCTTACTTTCAGCTTCTTTTGTTTAAATTTGAAATCATAATAGAAAGATAGGCAATAGTCATGTGCAGGCATTTACAAAAGAAGAAATACAAATGACTGATAATAATGTGAAAAACATTCAACTGTATGAACTGAATGAAAGAAACATATAAATACAAGGAAAAACCAGTATTAATCTACTCAATTGACAAGAACAATTTTAAATAATAATGCCTAGCTTCTGATAAGATGGTTGTATTGTTCAATGTATCTGGAAAACAATACAGTAGCCTGTATAAAAAGCTTTCAAAATTTGGTAGTTCTTTACACCAAGCATTTCACTTTTAGGAATATGCCTTAGGGAAGTGATCATGGCTGCACAAAAGTATAACAATAAACAAATTCACTATAGCATTGTCTCCTATTACTTAGCTATTAATAGTCTAAGTGTCTAAAGTATAAATTGATTAAATAAATCATGGTCAATCCATACAGTAGAATACGATGCAGTTTTTAAAAGTTGTGTCTTGGAAAAATTCCAAATGATCAGTATGAGTACTGTAGTATGTGACAGTAGGTACGGTTTGTACAATATGACCGTGTGTGTGTGTGTGTGTGTGTGTGTGGACTCAAAGAAGATCTCACAAAATATCAGTAATGTTTATCTCTGAGTATTGAGATTATGTATGATTATTTTTCCCTTTTCTTTTGCTTTCCTGCCCTATTTCCCTAAAAGGGAGGGTTATCCTTCATATCCCCAAAGTCCTTCAATTAGCATATATTCCTTTAGGAATGAGAAGCAAAAAGAAAGAAAAGGAAAATGTGATATACTTTTGGAAAAAGATGGCATCATACTTTGCTAACTTCTTGAGGATCATAGCCTCTCAGCGGAGGCACAGAGCTCCTTGCTTTGCCTTACTTGTGAGAGCCCACTAGGTCCAGAAGCCCAATCAGCAAGGCCAAAAGGACAAGCTTTCTGGGCCATCCCCCTCCTCTTCATTTCATCCATTCAGTCTAAAATATTTTACTGAGTCCCTATTACGTACTAAGTCCTAGGTGTATTATTATAGCCAAGGAGGAAAAGAGAGAAGGAGAAAGAAGGAAAGATTCACCTACATTGAATGATGGCCTATGAATAGTGCAGTGAAGAGGTGAGGTCCACAGGCTTCAAGAGCCTACCTCAGGGACTTGCAGGAGCAGAGAAGCTATCTCTAGGAAGCCAGCATTAAGCTGAGTTCCAAAGGAAGCATAGACATTGATTAATTAATTTAATTTTTAAAGTTGGGGAGGGACAAAGAAAAGGGGAGAGAGACTCTCAAGCAGACTCCCCACTGAGCATGGAGCCCAACATTAGGTGTGCCATCTCAGAACCCTGAGACCATGACCTGAGCTGAAATCAAGAGTTGGAAGCTTAACCAACTGAGCCACCTATGGAGCTCCAGAAGCATAGGCATTAAGACCAGGAAAGGGGTAAGAGAATTCCAGGGCAAGGTAACAGCATGTACTGGAAATGTGGGACAAGAAAGAGCCAGGTTGCTATAGGAACTGAGAGAGGGCAGGGGCTGAGTAGGGAAGACCAAATCAGGCAAGACCTCATGGACATATCCAGGGGGCACCACTGAAGGGCCTTGGCAGGGAGTCTCTTCACAGAATTGCATCTCAGCATGAAAACTGGGGGCCAACTGGAGCATGGATTTGAGGGGGGGCTGGGGTGGAGACCATGAGGAGCCTGTCTAGGGTGGCAGCAGTCAGGATAGACAGATACAGATGGGATGAAAGATTCTCATGCAATCAAATGGAAAGCCCTTGGTGATGGACAGACTATTTTTAAGTGACTTCATCTTTGACTCCCTGATGGGGAGTCTCCAATCTTGTGGTTCAAAAGCTTGAGCAAAGGAAAGACCAGCTTTTTGAACAAAAAGTGACAACTCGGGGCCATGGCTTTTAACACAATTAAATTCCAGGTGTGCAGAGGCCATAGCCATGGAAAGCACTGTTTTGCCTGAAAAGTACAAAGTGTCTTTTCCCCCTGCTTTATTCATCAATAACCTTACAATTGGAGCTGACATATCCAGGCTTCAAAGAAATAGCAAAGACCTCAATTTCTGAATATTAAGGGGCTTGCCATGAAATCATCTGACTCTTTGTTTCAGCAGTGTCCAGTGGAGAGAGGAAAGGTGCCATTCATTAGACTCTTTCAGGAGCTTGCTATTTCACTGGTCACCTTCCATGTCCTCTCTCTTCTGGACTTTGAAGGTCCTCCTTTCTATTGTCATGTCACATTTCTAATGGGAAGATATTCTTCTTATGAGAGATATTTATGTCCCATATAGGTCCATCCATTTAGTCACTGGCCATGCAGGATAGGGCTTGGCTTTGGCTGAGGAGCAAAGTCTGCAAGCAGTTTCCAAGTAGTGCAGATCATTTGTTTTGATATCACTAGAGGGAAAGATAAGCAAACATAAAGGCACAATAAATAGTAAAGAGGCCTTTTTCTCAAGGGTCAAGAACTTGGGTTCTGGATCCTGATTGACTTTCAACTTGGCCCTACACATGTGTGATTTTGAACCAGTTATTCACTATGCCTCAGTTTCTTCTCCAGAGAACAAAGATCATCATAGAACAAGTCCAGAATCCCTTAACTAAAATTTTTGTGTACAGATGTATTTTAAAATTCAGAATTTCTTGTAGAAAAGTAGTAAGATTTATATTTAGGAACACTTTCAGTGGGGTCTGGTCCCTGCACCCATCATACACTAATCAATCACATTAATGTTTCTGCAGTGAAATCCAGGTAGGATAAATTAAGACTTTAAATTAAGACTACTGAACTGATGAGTCTATAAACTCTCAGTTTAGATCAGATATTTTACCAAAAAATTTAAGAAGCTTTTCAAGACGTTGAGACTTTCAAGTTGTGGATGAGGATCATAGAACTACAGCTACTCCTTAAAGCTGTTATAAGGATCAAATAAGTAAGAAGGATCATATATTCAAGTTCTTAGCAGAGTACCTGGCACATAGGAGAAGTCCAGTACATTTGGCTATTTTTATTTGTTCCAGAGGAGAAAAAAAGCACAGGTTATCTTAAAGATTATTATTAAAGTTACTGCTGAGGAAGCTTACTAATTTAGGGAATAGAAAGCTCTCCATGATAACTTCTCCAGAAGAATTTTAGGTGCATCTAGCAGCCAGTGCCAGGAGAGAGAAGTCAAGAAAATCTCCAGGGATCTGATACAAAGATAGGCACATTATTTTATTTCTATTACCACCTGCCAGTTCAGCAAAATGTACTCTCAAAGAATTTGGCTTAAATGTAATGAGTGTAAATCCTATAATGATCAGCAGAAAGTTCTAGAACCAGTCACAGTTGGAGGTACATATTGAAACCTGAGCCTAGGGGTCAAGCTGTAGCAGCAAATCAGGACTTCTCTTCATACTAGGTAAAAGAACTCCATCCCTCACCACATATCTGATTTCCTCTCTAATGCTTTTCCTTTGGCTTATTAACGTCACTTCCATCTTAGTAGAATGAAATCTTGAGTGTATTCTCAATTTAAGGACAGTTTTAGCTACAAGCTCTTCATTTATCTCATGCTGTAGAGAATTTAGGGGCAAGGTGCATCAGCCCTTTCAGACTAGACTTGACCTTTGTGGATCTTGGACCAATTTCTTCTGCCTTAAGCAGACATTACAATTAGTTGACCTTTCATTATTGGAAATTGATCAGACTGACCTAGAGACCCCATCTTTTCCTGGGCCCAATGTACATGTTCCTCAGACAAGCAAAAATCATTTCTGTTTGTACTTTGTCATAGAACTTAAAAACCCATTTGAGAACCAAATGCTTTGTATATTATGTTCCCAGAATAGTTAAATAGTAATAATGATAATACATAGGACAATACCAAGGAAACTAGTGGGGGAAGGGGCAGTATTTCAGATAGGTTTACTACACTTTGTCTGTGGGAACAAACTGTTATTGAAAAGCCTTGATAAGCTGCCTCATTTGTCTGGGGCAAATTAAACAAAAACAAAAACAAAAACAAAACAAGAAAAACACAAGGCTTAACATATATATATGTAATAGCTGGAAATATTTCAGAAAACTCAATCCAATTTTTTATGTTGAAATCCAAGAAATTTTTCAAGAAGCAAAGTCTCTTTTATTAAACAATAGTACTATATTTTGTCTCCTTCCACTAGAAAGCAAGCTCACTGATAATAGAGACTGTGTTTGGTACATTCCCAGGTCTTGGAACTGTATCTGGGATGCTGGTGTGCTTAATAAATGTTTGCTGAATAAATGAGTGAATGAATCTGAAGCAAGTAGACAAATAGATGAATTTTCTTCTGTTTTCCATAGAAAGCAGGCTGTCTCTATACTTTTCTACCATACACAAAATGCATGAAAATAAAAATCCAATGGGGTTTCATGGGGAATCTCATACTGTCCCTGGGATGAATCTTCCAGAAGTCCGGGAGACTGTGGAAAGACTACCAAAGTTCAGTTGGCTGGAATCAACTCTTCAGCTTTTATGTAGCCCACATAATGATGGGTATGAAACTAGTGAGAGAGTAAGACCTCAGCAGGCAGCTCAGGAGGCTGCTAAGTGATGTTACACAGGAAGTAGCTTCCCGACTTCTACACACTAGCCATTTCTAGTCTTCGCTCAATCTGGAAGACAAAAGCAAGAAGAGATGAAACCTGACTCGTCCTGCCATAGTGTGGCAGAAACACGGATACAGGCCACAAAGAAGAGGAGCAAAGCGGCAGTGCAATACAACGGGGAATTGTTGCCTAATGGAATGGATATTGGAGGGTCACTGAAGGAGAGCAACCATAGTTGAATACAAGTGTTGATGAAGACACATTTGCCATTGGAGGCAGTGCCATATTATCAGTGCTCAATGGTAAAGGACAGGTAGGGCTCTCTGCCATCTGCTGGCACTTGAAATGCAAACAGAATTGCCCCAGAGCCCCTTCTGTATACTGTAGAAGTGCGGTGCCCACCCCAAGATTGAATCACTATTCCTGTGTCCTCAGAGTCTTAACTTTTACTCTTCAAATCCCTGCTTAACCATTAAGGGTTTTCTTCGGAAGACCACTTACAGTGATAGCCATCCTAATAATAACATTTTACCTTTCAAGAAAAGAAAGGCATCATCCCTAAGTAAGCCTCTATGAAAAAAAAGGAGCTTGAAACACAGAGGAAGAGGATTATTAAAAAAAAAAAAGTATAGCTTCTTTAGCTACAATTGATAAGGTGTTGGAAGTCAGTATGAAAGCCTGACAGTATATTTGGTTACCGTTTACACATATAAAACCATATTTTACATAACTATCATAAACAGGTTCTAATTTTATTTAATAGTTAGGAAATAAGATATTGTTAACAAGCTCTTTTGTGGTCTTTATAAAGCTTCTAGTTAAAGAACTCCTCGAGACATTTTGGATTGCTTGAACTTGGTGAGACAGAGCTGTTGATTTCAGGCAAATCCTGGTTCTTAGTAAGCAGAACTCCGTAAAGTAAGTGGCTCACTCTATGTTGGGTGTAAACTATGTGTTATACAAAATATTGTCTTCCATTTAGCACAAGAGTATTTTGATAAGAACTAAGATGATTTTTAAAACAAGGCAAAATTGTATACTCTACAACAGACTAAATCTTATAATCTGGAGTAGCAGCGGTTCTCAGATTATGGCCCCTGGACCAGAAACACTGGCATCACCTGTGAACTTGTTAGAAATGCAGGTTTTCAGGCCCCACCCCAGACTTCCTGAATCTGCAATCTAGAAACCCTGCGGAGGTGTTAACATGCCCCCCAGGTGATGCCCACTCAGGTCTAGCCTCCGCTGCTGTAACATTATCATGCCTCAAGAGCCTCACAGTAATCCATTTGAATATTTCCAAACACCAATACAATTCCTGAATTATGCTTCTTTTCACTGCTAGGTCCTTTTATTCACAATCTAGAGCCGGGTCCTCAGACAATATGGTTTCTCTGTTGGCAGCCACTCACAACTCTCTGCCAAAATATCTGCTCCCTGCTCTGGGGTCCTCCTGGGTCCTTCCACTGGTGTGTTGGTCATGCTGTGCTCTGCAGGAGTGGAAGGGTTTATCCTCAATTACTCTGTTCATTCACTGTTCAGAGCTCTTGACACCTTCTGGGGCACCCAAAGGTCCCTAGGGACAGCTTCCGTGTTCCTATCCTAGAATTACCAGTAGGCTTATTAAAACACAGAGCCAGATCAGGGAAATAAAAATCTAAACCACAATGAAATACCTTACGCCTGTTTCACTTATAAGTGAAATTTAAGAAACAAAAGAGATGAACATAGGGGAAGGGCCTGGGCCCCACTCCAAAGTTTTTGATTCAGTTGGTCTTGTATATAGCCCAAGAACTTGCATTTCTAACAAGCTCCTAGGTGAAGTTGATGCTGTTGTCTGGGGACCACATTTTGGGAATCACTTGAAAGCCAACATCACTGAACTTATTTGTAGGTGAGTAAAAAAAAAAAAAAAAAAAAAAAATCAATCAACCTAGATCTGCCCCTTCCCCCAAATGACCACTCTGTGATGTTTGCTAAGAAATCCTAAGTATTCATCATTTAAGTCAGTTTATTTGCTTTCACTGGTAATTAAGTTCCACTTACTTCAAAAAAAGTTCTGAGGTAATGAAAGTTACCTCTCAGCAGAGACAGTCAATTTACCCGGTGAGCTCAGAGAAATGCTTTTCCTCCCAGGGGAAATAGTGCTGCTATTCTGTTGTTCCTCCAATCTGCTGCCCTTGGCCCTGACTCTGATTCTCTTAAGCTAAGGTGAAGTGGGGTGGAGGTGGGGAACCAGGGCTGAGAAATTTTGTTTTGTCATGATGCAGGATGACAGAGGTAATGGAATAGGGGGACAGATTCTTAGCTTTGAAAAGCAAGTGGGATGTTAATTAATAATCCTGCCAATGACTAATAAAATTAACCCCCCACACACATATATACCATCTTAAAAGGGAGTCCCTCACTTCCCCATCCTTCCCCACCCCTTCCACCAAGCCAAGGCAGAAATAGAACACAGCTCTCCTCTCAGGGACATTCTCTCCACCTCCTCCAGAGGCCACGTCTGCTGCTCCCAGAACAAGCTCTGTTCTCACAGCTGCACAATTCACTGCTAAAACCCTATTCCTGAGAGTGAAGCTGGAGCCAGACACAAGAATATGGCAACAGGGCAAAAGCCTCATTCCATATCCCAAATGTTATTCTGCAGCCCTCAAAATGGCAACTGCTGCCTCCTGGCCCCAGCCAGGTCCCTGGTCCACAGCCCACATCAGGAGCCTACAGAGACATGGGGAGCTGCTGATGAGAACCACAGGGTGGCCTATGGTGTTTTGCTTTCCTGAGTTCACGACTCCACCTGGGGGTGGGGGCTCTAAGGAGGCTGTTTGGAGGAGGCCCACGCCATAAGGTCTTGCATCACTTACTGGTTCCTCCCTGTGAAAACAGAAAGTTAACATCAAGCCTGCCCTAGACATAGGCTGTCCTCACCCTGCAGATGCAAGGGTCAAAGGTCCTGGGGGAACGATATTCAAATGCTTCTGCTAACTGCCTTTTGCATCTCACAGTGGTTCCTCAGGAGCATAAAATTCAAGAAGTGAAACTGAACATTCACCCCTGTAGCCAGAGGAGAGGAGGAGCCCCGAAGGCCTGTTGTATCGCGCCCATTAGTTTTCTGTCAGTCACACACTAGGCCTGGCCATGGAGGGTTTCACGGTGGCCCTCCTCATCTGGACTCTGGTTTCTCCCAGCAGCAGCAGCAACAGCAAAGCCTGGCCCACACACACGGTCTGCCGGGAAGGGAACTTGGAAGTGTTCTACCAGAGTTGTGGTAAGGTCTTTCAAAATGTGGTCATTTGTGTTTATGGGGAAATGAAGGCCACGGATGGGGGCTGAAGCGTTTAGTTGGGGTGAGGAACTGGTGAGAGGACCAGGAGCCAAACACTTTCTCCACTTGCTGTGGGTCTGCATGGTCATTGAGAACCCTCGGGAGAAGTAGGGGTACAGGGTGGAGAGTGAGAAGGAGTCTGAAGAGAGCCATAAAGAGGACACGAAAAAGACATTGAGTCTAAATGGAGCAATTCACTAATACTGCAGTCAGAAAGCCCCCAAAATGACCAGGGAATCTACCAAATCATGACACTTCGTTAGCTCCCAATTAAGGAAAGGTGCTTCCAAAAGTCACCACCTCCCTAAACTGTACACCTGGGCTGCCTTTCCAGGTTACTGAGTTTGCAAATTGAGCAAAAAGATCACGTATGTCAGGAGAGAAGCTTCCCGTCCTTCCTATGACACTCTTAGGGCGACATTGCTCTTTAATTCAGCACTTACTTTGTGACTGTCAATGCCAGGGTTGTTTCTAGGGCCAGACATAACCAAAGAGCATAAGCCACGTTATAACCCCAGTGGGCCCAACATCTTTACAACAAACAGTGCGATTAATGAACAGAATGCAGGCAACTTCTATAGTCAGTGTCTGAACCAGCACTTTAGGGTATATATTAGTCTACAAAGGCTGTTAGAGCAGAGTACCACAGACTGGGAACAAAGGTGTTTATTTTTTCACAGTTCTAGAGGCTAGAAGTCCATGATCAAGGTGTCGGCAGGGTTGGTGTCTCCTGAGGCCTCTCTCCTTGGCTTGTAGATAGCTGTCTTCTCCCTATGTCCTCACGTGGCCTGTCCTCTGTACCTGGCTGTGTTCTGATCTCTTCTTGTAAGCACACCAGTCCTATTGGATTAGGGCCCACCCATAGGACTTCATTTAACCTTAATGACTTCTTTAAAGACCCTATCTTCAAATAAAATCATATTCTAAGGTACTAAGAGTTAGGACTTCAATATATTAATTTGGTCATGGCAGGGGGGACAGTGGTTTGCACACTTCAGTCCACCACAACGGGGGCCTGCGTGGGGAAAAATGGGCTCAGCTTCAGGATCACATCTTGAATGAAGATTAGAGGGATGGCCTCATGGAGAAACATGCCAGTGTGAAATGTGACATTCTGGAGATAGGCAGGAAGCAAAATAAAATGCACTTTGGACTGAAGAAGTTGGAAAAGTGATGCCCTTTAAGTATTTAAATTGGCTGCAAGGTAAACTGGAGAGCAGTGGAGATATTGCACTCGAGCAGATAGATGATCCTGCAGCTGCCACCCAAGGAGTTGCCTTGGAGAGGCTGGGATGCTCAGGCTGGTCTCCAGGGTCATTTGTCCAACTTGATTTTACTCTTTTAAAAAGAAGGAACACTGAACATTGAAATGCACAAAAACTTTTTTTTTTCCTAATGTAAAAGAGAATGAATGGCTAGATGCTGTAGATATTGATCTCATTATTCTTGCTCTTCCCATGGGGATGGGATGCTTTCTGCTGGCATCTATGCATTGTAGGTGCAGGATGAGAAGCAAAAGTTGAGATGAATGGACTGCTCAGGATTTGTTTTTCCAATTCATCCTCCCATAAAAGGTTGCCATGGCTGGTCCCTCCCCCAGACCAGCCTGGAGCCTGCAGCCAAGCCTGGCACAGTCTTTCAAGTTGCTGCCAAGAAAGGCAAGAGAAGCGGATGCATCAGGAGAAGAACAAAAGCATATCACTGCCTCTGGGGCTAGCTCCCCGCTCTGGGTAGCTGCTCCATGGAGTCAACAAATGTCTGCACAAGCTCTGCTCTGGGTACTCAGAGAAAAAGGATAGAGGAGACACAGTTCTCATCGAAGAGTAGTGGGAGGATCAGACAATTGAACAAGGTAAATACTCAGTGAAGGGCTGAAATAGAGCCACATGTCATGCACCAGTGCTCATGGTGGTTGGAAAGGGTGAGGTTGGGGTCTGAACCTACCAAGGGAAGGGTCATAAGGTTGACCTCGACCTCAAAGAATGATAAAAATGGTGGGACACCTGGGTGGCTCAGTGGTTGAGTGTCTGACTTTGGCTCAGGGTGTGATCCCAGGGTCCTAAGATCGAGTCCCAGTCGGGCTCCCTGCAAGAAGAATGCTTCTCCCTCTGCCTCTCTCTCTTCTCTGTCTCTCATAAATAAATAAATAAATAAATAAATAAATAAATAAATAAATAAATAATCTTTAAAAAAGAATGATAGAAATGGTAATTATAACACCTAATGCTAAGTCCATGGAAGGTTTATATATACCAGGTGCCATGCTAAGTACTTCCTATGCATTATTACTTTATGGATATCTAAATGGGAGTTAGAGATATCAGACGACTCTTCTGAGGTCACACAGGTAATAGTAGCAGAATTATATCCTGGGAGTGCAAAGAAGGTATGGAGTAAATATCTGTGGAATTGAAATGACTTGATCACAAGGCCCAGCTGACTCCAGATCCTGTGCTTTAATCTGCTGCTATCTGGAGTTTTGTCAGCAGGCAGGTGGATAGAGGTGAGGAGTGGGGAGGATACCACCAGCACAGAGAATGGGACACACGAGCCTACATAGGGTTCAGGGCGCTGCAGAAAGGCTAGAACACAAGAAATGGATGAGAGATGAGGCAGGAAATGTGAGGAGAGCTCAGGGTGATGGTGAACTTATGTGTCCCTTTGGGCCACAGGATGCTCAGATAGCTGGTTAGACACTTTCTGGGTGTGACAGTGAGGGTGTTTCTAGAGATTATATTGAATTCAGTGGCCTGAGTAAAAGCAGGTCACCCTCCCCAGTGTGGGTGGTCACCATCCAGTCTGTTGAGGGCCTGAACAGAACAAAAAGGTGGTGGACAAAAGGATTCACTCTCTCAGCCTGACTGTAAGCATGGACTTTGACCTCCTGCTTAGAGTACTCCAGGGCTTCTGGCTCTCTCATATCCTCAGATTGTACCACCAGCCTTCCTGGGTCTCCAGTTTGCAAATGGCAGATCATAGGGCTTCTCAGCCTTCATAATCATGTGAGTCAATATTTATGATAAATCTTTTTTTTATTATATATATATTTTTCTAACATATGTATTTCCACTGGTTCTGTTTTTCTGGAGAACCCTAATTAATACAGTAAGAAACAAGGTTAGGCTGCATGCCTTTGGCAATGAGGAGATTGCATGCGAAGAGATTCTCCCAAGGAATGGGTGGAAGCA
Source organism: Canis lupus dingo (assembly GCF_003254725.2). NCBI lineage: Eukaryota > Metazoa > Chordata > Mammalia > Carnivora > Canidae > Canis > Canis lupus. Next base: position 6,722,542 of record NC_064277.1, read on the forward strand.
TGGGTATTAGATTTGAAAGCTGTTTGAGGCCATAGCCAGGGTTTGTAGCCTATAGAATCAATAATCCAGGAAAGAAACGATGGCAGGTCAAAATAGCATCAGACCAACAGTCACAACATCAGAAAGAATCTTTGGTTTTACCTTGGGGTCAGCAGAAAAGAAAGCAGTGGGTGGGTCCTTCTCCAAAGGTGAGTCCTGTCTCATCTTTTGAGAGCCATTGAGTGATCAGGGACTGAATGGTCACATACTCCTCCCCATATTTAGGTGTGGTGTAGGTGGTGGGTTCACAGTAGGCCAGCTCCCCTTCAACCTCCAAGGCTTTCTCATTGATAACATAGAACAAAGGCCATGTGTTGAGACCCTCTATCCGACCTGGTGTTCGGATTTATTTAGTGCATGTCAGGAACTTCTAGAATCCCAACATGTGCCCAGATATGGGGGCATCGTCTGACAAAAATAAAGGATCTTCTGTGTCCTGGGTTTAGTGCTTCATTTTTTCCTTCTTGTGTTGTTTTATAATTTTAGTGGGAAGGGGAGCTCTTAGACCAGACACTGTTCTAAATAAAACAAAAATCCTGGAGGAGAAAGAAAGAAAGAAAGAAACTCACAAGCAGTTGCTGGGCTCTGAATATGGACCAGGAAGTGAGCACAATTTTCTGAAAAAAGCAGAAGTCCTGCTCTGTCCAACTGTTAGTGCTACAGTAAAGGAAAGAGTAACAGTCTTTACAAAAGCAGAAGGGGGAACAAAAGCAGCCTGGGGCCTTTCTTTTGTTAAATCGTAGGACAATTCCCAGGGCTAGCAAAAGCCCAGAGACCTCAACCCTTCACATGACACAAATGTCCAACTTTATATGCTGCCTCTATCACACCAGCTCACAGGGTGGATTACAAAGGTCCACAGGATTGGAGGATGGAGGAGGTAGTAGGAAAGCAAGGTGAATGGAGGGAGGGGAATAATAAATCCAGGAGAGATCAGGACACGTACAACAGAAGAGCCAGTGTGAGAAATAAGATCTGGGGGTCTGAGGTCAACAAACCTCATTCCAGCCCTTGGACAATATTCTCTGTCTCCTACCCTTGATTGCAAAGTGGGCATATGAGTTTCCTATGGATGCACTAATGGCTACCACTTGGTGGCTTAAAATGACACATGTGTATTCTTTTAATGTTCTGGAGGTCAGACATCCAAAGTCAACTTCACTTAGTGAAGGGCCATGCTCCCTTGGGAACTCTAGGAGAGAATCTCTCTTCTAGCTTTCTCCAGCTTCTCCAGCTGCATTGCTTGGCTCATGGCCCCTTCCTTCATCTTCAAGGCCAGCAGCGTAGCATCTTGTTTCAACATCTTGTTATCACGTTGGTTTCTTCTGTGTCTACTCTCCTTCTGCCTCCCTCTGATGAGGACACTAAAATTAGGATAATCTCTCCATCTCAAGATCCTTAACTTAATCCCATCTGCAAATTCCCTCTTGCTATAAAAGGTGACATTTGCAGGTTCTGGGGATCAGGATATGAATATCTTTGCGAGCCATTATTCAGCCCACTATAATAGGAATAATAATTTTACCTACCTCCCAGCACTAAGTGAAAAGGACTGTATGAAAAATATTTAGTACATACTTAGTATATAAATCTTTACTAAAAAAAAAAAAATAAAATAAATAAATAAATAAATAAATAAATAAATAAATAAATAAATAAATCTTTACTGCTGAGGACTTGCAAGGTGTTTTCTAGTCAATAGAGATATAGTTGACTCTGAGCTTCCTTGAAGCCAAATCAAACAAGGAAATTACATTGCTTGCAAAATAAAATCAATTTTTTGGATGTCTAGTCTTTCTTAATATTGGGATGAGCCTTGAAAGGAATTTCTCCCTGGAGAGATGTGACTCCCATCCATAGTTTATCATGGAAACAAGGAGCAAGGTTTCACCACCAAAATGCAGCTCAAGGTCAGTTTTGCAAAGGGCTGCAACAAAAACTTCTATGAATGGAGCACTTGCAGGTCTGGATAGCTCAAGGGAAAGTTACATTGTCTATAAGACTGAATGAGTCACATGTACTCCAGGCAGCCATCCATGAGTAATGTTGTTACCATTTGCTGTTTTGTTTTTGTTTTCTTTTTTTTTTTTTATAAGGAATAGAAAGCAGAGATCTAGGTTATATTTTTGACAAGAGCCTTGTGTGAATCTCACTGTTGTCATTTAACATACTTTGATATGTTTCACATGCTTTGACATCAACCAGGAGTAGAAGAGGGACATAAAAAATAAAAGACCAATGCCACATGCCTAAATGACTTCATGTCTCCCTTTTGATATCTCTGATATAGTCAATCTGCCCTTACCAGTGGCTCTGGGGAGTAGTCTAGGACAGGCATTGGCAAATGAAGCCCACAGGCCAAATCCCACATGCGGCCTCATTTTATATGGCCCATGAGCTAAGAATGGTTTTTACAGTTAGATGGCTAGAAGATTCAAAAGAAAAATTATATTTGTGACATGTAAAAATTATAGGAAATGCAGATTTCTGTATTCTATGAAGTCTTATTGGAACAAGGCCACACTCATTTGTTTCTGTATTGTTTATGGCTTTTCCCATAATTAGTTCAATAGTGACTATATGGCCACAGATCCTGAAATACTAACTATTTGCCTCTTTATAAAAAAGGTTCCTGCTTCCCTGGTCAAGGTTTAGGAAAGAATCTCTCAAGCTTTTCACTGGATCAGAGCAGCCAGTTCTGTGTCTTTTGGATGATTCTAGCTGTAGACAGGTTGTAATCTTGACACCAAAACTATCATGAGTACAGGAATTTGTAAGATATCTTTGAGAGCATCATCATTTCCATAGTAATCTCCTGCTTCTACATAACATTTTATAATTTATAATGTCCCTCCGTTTATAAGGTCTCATTCAATCCTTATAAATAGTCCTATGAGGTGTGTAGAATGTTTATCTCCATGTTCCAGATGTGGAAACTGAAGCACATGCATATTAACTATCTTATCAGGTAACATACCTGAGCCATGATACAACCCTAAGTGTCTGACTCCATGCCCAGTGACCGAAAACTACATTGTGGAATTCCAGTATGGAGTTACCCAAGCCTTCTGTTCCCAGAAACATAGGGTAGGGATAGGGAGAAGAAACAGCTCAAAAACTAAGACTTTGGGTGAAGAAGTGAAAATGCTACACTAGCAAAAGAAACGGGAAGAGGAGGAAGGGAAGAAAGAAGGAATGAAGGAGGAAGAGGAGGAGAAGGCAGAAAGAGATTTGCCTTCTGGTTCAAGGATTGTTCCATCTTCCCAACCCCAGCCTCCCCTCTCTGCATGCATTCAGAGCTGGACCAGTTTGGTGCCTCCCAAATATCCATCAGGGACCTGTAACCATAGAAGAGAAGGAACACTCACATCTACTTTTTCAGCCATGCGTACCAAGTTCACTTGGCTATGAGGTGAACAACAAAGTGAACTGGAAATGACATCTATCATTTTTTTTTTAAAAAGCAAATGAAAGGTCATTCTCTTACCAGCGTATTTTTCACCTGGATCCCTCCTGTGCAATTAGCTTACTTATTTTATAGGGAAACCCTATTTCCCCCACATTTGATAGCAATTTTCAGTGTGGAGAAGTTGGTGAGTGGGGAGGGGAGGGCTCGGGAGGGCTGGAGCCCTATATCTCCAACAATAAGTTGAGGGCTTTGGGTGGTTCCAAGAGACCAGGGTCAGCCACCTGGGAGGTTTCAGGGTCAGGGGACCATGGCATCTGGTCACCATGCTTCACACTTAATCAATACTGGCTCTTCTCCCCTTGACAGCAATCAGTCTTGTCCATATCTCTCTGAATAGGTTTTGCATGTGTGCTGAAGTTGGCAGCAGGGCAGGCACTTTATCTGACCTCCAAAAAAAATCTTTAATTACAAAGTCAAAATCAGGTCACATGCATCTGAATAATCCATCAAGATAGTCAAACAGGACAACTAATCAGACTTTAAAAATGCAAAGCAATCCTGGCAACAACTCCTCCAAAATAAAGGGTAAGCTGCAAATGACCTGGCTGCAGAGCAAAGCATGTTGATAAAATGTTCGTAGAAAAGTTATTTTGAAACCGCCCTTGGAGGAAAGGGAGGCGAGGGAGGGGGAACTGCTTTCCTCAAAGCCTAATAATTCTGAAATAAATGGAGCATAAAACAATACAAAAGAAGAAACATTATTAAAAAAATAATAATAGTAATGGAAAATATCACCCGCCACATAGTCATTTAACAGTACTTTAAAATATTGTACACAGAAAGCAATTTCTCTCTTAGTTTATTTTCCTGGATTCATAGGAATATAAATACTGTGTAATTAGAGAAAAGTAGATAAATAGGCAGGGAGACAAGAATGCCATTTCAAAGGGATAAACGGGCCCTCAAGATTAAACAGTTAGCTGTTAGAGACATAGCGAGGTCTTTTTGCTCAAACGTAAAGACAGAAAGTTGATTTTAAAAATATATATTTGTAAAAATATATATTTAATATATATCATATATAAAATATATAAAACATTTTAAATATATATATATATGAGTGTCAAAATTGAGACACAGATATTTAAACATGCGAACAGAAAAAAGTTGAAAGTGGACAGCAGCTAGAGGAGTGCTTGTAGGTGTGCTCCTGCCACCAAGCCCCTGAGCTTCCCCCACTGCTGTGAGGTTGTTCTCGCCAGACCTCCCAAGGTGTACTAATTCTCCAAGTACTTTAAAGAGATGCTGAGTCCCTTAGTGAATAGGGACCCATAGAAGGGAAAAAGGCCAAGAGCCTGTAAGTCTTGGAGGCTCTTCTGTGTGGGCAGGAGGTGCCTTCCTGGGGGGTGTTCACTGCTCTTTCCACCTTCAAGCAAAATCATGAGAAGCAGCTTTGCCCACGTTTTGGAGTGGAATCTTTGAAGAGGTAGAGGTAGGGGAAGACTGTCATCCGGCTCTGCAGCTATTTTTGTGCAAACTTCAACACAGACAATAAGCTCCCAAAGTCCCCACAGTGTGGGGTCCCGGGCAAGGCTTCAGACTCTGGATGGCAGAAGAGGGAGCACGGGGGACCAAAGCAGCTTGTTTGCTCTGGGCCAAGGAATATGAAGGTGAAAGACCCTCCCCACTTCCAGCCCCAAACGGTACAGCTGGAGAACGCGGCAGAGGCCAGCAGGCACCAAGCTTCTGGTGATGAAGGAGCACCCAGCTGGCAAAGCCCTCTGCAACGCGGGTAAAGGCAAGCTAGAAGGCGCAACACAGGAGCAGCGCTGGTCACACATGCTGGAGGATGGAGAGGCAGGTGCTCCCTTCCATAACTCAAACAGGGCTGGCATTTTAATGGAAAGAAAAGGGTGACCCGCGCAGGAACTGTGTGTGGTGTGAGTTGGTGTTCATTCTTTATGGGATGTTTTGTAAAGTAATACTCCGGGCCCCTGATCCAGTAGCTTTGTTCTGAAACCCTAGAGGAGCCAAGTGAGCATCGGAAGAGGTGGTCTGGGGTCCACCAGAAACAGCGCTTTGATCATCCATCTGGGTGCAGCCGATGGATGACTCATGTGCAGTGGACAATGTGCAAGTCGCATCTGCCAGCTTCCTCGTGAGATCCAAGAAGGCGTCATTGTGTGTCCCTTCTTGAAATTCTGTACCACTTCCCTCCATGGCTCTCTGCCTTCAGGACAGAAGTGTGTGGTAACCAGTCCAATGGCTAGCAGGAGAAAGAAAAGATCCTCAGCCCAGAAAATGCTGCTGCGAAGCACAATTTACAGTCGAAGAAGCGCTGCCAATGGGCTCCTTATTTGAAGCCTGACATGTCCCCTTATGGCCAGGTGGGCACTGAGCCAGCCCCAGTGAGAAATCCAGAACAGAATGATTAGCGTTCCCTCTGCTTATTAGCCACAAGAATCTTTCCCCATAGCTGCGATCTTTCCTACTCAAGGGTCCTCCATATACCTTAGTGCTCAATTTAATCTTCCTATACCATATTATAAAATCCCTTTGAGCCATTAAATACTACTTATACAATTAAGTCAAAATTTTGTAAATTGAACAAATTAATTTTATTGCACACATACATACATTGGTCACACTTTTATTAATCGGATTATCTTGAGCATTTAACCTAAAACAGATTTCCTTAAATGCTTTAAAATCTGCAAAAGCAGGCAAAGCAGACATGAATTATCACAATGATTATTCTACTGACTATCCTTTTTTCTTAAACTACAGTATCTTTCAAAATATTGGTAACATGGGTTTACATTTATGTCTTTAACATGGTTACATTGCTATTTACTCTTTCCTGCATTCTTTTATCTTCCTGGGGTTATAGTCATACTTAATACATCTATTTTCCTAGGTGTCTAGGATGCCCCAGACCAAAGATATCCCCTCAGACTAGCCAAGGACACAGGTTCCAAGTTACCAATCCATTGATTCTGGGATTGATGTCTGGGCAGCAAGCCCTCTTTACTTAAACTTGACCTACTACATCCTTAAGCCCCTTCCTTGCACAAAGTTCCCTGTATCCTGGTGCCTTTCCCTCGAATGATGTGTGTTTCCCAGGGTCATTGGAATGTTCTCACTGTCCTAGCATTATTATACATTAACCTAGTCTGTCAGCCTTGCAGGAAACTTACACCACCCATGTTAATGCCAAATATATAATTAGAGGGGTTGTTTAGAGGAAATGATGGATTTGGTTTGCACAGTTGAGACTCATCTGCACAATGTTTAGCTGACTCACCAGCTTAGAACATAGGACTGAATTGCCCTTCTACTTGTATCTTCTGTGCTGATTTTGTATCTGGTGCTGATTTGATTGTCGTCCAGCTTTCTATCCAAATTTTATATGAGGCCCCTTGAGCTCATCAGTCCTGTTTCATTTTTTTTTTTTTTTTCTGGTTCAGTCACAACTCCTGGTCCTTATTCTTACCTACTTCCAAAGGTAGAGAAAAGTGCATTGTTTTCTCTGGTTTATCCATATGGGTGGAAACACTGAATCTCCAAAGAACTAAGAATGAGGCTACGTGCTCATCTAGTGCTTGGGATGTGACCCGACTTCCTTCCCGCCATTGTTAGTGCTGCAGCTCCCAGACATGCTTGCTAAGTAATTCTCAAAGACAGAGTCATGAGAGACAAGGTCTTCAACTGCTCAAAACAACACTCACTGTCTTTCTGCCTCTTCATGGAAACCATCTAGTATTGCTAATTGCATTTCCCCAACCAGCAGAAAGCAAGTCCTCCCACCCTACCCCCTCCTCAAGGACAAACAGGACAGGCCACAGTAGCACTTCCTTGCTGTTTACAGTTCTGTGGCCAGGGTAGCTAATCACAGTTTGAAGTGGTGGGACAGCTACAAATATAAGAGAGGGACATACAGGATGAGGTTCCTGGAGTGGCTCTACTCCTCTGTGAGGCCACGGATCAGTTTCTTTTTTTTTTTTTTTTTTTAAAGATTTTATTTATTTATTCATGATAGTCACAGAGAGAGAGAGAAGCAGAGAGACACAGGCAGAGGGAGAAGCAGGCTCCATGCACTGGGAGCCCGATGTGGGATTCGATCCCGGGTCTCCAGGATCGCGCCCTGGGCCAAAGGCAGGCGCCAAACCGCTGCGCCACCCAGGGATCCCCACGGATCAGTTTCTAATAGTCTGCCTTATGGCATCTACTGTGGTTGTGGATGTCATGTGACCAACTATCTTTCCACAAGCCCGGCATTTGCAGGCACATAGAGAGAGGTCAGCACTTTGCCACTCTTTGTCCACAGGCTCAGGGTAGAGTGGGGGCCTCTTACAGATTTGGGAAATATCCTGGCCAGACAGAACCTCAGGGCTTCAGTGCAACTGTCTCTTTGTTTGGAATAACTTGAACTAGAGAGGCAATGCATCCTAACCATGGCCACAGAGCTTCATGGCCACTGAACCCAACAGGACCTCCCAGGTCAGCTCTGCTTCCTCTTGCAGCATAAAGGCCATGATGGGTGAACTCACCCAATTTCAAGTCAAAGATATCACATACAGCAAGATCAGACCTCCCTTTCCTCCTTTCCTATAGATTCCTACCTATATCCCCAAAGTGCAAAAGATTCTCTTCCTATGCAGCCCTTCTCTTAAGGCAATTTTTCCACACCCTTTCTTACCCGGGATCCTATAAGACAAGAGCCCTTGTATATACAGAAGACCTATGACCTATGATGGCTCACTTATAATACTAAGACCAACAGCTCTATAAATGTACTCTGATTGCAGATCCTACATAGAAATGACATGGTTTTATGAAACAGTGAAAGCAAGAGCATGCTTAAAATAGGGCTGCCTTGTTCTGTGGTATGAACCTCATAAGGAATCTAACAACAGTTAGTAAACTAATAACGGGACAGGGTGACATCTGATTAAACTATTATAGATGACTTGGGCCCCCAAAGCCCTAAACCCTGATGCCAGCTTCCTGCTTCTTCCAAGTCTTTACCCATATATAGAAAAGCTTGCTAAGTGCAGCCGACTTCAGCCATCAGGCAAATGCCTAACTGCCCAAATCCTTCTGCCCCCATTCCATTGGAGTCAGCTGGTTTGGGTCTGAATCATGAGTAAAGGCTATTCCAAAAGAGATGTCCTAGGAGCCTTCACTTCCCCCAGAGAGTCTCATTTCTAGCCTCCACTGACCTCCACTGAGCTGTTTGGGATCCAAGTAGTAAGGAGAGTAGGCAGGAAGATAATTTTTCCAGGGTGAACAATAGCTTTTCTGCCTCACACTTGGCTTTGTTTTTAACTAAAGAGCGGTTCTTATGAGTGTGTTCATAGAAAGAAGAAAGAAGAAGAAGAAGAAGAAGAAGAAGAAGAAGAAGAAGAAGAAGAAGAAGAAGAAAGAAAGAAAGAAAGAAAGAAAGAAAGAAAGAAAGAAAGAAAGAAAGAAGAAGGAGGACGAAGAGGAGGAGGAGGGAGAGGGAGAGGGAAGGGGAGGGGAGGAGGAAAGACTTGAAGAAAAATTGTCAATGGTTCTTAGTTTATTTGAACCAGCGGTTGAACAAAGCACAGGCTTGCTAGTGAGTATCAAATGCTCTGATTTTTTAATGCATAGCTGGTCTTGCAAGAACATGTAGGAAGTCTCCAGGAATGAAAACAAAGAGAAAGCCCAAATGCAGAGGAAAACCAGCACTGAAGCTATGTCCGCCCTCAGAAAATTTGTCCGTCTCCAGGAACCAGAACTCAGGCTTCCGTGGCTGTGTGGGCGTCTGGCAGCATAGTCCTGTGCTGTACAAGATGGGAAATTGACCCCTCCATGAAGCTTGGTCCTTCAAAAAGTTAAATCCACAATTTAAAAAAAGTGAGTAAGAAGAATTTCAGGAAAAAGCAGAAGACAAGAAAACTTATCTAACTTACCTGGCCTCTGGAGAAATAAATTTTCCCTGAGAACTAGTAGCTGCAGACCAGAGGGCCTATAGGTTTGGGGCCAAAATATATATTATCTTCAAGACCCAGGAAACTATAAGCCTAGAAATTAAATTATAGACTTTTTTTGAACAAACAAAATCTAGAGTTTGCCCCCAAAAGAGTCTCAGTAAAGAACCTTTCTAAGGGATACTTCAGAAGGAAATAAAATGATATCTCAGAAGTTAAGTTCTGACATGCAAGATGGAATGGCAAGCAAAGAATTAGTAAATTTGAATAAGCAATGAATGTAAGGATGATGATCATGTCCAATTTGCAAAGGGAATGTATTTGTTTTCCACTGTTGCATAACAAATTAACACTTAGCAGCTTCAAACAACAAACATTACTAGCTCATGGGTTTTCTCTGCAGGGGTTCAGGTGTGGCTTAGTTGGGTGTCCCTGACATAGGGGTCTCTTGAAAGGCTGAACAAGGTTTTGGTCTGGGCTGCAACCACCTCGAGGTTTGACTGAGAAAAGATCTGCTCCCAAACTCCTACGAGTATGTGGCTAGAGTCAGGTCCCAGAAAGGTCACTCCACGCTCACTCACATGGTTGTTAGCAGGATTCAGGTCCACAGTAGCTGTTGGCTGGAAGCATCGGTTCTTTGGGATGCTCAGATCATGACGCCAAGCTCCCAAAGAGCAAAGACTCTATGCAATAGAGTAAAAGAGGACAAGAAAGGTGTTTTTTTGTTCTTTTTTGGGGGTGGGGGTGGGGGTTGTTGGGTGTTTTGGTTTTTTGTTTGTTTGTTTGTTTGTTTGTTTTGTAGCCTAATTTCAGAAGCAACATCCCAACACATTCGCCATACTCTACTGCTGAGAAGCAAGTTGTTGAGTCTCAGGGGAAAGCCTCACATAATGGCGTGAATTAGGAGCAGAGACCACTGGAGGTGGCATTGGAGGCTGCCTACCACAAAACAATAATTCAGCACATACTCCAGGATAATAATAGCACAGGAAGGAAGGAGCTGGGGATGGGGCAGAAAGCATTCTAATGTCCTTGTCCTCGAATTTCTCAGGGAGAAGATTAAAATCATGTTTACTTTTGCAAAATGAAAAAGTTCTGTTGCCGTCTGGTTATACAACAGTGCGAATAGACTTAACTGAACTGTATGCTTCAAAAAGATTAATATAATAAATCTAAAAAAAATATAATAAATCTAAGGCCATGTGTTTTTAACCACAATAATGAATGAATGAATGAATGAATGAATGCTAAGAGAAAAAGTAAAAAAGAAAAAAAAGATAATGTTTCATTTTAAGCTTTATTAAGTAAAATTTTCATGTTAGAAATTTAAAGGTCACTATTTAAAAACCAAGCAATATAGTATATCACTTTCAAATTAGGAAAAGGAAAAAAAAAAAACATTTAAATACTTGAATCAATTCAAAGGAATGTTGGGAAGAAGGGGGGAAAGGAGCATAGAAAGATCAGGACATTAAGGAAAGAAAACCCAAATATAAATGAGAAATAATTATAAATGCATCAAAGACTCTATTTTATATGAATTGACTAAGGTAAACTGATTTTTTTTAAAAAAATAAAAAAAGGAATACCAGTCTCAACTTTAAAAATCAGCTTCTCTCTCAGAGCACCTGGATGGCTCAGTCAGTTAAATGTCTGACTCTTGATCTCAGCTCAGGTCTGGATCTGAGGGTTCTGAGTTCAAGCTCCATGTTGGACTCCATGCTGGGCATGGAGGCTACTTAAAATAAATGAATAAAACATGGACCTAAAACATACCTTAAAATATAGACCCACAGCGAACATCACATTTAATGGTGAAACACTGAAAACATTTCCTTTAAAACCAAGGAGACAAGCAAGCCTACCATCCCCACTTCTATTCAGCATTGCACTGAAGGCCCCAACCAGCAGCATCAGACAAGGAAAATAAAATATTTAAGGACCTAAAAGGAAAAAACAAAAATGTTATTATATGCATACAATAGGACTGGCCATGCAGAAAAACCTAATCTAAAATTATTGGAATTAATAAACGAGTTGCCCGAATAATTTCTTTGGGGACCAATGCATGACATTATTCCAGACCATAGCTAGCATGTGTAGCTTTGGTTAATTCATTTTCACAGCTGCAGAGTATATAATTATTTGTATAGGCTACAGTTGTATCCATTCTCTTTTTGATTAATATTTTGGTTGCTTCCAATTTTTTATAATTACAAGCTGTTGGCAGCACCTATTATTTATTTCTCTTTGTGTCAGAAAAGGTTTCCCAGCTTAGGACTTTTCTTTCCACATCTCGCAGGTTTAAGCCCAGGCAAAGGTATTTGGAATTGCTCTAGGTTCACCAGTCCTGCCTAGCAATGTTACCACACAATAGCAGTTTTCAAATGTTATTTTCTGAAAACACAAGAGCAGATGGCAAGAAAAGGCTGAACACTATCCAAATGGTTACAGCAATGACGTGAAAGAGAAAGGTGAAGTGCTGAGTCAGGGGTCTACTTAAAACATTGCTGTGAGTGATCAACATGTGCCACATTTAACCTGAGTGTTGGGGGTGGGAGGCAGGAAGGCCGTGGGCATGCGGCAGGTGCCCTGTTCTCATTTATTAATCTGAAGTCAGGTTTCTCATCTTATCTTTCTTGTCAGTTTGCTATTTTCCAATATAATTCTTTTTTTTTTATTTTTAGCAAAAGTATTTTTAATCCTCAAACCAGGAGGGAAGTAATAGGATTGTGTTGATTTGGGAAGCAGAGAAATGAGCCCTTTCTTTGCTTAGGGGGTTTATTGTGCCTGCAGAGGGGCTGCCAAGCCAAAGGCAGCTGATTCTCTCCTCTTCTGGCATCGACCTGTAAGTGCTTGTAGTCCTATATTATTCATGCCATGGGGTCTTATTCCCAGGGTGGTCTGTGTAACACAAGCGACAAAGTGCTAATGAGAAGTTTCCCATAGAAACGTCTCCCTCCTCCCTCTCAGGGAGAGCTCTATTGCAGAGCTGGGGCGTGCAGCAGACCTATTCTGGCTCTGTCTCACAATGTGGGGGATACAGGAAGAAATGATGAACTGGTTTAGGGGATGGGGAATTCTGCTTCCCCGATTTCAGTACAAGACCCTCTGGTAGAAATGCCGGGACCCACTTTACAATCTCAGGAAATCTCCATGGTATCTTTCGGAAGAGTTGATGCCACATCCTGGAGACAGTGTGTCTCTTATTCTTTGATGAAGAAGGAGCCGGTGAGCCTCCTTGAACACTTCTTCTTCCTTCAAATGCTTCTCTATGAGGGTACCATTGTCTTCATTCTAAATCAAGGTGGTCACATCTGCAGACAGTGTCACTGAATGGCTCCTTTGTCAACCTGCTAAGTGAAGAGGAGGGTCTTTACACATGTTATAGATGGAGTGTTTCCGTCTCCTCAAAATTCATAAGCTGAAGCCCTGAACTGCAATGGTATTAGGAGATGGGGCCTGGGGGGGAGTTGCTTAGGGTTGGATGAGGTCATGTGAGGGGAGTGCTCCATGATAGGACTAGGGTCATTATAATAGGAAGAGACCAGAGCAAGCTCACTGTCTCTCTGCCACACCAACACACACTGAGAAGGTGGCCATCCGTAAACCAGGAGGAGGACCCTCACCACAAACCGCATCAGCCAGCATCTTGGTCTTGAACATCCAGCCTCCAGAACTGTAAGAAATAAATGTCTGCTGGTTAAGCCACCCGATCTGTGATAGTTTGTTACGGCAGCCCGACAGACCTAAGACAACGCGTCAGCTCTGTCGATAGGCTTGCTTCCTAGGAAAAGTGTAAATTGATTTTTTTTCTCTTGTGGGTCTGATGGGGGATTGGAGGCAGCATGGACTATTCATTACCACGTGTGGGGAGAGCAGTACCTGAGGAGGATGAAAAAATCTATCAAGTTGATCTCATACCAGAAAGCATTAGGGAAACAAATCTCAAGAATTAACACTTGTTCTGCAGACCTCCATATGATGGAGTGTGAGCCAAAACTGCCTCAGGGGTCCTGAGTGTACAGCACTGGGAAGGGAGGCTGCTGGCTAAGGAAGGAAGCTCCTTGCCACAATCATCCAACCCGACCCACCCCATTCAGGCATTAACAATAATTCACCATGGCTGCCTGTGCACCTCATGGCTCCTAGTATTTGAACCATTCCTAGGAACATTCTTGTCCTGTCACTGAGGGAGTCTTGTCACACTCTCCAAAGCTGAGGAGGTATAGAGATCATTGACCTCCTGTGGGACTATAAGCTCCTCCTCTGATTTTAACCCTAAAAAACAAGCTTTTCTAGCAAGAATCTTTCTTTAAGAGGACTTGCCTACATTGCTGGAGAGAATGTAAAATGGACAGCCACTCTGGAAAACAGTGGGTCTGTTTCTTAGAAAACTAAATATTTATCATATTACACGGCCATCCCAGTCCTGGCTATTTATCCCAAAGAAGTGAAAACTGTGTCTATATAAAACCTGTATGTGAAAGATCATAAAGACCTTTATTTGTAATAGCCCCAAACTGGCCAAATGTCCTTCAGCAGGTGAATGGTTAGACAATCCATGGTTCATCCACACTGCAGAGTACAGCTCCGCAATAAACACAAATGAGCTATTGATACACACCACGGCCTCAAAGATCTCAAGGACAGTATGCTGAATGAAAAAAATACTATCTTAAAAGGTTACAGACTTTTATATTATATATATACATATATACATATATAATATATACACACACACATATTTATTTATAGAACATTTTCAAGATGACAAAATTATATTGATGGAGAACAGATTAGTGGTTGCTAGGGGTAGGAAGGAGGATAATTTTCAAAGGGAGCATAAGGAAGATCCTTTGTATCTTTTTTTTTAAGATTTTATTTATTTATTTATGAGAGACACAGAGAGAGGCAGAGACACAGGCAGAGGGAGAAGCAGGCTCCCTGTGGGAAGTCCGATTCGAGACTCGATCCCAGGACTCCAGGATCATGCTCTGGGCTGAAGGCGGTGCTAAGCCGTTGAGCCCCCCGGGCTGCCCTGTCTCTGTATCTTGATCGTGGTGGTGATTACATGCGATAAAATTACATAGAATCCCACAGGCACATGTGTGCACATGGATACACTTGTGAGTACCTATAATAACTGGTTGCATCTGAGGGTGGTCTGTAGACTGTACGAGTGCTGACACCTTGGCTTTGAGATCCAGTTGTGTAAGATGCCACCGTGAGGGGAAGCAGGTGAAGGATACACGAGACTTCTCTAACTTTTCTTTGCAGCTTCTTATAAATCTATCATTATTGCAATATAAAAAGTTAAAAAAAAAAAAAGACCCGGCCTCTAGGTTTGAGCCCAAAGCCCCACATCCTATTCATGGGTTCTGTCCGCAGTTGAGCTTCCATGGCCCCAGCCTCTAGGGCATCTGAGAAGCTGGTACCAGAAGAAAGTGTGAAGCTGAAAATGGGGCCAAGTTACTCCTTCTCCAGGTGAGGAAAGAGAACTCAGTGAGGGGGGTTGATGGCTAGCTGTCACCTTGACTTAAATTCTGAGGTAAGTAGAAATAGCTATTCCTAGTACGTCTAGAAAGAATCCCCTACAACGGTTATCCTAGGAGGCCAAAGTGATACAGAGATGGGATTTTTGTTTTTGTGGAGTGTATGCATGGGGGGGGGGGTGTTTAAGGGCTGCAAAGGGTAAGCCGGTTTTGTGTCAAACTAGACATCCATGGCATCGTCATTTAGTTCCACATGACAGGCAAGTGTCCAGCAAAGTCAGAGAAAGGGTGAAAACTCAGAGATTACCTGCAAGACACAGGCCAGTGATTGACAGTAGCGACTCTTCTTTTTTTTTTTTTTAATTTTTATTCATTTATGATAGTCACAGAGAGAGAGAGAGAGAGGCAGAGACATAGGCAGAGGGAGAAGCAGGCTCCATGCACCGGGAGCCCGACGTGGGATTCGATCCCTGGTCTCCAGGATCGCGCCCTGGGCCAAAGGCAGGCACCAAACCTCTGCGCCACCCAGGGATCCCGACAGTAGCGACTCTTCTTAACCCGAACAACCCCAGAAACGTGGGCTTCATTAAGGTTGGCTCCGTCTTGGGAATGATATGGGAAGAAGACAGAAGTCTATCTTTCTGGTACCATTCTAAACAGTAGAAAAAAGAAAATTAAGTCTTCTGGCCTTGTCAGGATCCTTCCAGAGGTGACTCTAGGATCTTTACGATCTAGAGTGTGCGTGTGCAAACATCACCCACCTGTGACCTCAAGTCTTCGAAGAACCTAAACAGACTTCATTTACCTTCTTTTAAAGATTTTATTTATTTATTTATTTATTTATTTATTTATTTATTTGAGAGAACAGGGAGAGGAGAAGAGGGAGAGAGACAAGCAGACTCCCCACTGAATGAGGACCCCGATGTGGGGCTCTATCCCACAACCCCGAGATCATGACCGGAGTGGAAACCAAAAGTCAGATGCTTAACTGACAGAGCCACCCAGGTGCCCCGGATCAGGCTGCATTTATAATATTCAAGGTGAACAGGGAACAAATGCAGAACAGGCTTGATTACACGAAGGGCTTTGCTGGCAGATGTGACGTTCCCAGAAATCACATGCTCTTTGGGACTTCAGTTTCTATATATGTCATTCTCTCTAGTCCAAGTTTCTTGGAAAAGAGTACCCACAAACGGATAATCTACCTGGGATCATACTCCAGCCCCTTCCAGATGTGTGACCCTGGACACTTTCCTTGAATCCTCACCTCAGTCCCCTAGACTCTAACATGGAGATTATAAGCCTCTGAATCCTTTGCAAGGATTCAAGCTGACACACATATAGTGCTTCGAACAGCACCTCGTGTGGTCAGAGCTACAGAGGGGACCACTGATGACACTCGCCTTCAGATTCTATGGCTAGCGAGTCTCAGCTCTGACATCATCCCCACTTCATGGCCATCCTTGACCACCCATGCTGGATTACACACACCTCCCTTGTTCTTCATTGCACCTTCTAGCTATGCTGTGTGGAGATTGTCTATTTACCTTTCCTTTCTCCTTCTATACTCTGTGTTCTAAAAAGTTGGGGGTTTTGGGGCAGCCCGGGTGGCTCAGTGGTTTAGCACCACCTTCAGCTCAGGGGGTGATCCTGGAGTCCCGGAATCGAGTCCCTCATCAGGCTCCCTGCATGGAGCCTGCTTCTCCCTCTGCCGGTGTCTCTACCTTTCTCTGTCTCTCTCTGTGTCTCTCATGAATAAATCAATAAAATCTTTTTTAAAAAAAATTTTAAAAGTTGGGTTTATACCTTAAACTAACTTGTCTTTGTATCCCCCTTCTTGCCCAGTGCTCGGCCCATGGTAGAAACCCCAAACATGTTTGTGATTGGATCAATAGATGACTACTATTAGGTTTCATGTCCCCCTGTTGAAGTAGCATGTCTAACTCTGTTCTCTGGGCATCCACCAAAAATAAGAAAAGTCCAATTGCTAGCAGGTTCTACAGGCTGCTCTGACATCAAGTATGTGCCCTGAACACAGTCTCACTGGAGTAATATTTATACCCCAGTTCAAGTACTGAGAACTAAGGGGGGAAAGTGATTTTTATGTCCTTACATTAAGAGAGGATGAACTGAGATTGAGGCTTATTAAAAGGGAAATGTGTTAGCAAAACACTTGAAGATGTAAAGGAGCAGGTGAACCATTTCCAAAATCACTTCTATCCCTTCTTCCCTCTGTCTGATTGTGTATCAACATTCTTTTATTCACTCAACAAACAATTATCCAGTACCTATTACATAGTGCAATCAGATGAACACGATGTTGTCGGAGTGGGGAATTCAGAAATAGCAAAGGGACTGTGTGTTTGGGTTGTGTTGTTGTGTTCTCAAATTCTTATGGAGATATTGTCTGGAGAGTTTATAACTTAAATACTATGTCTCTTCTGAAAATGAAAAAGCTGTGCTTTCTGTGTAGCCTGCATTTGTGCCTGTGTCCCGAAACACAGGCAGCCTCTTAAGGAGAAAAAAAGTGCTCAGTAAAATGTAAGTGGAGGAGTTGACATTCCACCCCCAAAGGTCACGGAGGTTTATGGAGAGACACCAAACCTGCACAATGTGACACACTCTGCCCAGAGTGACATTCAAAGCTTCAGAGGCTGACCGTGAACCTTGGTTACCTCTATGGACACAGAGGGCAGAAGAGAGTAATGCCAATTAGGCCACAAAAGACACAGCTGATCTCTTAATCATTTCCTTAATTAAGGCCAGAAAGTCTTTAATTCACATCACAGTCTGGTTTTTGTTTTTTAATTTTGGGGATCGCTTGGATCCCTACCCACGAATGATTGCTCCCACCCCAGTGCAGAGGTTTGAGCCCCAGCAGGTGGCCCACCTGTCCTGATGGCCAGGCTTCTCCCAACCCACGCTTCCCACTTCCCCTCATGTGCCCTCCACCTTACACTCCCTCTTCCCCCAACAGCCCTCCATGTCCACCTTTTTAGCTCTATCCTCTTAGTCCCTGAACTCTCAAGCCTTTCCATGCCTTGGTTAGTGCTTGGCCTTGAGTTGATGTTCCTGAATTAAAATAGAAAAAATTCTCTTAGGGGCTATTCCAAGAATTCTAACTGAGCAGAGCCCTGCCTTTCTTGAAAGAATTCCTTTACAAGTCACTGGGGTAGCTGCTGAGGCCCGGGGGTGCCTGCTGTGCTTCCAAGACATCAGGACTGAGATAATGGGAAATATTTTGTTGTTTCTCTAGAGAAAGAAGTTAGAGAGATGAAGACAGGGAGGGAAGTAGGGAGGAAGCCAGGAATATGGTGAAACCCTCCTCCTGCTATTTTCACAAAATCTGTAAAATTTCTTAGGAAATTTTCTTAGGAAATCCATGAAGAGGTTAAATTTTCAGCCTGAAGTGATACATTGTAGATCAAGAAGCTCACCCATGTGATCCTAAGCTCAGGGAATGAGCACAAAACTTGGTGTGACTTATGACATTGGTTTTCAAACGAGGCTGGACAATAGACTCACCTGAGGAGTATATAAGACTCGTGATGCCCAGGCGGTTTCCAGAATGTCTAGGGCGGGAACCAGGCATCGGCATTTTTACAGAGCTCCTCAGGGGATTCCAATGTGCAGGCAAGTTTGAGAACCCAACGGCTAACCGTGTTCAATGCAATCCTATTAATATCTCAAGGGCTGAGAGGTCCTAGCTGACACCTAGGTTTTATTTCAGAAATATCTATTGAACTTTACTAAATTATTTTAAACCTCGAGTGCTCTTAACATGAAAAAGAAAATTTTAAATAGAAGTTGGTTTCATTTTGTATGGTCACAAAAAGTATAGTCAACATTGCCCTCCTAACAGAATCCACCTTTTTTCCCCTCCAATGATTGAATATCTACCATGTAGCTACCGCTGGTCTAGATGCTTCATGAATTGTGTTTCTTAATTCCTACAAAAACCTTCTAACGCCCTGCTTTGTCATCTGTGCTTTACCAGTGTCCTTTAGGTTGGGAAACAGCCGCCTCTTTGCCGATTAACAGTGACCTAGGCAATCCTAGCAAGCAATCCTTGCAAGTGAGCCTACCCAGCAAGCCCTGCAAAGCTGAAGAGTTTGTCCCCCCTTGCTATCGACCTGAGACATAAGAGGAGCAGGGTCTTGGTGCATGCGTTTGCACTCATTTTGCCTCTGTCCAAAGCTCTCTTTCCTTCTTTTAGTAGTTGACCTTCCTCGCTGTGTATTTATCTCTCACACAGTGTCAGGACGGAGCCACAGCAGGCTGAGTCTGGAGACTCAGTCACTTTGCTGCCCTCCCTCTCAGCCTCTTCAATCACAAAATGGGGATATTAATACCTGAAGTCCTGGTCATCCACAAGACAGGAGACAGAGTCAATGATTCATATATATCTTAGAACCTCCTGATACTTTGGGTTCAAATCAAGTTCTATAAATGAACAAAGACAGGGCTGATGTCAGATGTCACCTCTCAGCCAGTCAGTGAGCCACTACTCACTAATACTTCATATTCCACAGCACCAGACACCAGGGACAAACTCCTCAGCTTTTTATTTTAAGCCATACCTAGATCATGACTTCCAGAAGCAGGAGTAAATTCCTCTCCAATGTGCCCAGCATTTAAAAAACAATCCCAGAGTTCATCTTCATAGCCACAGACAACCAGATAAACCACCTGTACATCATGGCCTGGTTCTTGTTTCATGTCAGAAAACAGATTTGCAGGAAATGCAGAAATGAAATATGAGGCGCATCCTGCTTGTGTCTCAGTGTTACCGAACACTGCCATGGTTCCCAACTTCCTAAACTAAGGAGTGTGAAGCCTTCTGTGGGCTCCTTCCCTGGGAAGAGGTTTACCTGTAGTGAAATGCAAATCCCCACCCTTGCAGTATAGTGGAGATGCATGCTCTGAAGTCTAATTTTCCATTAAAAAAAAAGAAGAAGAAAGGAAACAATCTATTTTTTTCTACCTTTCTATCCCATATGGGTTGACTCCACATTAGTAACAGAAAGTTAAATAATTACCCATACCAAATAGAACAGGCAAGTTCTTTAGATACTTCTAGACTTGGGGAAGCCCTGGCAATTTGGTCACTATTCAACAATAGTAGGGCACTGGGTAAACTGACCAGGTCAAAAGCTTCCTGCTCCACCCTAGTCCCATAGCAGCTAACAGTGTCCAGCACATATTAAACAGCTAATAAATACTATTGAAAGAATGAATGGCAACACTACCAGTAAGCCTGAGTTTTAAATGAAGAGGGACCAGGCCAGGTAGTATGGAGTGTGTCCATAGGAGATGTGGTTTGCACACAGAAGACCACAAAATGATGACCATGCATTGACTGTAGAGTAAGAGATTTAGAGTATACATGTATCTTTTATTGAGGCTATTTGGTCTTGTAGTATTATAATTAGATGCTGGAAGTGTTATCATTCAGATGAGAGCAGAAGCATTTTCTGATTTGCTTTGTATCCTCAAGATCAGGCCCTCTTCCTGCCATATGACAGGTACACAATAAAATGAATAAGAAGCTAAGAATGAATTCCCATTCTCAAGCCACTAAGATGCACTCTCTGTCAGCTAGGAGACAGATTCAAGTTCCTCTCATCTTCAGGTTAAGATACTACACTATGGGATGCCATGCATAGCACACAGCAAAACTGTGTATTTAGGATTCATTGTTGATCTATCCCTAAGATGCAGAAGTTCAAGCAGAACAGCTCCAAATTATTTTTGTATGTGTGTGAGACATTGGTCCAGGTCTTTTGGATCTAAGTTCATCTTCATTACCATTTATCTCTTTACGGGGTAAGATTTCTATTATGGCTCAAAAACCATTGCCTCCTACTGTGACGGAAGCCAACCTCAGGCTATTCCAGGGGAGTGTGATTCAGACATCAAGGCGGCAGTGCAGGTTCACACCCCTTTTCCGTCAATAATGAATTTCCATGTGAGTTTCACAGAAGCACCTAAGTAAGGGACCCAGAGCTTTAAATTTGGCAACACAAACACATCTTCTCACTCAAGAACATAATCATTAAGGTTCCCAGGCAGCTGCAGAGTGTTGCAGTTCTTGGCTTCTTATATTACAGTCGATGTCCCATGATGATGATGCTCATTCCATTTTTGTTATGTTCCATATCAAGAGCCATGTTTAAGCAGTTTGAATACACCATCTGCATATCCAAGATAAAACAAGAAACCAGATCATGTATCTGACCTTGGCGTGTGGATCAATTCCCAAGGAAATGCCACCAAAGGCGCTGGAACAGGGTGGACCTGCTATTATTTGAAATAATGTCCTGACATGGGGGCCTCCCTGTGCTGTCCTCTAGTAACAAGATTTGAAAGGCAGAAACCAGGAAATAACAGAGCAACATAACCAGAATACATTTACCACATTGTAAGTCACTTCTTTATCATCAAAGGCAAGGAAGGAGTCTGAGGGAAGGGGTAGAAGGAAGGCACCATGGTGGCATCAAGGACAGAGAGGAGGAAAGTTAATTTTATGTTGCCATGGTAATGAGTTTCCAGCAAAAGCATCTCTCTTACACATGAAGCCTTACACACCATCCTCTTTTTAGGGATCCCCAGTGACCCCTTGAAAGTTGTCCTACAAATCACATAAGCCAATTAAAACACCCCAATCAAAATATGGCTGTGTAAGAAAAGGAACTCCCAGATCCATGTACAGGTAAGCCTGTATAGTAAGCAGAATACAAACTTGCAGAATTGGTAATCATCTAATAAGCGAAGAAGTCAAAAACAAGGTCGGTTTGTTATTTTGTTTTTTTTGAGAAAAGAATTTAAAAAGATGACAGAGGAACATCTGTTGCTATTTGGCCTGGGCCTAGATTTTCGACTACACTCAGAAACTCCATCCTAAGTGCCACAGCAAAATTCCCATTATTGTGATGACCTCCCAAGCGAACCTCCCAGATATAGGGAGAGAGAGAGAGATTGATACCACTGGCCTCACAACTCAGATTTACTCAGTAATTGCTGGTTCCCACCAAAGCTGGAAGTAAAAGCTCAACTTTTCTTCTCCTAACATCAAACTATCTTTCTCTCCTTTCCATCTATGTATCCAACCATCTAGTTGGATAGTTGTCATGCCCATTAGACTAGATGCTGGTTATCTGATGATGAATAAGCACAGCATAGTTCCTGACCACTCACAGCTTGTACCCTAGTGCAATCTACTAGGTTGCAAACTAGTGACTATTGCCACACTTGCAATGATGGAGCTACACATAGGCTGCCATGAGATACCAGGGAAAGGACAGGTGAAGGAACCCGAGCTGGAATCCTGGGTGGGGTCAGTTGAACTGGATAGTGAAGATACAGGAGACCAAAAGAAAAGGCAATCAAAGGTTTCCTATGTGAGGTCTTAACCTCTCCCAAGACATTTACTGAAAATTGGCCAAATTGATTTTTACACTGCAGATAGAGGTAAACATGTTTTCAGAAAGTAGAAAATAAAAGCAAGAGCCATTTATCCAGCAAACACTGAGTTAGCACCTGCCATTGGAGGCCACATATTAGATATGACAGGAAGGGGAGGAGTAGTCAAACTATAAGAGAATAGACTATGATACAATAATATATAATAGAGCGGTCCTGCCCTTGAGGACCTCACACTGGATGAGGAAGCAAGGCATTATCATATAAAGCATTGAGTAACTACACAATGTAGTCCATGTTACATGCTAAATAATTGACATAGATCATAAATTCATAGGAACAAAAAGAAAGGAGCTTTTGGAATGAGGCTATTATTTCCCAAAGAGGTCAGGGTTAACAGAAGGGAGAGAGATTATTGCAGGTAAGGAAAACACAGATCAAATCATGCCATCCTCTCCCTCTACAATCATCAATGGCTCCCAAGTACAGTCACCTGCTCATTCTTTGTGATTCCATGGGTCAGGACATCCCTACTCGTATGCTCCTGAAAACTCAGATGGCATCTTCAAATCTCTGTATTCCAGGCATTCAGCATAATGCCTGCTACTGGTAGGGGGCGTATATTCATCCCAGAAACATATGGAACCACTCAGAGAAATTTGATTCCCAAGTTAACTACAGACCATATAAGAGCATTGAGGATTGCGAACAGTGAATTGGAAGGACTATTGAGGATTCATTCCAGCAACACAACACAAAAGGCGCCCTGTGATGATGAATACTTTGCATTAATTGGCTAGGCTCTGGTGCCCATCTGCTTGGTCAAGATGTTGTGATGAAGGTATTACCTGGATGTGATTAATATTTACTTTGATTAAAGCTGGTTATCCTTCATAATGTGGTGGGACGCATCCAATCAGTTGAAGGCCTTAAGAGAACATACTGAAGTTTCCAGAGGAAGCAATTCAGTTACAAGACCGCACCACAGAAATGCAACGTGAGTTTCTAGCATGCTGGCCTGCCTGCAGATTTTACACATGTCAGCCCACACCCACCCACAGTCACTCAAGGGAGAGAGAGGAAGAGAGACAGAGAGAGAAACATTGCCTTCATGCAGCAGAAAGAACATGGGGAAACCTAGGAATGGGTTTGGCAGAGACATGGCTAGTGGAGGTGAGGCTTGAGGAATGTCAGCTCTGTTTCAGGGCAGCACTGCTGTAAGAGCGGGAAAACCAGTGCTTCACCCATTTTGCAACAGTTTGTAAAATCTTTTTTTTTTAAGATTTTATTAATTAATTCATGAGAGACACAGAGAGAGATAGGCAGAGACATAGGCAGAGGAGAAGCAGGCTCCATGCAGGGAGCCCAACATGGGACTCGACCCATCACGCCCTGGGCTGAAGGCAGGGCTCAACTGCTCATCCACCCAGATGTCCTACAGTTTGTAAAATCTAAGCAATCAAACTATAAAGGCATGCACATGCACCCATGCACACACACACACACACACACACACACGTACATAAAACCTGGTACAGTCTGAATAAGCTCTGTTCACTGGACCAATGTCGATGTCCTGGTTTTGATATTGTACTATATTATACCTGAGATGTTACAATGTGGGAAAGCAAAGTGAAGGCTAAGTGAATCCTCTCTGTATCTTTTTGAACTTCCTGTGAGAATAGAATTATTCAAAATATAAAGTTAAAAAAAAAAAAACCTCAAGCAGACCCATGAGATACAAAAATAGTAGCATGAGAGTTGGCCCCTCTGGTAACCCTCAAACCACCCAGCAAACAGGCTGCAGGGTGCCTGCCAGGTGATGCCCATGGACTCCAGGATTTAGCAACCCAGTCCTGAAAACACACTAACAGGGAACCAAGCAGAGGGCACCCCTCGACCTGGCAAAACCCATCAAGCTTGTGTTCCTTCAATGAGGAATTACATATCCAGAGCCTGTGCTATTGGGTTTGGCATTCTATTCCCTGGTTCCAGTTGAGGCCCGCAACTAGCTAGAAACTACCAAGACAAGTTTGCCCTCCCCTGGACAACTGCCCAGTTCCAGCCCAGACCAGGAGAGCACAGCCCACCAACAGAGCTTAATGCACAAACATTGCTCTGGAGCTGAGATTCATTAAGACGCTGCCCACACTTAGCCCCACCTGTTCATCTAAGTCTATTCCACCCTATGAATGAGCAAGGAAATGGCTCCAGGATGCACTGGACTGTCACTGCCCTTGATACTGCAAGGCAGATGCAGCTGGCTGCTCCCCTGGATCCTCTTCCTCACCCCTAGCATGATTTGCTCTCAGCTGTTTAGGGGAGCCTGCCCTCCACACACACGTGTCCCAGAGGCAAGGGACTGTGGGGGCAGTTTGGGAGCTTGCTGGGCTCACCCACTGCAATCACTACCCTCCCTTGGTCAGAAGCCATAATGCATGTTGACAGAACAAATAGAAGGAGGTTATAGCACAGAGGCTAAGGAAAAAATGTTTAAAATGAAAAGATTGTATATTGCACGATGAAGCTTTATCTTCTTTCCTCAGCTCATTTGCTGCTCGACAATGAAGTGTCTAGAGGAAACATTTATCTCTGCCCTCACAGCCCGGGAACACCAACTCTCATTAACTTTCCAATTTCATTTCTTCAGAAGATCCAAGTTCAGATAATCCAATTTATATGTATTAAAAATTACTTGTGGCAAGTGTCCAAGGGAGTCCCCCCACTCATCCCCCCTCCAGCAGTTCTCATATTACATAAGAAGGACTACTTAAAAATGCAACCCATCATCTTTTATTTTGGTACAGGAGTCTGAGGCACTTGTCTGGTGATTGAGC
Organism: Canis lupus dingo; assembly: GCF_003254725.2. NCBI lineage: Eukaryota > Metazoa > Chordata > Mammalia > Carnivora > Canidae > Canis > Canis lupus. Next base: position 6,747,701 of record NC_064277.1, read on the forward strand.
AAGTCTTGAAAGCGGCGGCTCTCCACCAGAGGCGGGTTGGTCCCCAGGGGGGGTATTTGGCGACATCTGGAGACTTCTTTGGTTGTCACAACTGGATTGTGGGGGAAGAAGGGGTGGCCTGATGGTATTTGTGGGGGGGGAGGCCAATGATGCTGCTAACGTCCTGCAATGCATAGGCCAACCCCCACAAAAAAGAGAATTATCTGCTAAATGTCCATAAGTGCCAAGGTTGAGAAAACCTGCCTTAACGTTCTCTACAATTTTCTCTACAATTCACTACATATGTAACCTTTATTATTGATTCCACAAACAGTCACTTGGAACTTAGCATAACCTTCAGGCATTGTGCTAGGCCCCGAGGCTGGGAGCCTGTCTCACAGCATCTAGTAGAGGAATAGCAAAGGTATAAGGCAAATACAACACAATTCAGAGCCAGAGTGGAAATGCGTATTCACACTGGGAAGGACATGCCTCTGTGAGGATGGGACTGGGGGACGGGAGGAACAACAACATACTGCATATTCAGTCCCAAATATAAAATCTGATCTCAAATATGGAATAAAAATAACTGCTAGGAAAGATCACCAAGCCCCGAAGCCCTTTGAAGCAATCTGCCTTAATGCTTTTATTACACACACGTATCCTCAGAGAGAAGCAACCTACTGCTTTCTCCGTGACTTTATTCCCTATTAAGATTATTCTCCTAAGAATATTTTCCCAGTACCGAGGAGATGTTTTATTTCCTTCTCCTGCCCTTAGTTTATGCTTTCTATCTACACGTTTAAAATATGGATAAACATGCAGTGTGATACTGTAACTGCTAATCAGCTAAGGGATACATATGTAGCCTCCCCTATCTTTCCTCAGACAGCAATCTGAATCGATTCAGAATTCTGAGGATGCACTTTCCTGAATGTCTGTCTAGTTGGCCTCACTTTTTAAATACTGAGTGCCAGATACGTCGCAGGGACCATTGTCTCCAAACCTCCCGTTCCCATTTCCCAAGCTGAAAGAAGCCCGGGACCGCACAGAAGCGCTTATGAAGAAGTAAAATGAGCATACGAGAAAATGGCCTTTCCCCAGGAAAATTAACAGCCAGATCCAAGAGGGTTTGATCAAACAAAAGCACACCTTAGATTAGATTTGCAAGGCAAAATAGGCTAGTGATCATTTCCACGGCAGATACCACAGACAATTACATATCTTCCAGGTCAGCAATGTGGATGATAAAACTGTCTGGAACACCATCATTGACAAATGTGAGCTCATAGCTAAGCTGAAATTAAAACCAGTTATGAAACAGAATTATCACATGCCATATGCCCGCGCACAAAATATTCCAGGCCATCTTACAAATTAAATCACTAACATACAGCTTTGAGGCTCAACTTTGTGAATACTTCTGCACAATCCTGGGCGGTTAATTTTTGGTCTGTTGGTAAGTCTGGGTTCGAATCTTGACTCTACCACCTTATAGTTCTGGGACCCGGAGAAGTTAATTTAACCTCTTGGAGTCTATATTTTCCCATCTGTGAAAGGAGGAAAACCATAGCTATCTCTCAAGATTGTCATTGGTTGTAGCAGTCTGGGTCCCACGGGGAAAATGCAGACCTTGTCAGTTATTCTAACTGGACAGCGAGGAAGCTGCGACCACACTCAGGGTTAGGAGAGCAGAGGGCAGAGGTTGGACTTCTCAGACCCTGGAGGCTTCAAAGGAGGGCCTTGTGGAGCGAGGCACAGACTGCAGGGGAGAGGAAGACAGCGTCTGTGGCAGAAACTGTCGTAACAGAAGCTTAGGAGCCCACACAGCTTAGCCTCGGCTGATTCTGGGAAGGTGCAGAAGAAAGCTGGACACTGGAACCAACTGCCACTGCCAGGGTGACAGGCCATCTCCAGGTGACACTCTCAAGGACCAGCAAGCATGCAAGGAGGAGCAGGTTCTCTTCCCTGCTCAGTTTCAGTCTCCCACTGGCACCTCTGCTGGCAGATGGCAAAGGAGAAACGTGATTGCGGAGAGCCCCTGCTGACACAGCAGACTTTGGAGGCTGGATTAGAGGCTGAGGGACAATGGCTTAACCCACCACCCATTCATCCATTCCTTACCTACACGAATGGGGTACTTTCTGTGTGTCCGACTGCAGGGCTCTGCGCTACACACTAGGGAGTTTGGGGGATTAAGCAGGAAAGTCTTACAAAGCGCACAGCCTGGTGACAAGACCGCACAGTTAAATATCAGTTCTCTCTCAGGGCCAGTGGGAAACATAAAGGAAAATGAAATAGAGACGAAAACAAACTAAACAAAAACCCAGCTCCTGCCTTTCAGGAGTTTCGTGTTTAGATTAAGTGTTATAGGATGAGTCTAAGAGCAGAGTACAAAGTAATACGTGTTTATTTGCTTTGAAAAAATATTTCAGACGTAATTCTTTTAATATTTCAGGGAAGCCCTGGTGCCCAGGTGGCTCAGTCAGTTAAGCATCTGCCTTTGGATCAGGTCATGATCCCAGAGTCCCAGGATGGGGTCCCAGAGTCTGGCTCCCTGCTTGGCCAGGAGTCTACTTCTCCCTCTGCCCCATCCCCACTCATGCTCACTCTCTGTCTCTCTCTAATAAGTAAATAAATAAAATCTTTTAAAAATAATAATAATTCAGGAAGCCAGAAACTATGCGAGGGGTAATCAGCGAAACCCTCACAAAAAAAAAAGATGGGAATGAGCAAAACCTTACTTAATATTTAGTCCACAGCCAAAAGGATAAGACCATTGCACGTTAAAGAAAGTGCATGAGCAAGTAACCATGGTGGGAATTTTCTGGTTGATTACCTGACCTCAAAACATGGAGGATGGATTCATGATGTGGAGGATGGAACGTGGGGTCGTCAGTAGGACATTTCCTGACTGTATTCTGAGGCATAGATGAGTCACCAAAGTTTTCTGAATGAGCAGAAGGTATGTGTAAAAGGCATTACGTTGCAGTCCTTATCATATCTAGCACAATACCTAGCATATAATGGAATATTTGGGGGAAAAATATTACATTGGCTGAGATGGGATGGGATGAAATTATAAAGGCAAGTCTTAACTATGAAAATCTGCATGTATTTCCCTGTTTTAATTATAATAAATATTTGTGAAATGTTTTGAATAATCAATAAGCAATGTTAGGGCCAAAAGTTCAGGAACTGAAATAATTCAAGCAATGATAAAAATGTTAAGTAATGGTGTAGCCCACCCATCAAGATGCTGTGCTCATTTCAGATCGAGAACCTGCCATTAGAACGTAGCCTTGACCAACACTGACTTTGGAGAGACTTGGAAGGAATCTTGATGGCATCATGAATTTATGCAAAAAAAAAAAAAGTGCTGGTCAATAAGTTTTTGAATCAATTTTAGTGATTCACGTAGAAAAAAATGATATCGTTGGTATGAATTTTTAATGGAAGTTTCCAGAGCATACAATGTACTCACATCTAATCTGTTGTGTTCTTCTTGGCAGATCCGTTACAAGATTTTGGCTTTTCCGCTGACCAGTGTTCTAAACATTTAAAGCCAAAACTCAACATTAGATTTGGAATGATCCTAAGTAAGTAAAGAGTACTGACATGAAATAAAACATTACATAATTTCTTCCTGGTCCACATCCCCAAATACTTACATTAGCTACATTAACTGCAGTAGCTGGCTAGGTGGCTGGCTAGGCCACTGTCCCCACCACTCTGTGGAAGCAACTCTATTTCCATCTTCATTTTTACTTCTCTCTTGGTGACATCTGGATACAATGGAACTCTCACTGAATGCTGTGCTCTTATACTAAAAACACTCTAAGCATTCGTTTGAATGATATCAGCACCTAGAATCAGTATATCCAACAACAAAAAGAGATAATATGGCAAGCCTAAATATTGATATCACTGTGGGAGAGAGCTTTTGCTTTGTTATCTCAGCAACAAACAAGTCTACCACGAGTAGCTTGGCTTATCATTTGCTTTATATCATTTCCCAAATAGCTGATGTAAGTTCTTAAACCTTTGACAAAGGCAAAGATATGTAATATCTTCTCCCTCCACCCCAATCAATGAGGTAGGATGCTGATTGTTTATTTTTATTTGGCCATGCTTTTACAGTCAGTCATTATATTGCTATAGCTACTAGAGTATCTCCCTTCTGAAGCAGTTTTATCGAAACCAGAACAGAAGGATTTAATAGACTTAGCGTGTGGAATCATTCCAGAGAAATGGAGAGAATACTGCTGGGGACAAAAAAACTCTCATGCATCTTCGTATTTTCAGAACCTTGCCCAATATCTGGATTCTACAGCAGGAGTTGAGTAAAAGGGGAATGAAAAAAGGAGGAAGTGGAACATGAAAAGGAGGAATAGAGAAAAAGGCAGAGCACCCTAAAGCTTCCTGTGTAATATGATACAACACCTAGCAATTGTGGGTGGGTGACCCCACCCCACCCTCTCAGGGGAAGCATGCAATACTATGCAGCCAAGAAGCTGTAGAACCCAGACTGTAGCCATCACCTCGAGGGGCAAGAGAGTCAGGGCAGCGGAGCACAGCAGAGTGTCTACCTTGCTCCAAACAGATAAAGTTCATTAAAAGGGCTACATTCATCCCTAGAGCTGTTGCCATTATCCTCTGTAGCACTGCCTAAGTGCTGTGTTACCAAGAAGAAAGAAGAAAGAAGAAAAAGAAGAAAGAAGGAGGAGGAGGAGGAGGAGGAGGAGAGAGTGGGTAGAAAGAAGGAATGAAGAAACAAAGGAGGGATAGAAGAGAAAGAAAACAAGGGAAAGAAAGAAGAAAGAAAGAAAGAAAGAAAGAAAGAAAGAAAGAAAGAAAGAAAGAAAGAAAGAAAGAAAAGAAGGGAAAGAGAAAGAAAGAAGAAAGAAAGAAAGAAGAAAGAAAGAAAGAAAGAAAGAAAGAAGAAGAAAAAGAAAAGAAAGAAAGAAAGAAAGAAAGAAAGAAAGAAAGAAAGAAGAAAAAAGAAGGGAAAGAGAAAGAAAGAAGAAAGAAAGAAAGAAGAAAGAAAGAAAGAAAGAAAGAAGAAGAAGAAAAGAAAAGAAAGAAAGAAAGAAAGAAAGAAAGAAAGAAAGAAAGAAAGAAAGAAAGAAAGAGAAAGAAAAGAAAAAAGGAAAGGAAAGGAAAGGAAAGGAAAGGAAAGGAAGGGAAGGGAAGGGAAGGGAAGGGAAGGGAAGGGAAGGGAAGGGAAGGGAAGGAAGAAAACTGTCCCCATACAAGGCAGGTTTCTGGAAATCAAAGGCCATTTGGCTCAGGCCTCTATAAATGTTCAGTGCTTTGATATGAGGCAAAATCCACCCTGATAGTGAAGCTGATCTTTTCCTTCCCTTTAGGAGAGGACATCAAAGAGCTGTTTCTTGACATAGCTCTCTTCACTAAAGGATCATCCATTCTGAATTTCTCCTATCCCATCTGTGAAGAGGATCTACCCAAGTTTTCTTTCTGCGGAAGAAGGAAAGGGGGTAAGCTGTCTGTCTTGCTGCTTGTTGAGGTCCAGAGAGGAATGAACAATGGCTTCCAGTTGAGGCGGGAGCCCTGGTTCCATCTCTCACCTTTGGACAAGCTGAACCTTGCTTATCAGCATGTGTCATATAAAATAACCATGAATGGGGCACCTGGGTGGCTCAGAGGTGGAGCATCTGCCTTGGGCCCAGGGCGTGGCCCCAGGATCCTGGGATCGAGTCCCCCATCAGTCTCCCCACAGGGAACCTGCTTCTCCCTCTGCCTGTGTCTCTGCCTCTGTCTCTTTCTCTGTCTCTCATGAATAAATAGATAAAATCTTTTAAATAAACAAATAAATAAATATAACCATGAAGCCCATTTCCCAGAACCTAACTTCTATAGTATGAAAATCAAATGAAACATGCACGTGAGGCACTTTACAAACAGAAAAATGTCACTCTTTGTGGTTGGCACCATGTTAAATTTTTTTTTTTTTTAAAGGCTAGGAGCAGAAAGAACCAACAGCTTCCCCAAATCCACAGAGACTCAAAGTATCTCCAAGTTTCTCCTCTTTAGTGACAGGGTCTCCTGGATATAGCAATGGACCCCAAGAAAAAAAAATGAAACTTTCTAAATGTTTTCTGTGGTCTTGCCCATTTGAGTTATTGACAGATGAGGACATTGGTAGCTAGACTCAGAGCACAAAGCATAAAACCATGACATCATCTGCTCCTTTTTTTCAATTTGCTAACCATGTGCCCCCTACTACATACACCCCAGGGAGCACAAGAACCCCACTCTAACTGGTCCTCACCTCCCTCACCACCCCTGTGCCTTGTCCTCCTGCAGAATCTTCACCAAGGCCCTGAGACGCTCTGCTTATTTAACTCACGGGTCTGATCTGTGACTGTCCTCCCAGAAGTCACTTTCCTCCTCCTTCCCAGGGCACCCTTCTCTGTCCCAGTGGCCAAGGGGGAGTGCACCCCTAGCCCCACACACCAGAAACATCCACTTCTTTATTTCCTCATTCAAGGAAGGCAGAGTGAGATCATCCAATTATGCTTTCTAAACAAAGGATCTAGAAGGAATTGGGGTTCCCTTCCCACAACTAAAGGGTGTAGACAGAGGAAGTTTGTGCAGGAAAAGAAAGCAGGGAATTTAAAAAATTTCATGTCCCCTGAAACTGAGTGAGCCTTGCTGTGACACATAGAGGACAGGCCTCAGCTCAGCCCTCCCTCCTCATCCTCTTCTCTGTTCCCCAAAGTGTGGGGTGAATTGCCATATTGTAGCACGCTCCATATTAGCCGTCAATTATTTACTCCCACTTGTCATCTCCAGTAGACTATGAGCTTCTTGAGGTTGAGGTAGGAGCATCTTAGTCTTTATGCCAAGGACTTCAAATGTGCTCAGTACTGAGCCCTCCAGCACACATCAGTAAGCACTCATGCCAGGCACTGTTCTAAGAGTTTCACACCCAGTAAGTTATGTATGTACTTTCTACCCCAACCTCATGAGTCCATACCATTAACACTCTAATGCACAGAGAGTTTTAGCAAATTGTGCCAAGTCACAGAGCTGGTGAGGGAGCCATGGCTCAAACCCAGGTGAGCTGGCTCTGGGATCCATAATCTTAGTGGCTGAGGAATGAATAAACAGAAGAAGAAACAAGGAATGGTGCCTTTTGGCCAAGACTTTATTTAAAGTCATCATTTAAGAACTCTTTCTGGCCAGTGATCTGACTTTGTTTCAAGCAGGGACATTTTTTTCCTCCTAGCTAACCTACTATAAACTGATGAGGCAGTTTTCCTCTCCGAACTTACTAGAAATATTTTTGATGGATTGGGTGCGTGCAAGTCTTTCCTCAGCATGGTAAATTCTTCATTACTTGGTCCCTAGTTAACCTTTTCTATAGCCAATATTTACAGTTTTATTGTCTATCGCTTGCTTATCTTTCCAATTTTTCCCCAAAATAAGTGTTCTTGAACCCAAATGTGAAAACAAGTATACTTGGAAGCGCTATGAGCTTAGTAAGAAAGAACATATATGGTGCCAACCTTCATTCCTACTTCCTTGTATTCCCTGAATCAAGTTCTCCCTCGCTCCCTCCTGAATGATAGAAATGGGGTCCTACCTGATTTTCCTGCCTCCTTACGGCTGCCAGGTAGTCTTCTCAAACACAGATATGGTGGGGCTGGAAAAGCAGGCTAGACTCAGCCAAATGAATCATTCCCTCTGGAAGTTCCTGGAGCATCACATTCCTGCTTAGTTAGAATCATAACTATGTGTGTGTGTGTGTGTGTGTGTGTGTTTCTCCTTCCTTAAACTGAGAACTCCTTGAAGGCAGGAATATCTCTTGCTCCTCTCTGTTTCTGGAGACTTGACAAACACAGCCTGGCACAAAATAAAGATGCAATAAATAATTGTTTTATTGGATTTTTATATGACGGATGAACGCACGTACACCAGCTCACCTTAAAAGCAACTCTCTAATGATGCTTCTACATACTACAAAGATACAAGTGCATCCAATCCCAGAAAACAGTGAATTATCTTGGTTCTCCAAGTTTAATAAAACCTGGGGTTTTCCCCCCATGAATAGTTTTAATAGAATTAATAAAACAGAAGAGATACTGTTCCCCCAAACTGAGATGTCCAATTCAATTCAGCTGCTCAAAAGGCTGGTGCTTGCCTCATCGGAATGCCAGGCAGCCCTGTAGCCATTTATTTGCTTTATTGCTGCAGGGCTAAAACCTGCCGAGGCAGCCCGAGAAGCCGGCACTCAGGGAATTGCCAGGAAATTTCATATTGTATAAAGCAGTTGCAAAACTGATATACAAATGCTGCATGAACAAATAATTATGTAAATTATATAAGCCAGAAAAACCAACATCTTAAATTGAGAGGCTTCTTGGGTTATTGCGTTTTTTGTAACCCACCCATAAACCCATTGCAGGAATGATTCTATTGAAAGAAGTGATTAATTCTAAGCCCAGAGGGGGAGAAAGTGGAGAGCTGTAGCCAGTTCAAACCCAAGCACAAGCTGCTGTTGACATATTCGGCAGGAAGCAGAGCCCCTCTGGGGTTCGCAGGTCCTTCTTAGCAGAGCAGTGAGAAAACTTGGTGTCTACTGCAGGTGGCGCATGAAGGTGTTTCATATCGTTCGTTTGATATCATTTCCAAAGCATTACTATGCCTTCCCTTGCACTCTGCACCCTGCTGGCTGTTCTCCAAGCAAGACAAACTACAAAATGGGTCAGGCTTAGTGAGACTGTGTAGATAAAATGTGTCCTCTTGCTTGCAAAGGTGCAGAGGATCTTTCCTCTGCACCTTTGCGAGCAAGCTCTAAGTCAAGAGCCCATTGGATTGAAAGCAATTTTCTTTTTGACATTAGCACTTATGGTGTGAGTAGCAAGTTTGAGGGCAATAGCCTATGTGTCCAGTTATAGGGCATTGATTAAGCAGATCATTGTTGAGCAAAACACAGTTTCAATATGCTGTGCCTTTAAATGATATTGTAAGAAATTATTAAAGTGCTTGAAAATATACTCACAAATTTTGTGAAGTGACAAACAAGCTTACATGAAAGAGTGCTTACTGGGATCCCTGGGTGGCTCAGCGGTTTAGCACCTGCTTTGGCCCAGGGTGTGATCCTGGAATCCTGGGATCGAGTCCCACATTGGGCTCCCTGCATGGAGCCTGCTTCTCTCTCTCTCTCTCTCTCTCTCTCTCTCTCTGTGTCTCTCATGAATAAATAAATAAAATCTTTAAAAAAAGAAAGAATACTTACTATTGGACTATGTTTTTTAGTAAAATGTGTGTGAGTGTATGCACCATAGCATTCTGAAATAGCATTCACGTGGGTGCTAATTGTGGTTATCTCTAAGTGGTGGAACTACAGATCTCTGTTCTCATCTTTTTGGAAATCTCTTTTGCTTTGTAAATAAATTTACAAGGTTATTCTATTAAATGTTAGTGAGTATTGTAGGATGGAACAGAGAGGATGAATTCTCTTCTTCCTCTTTTTGAAAAAAATCATAACCTACTTAATATTCAATGATATTCAGAGTTAGAACATTCTGAGTCAACGTCTGGCATAGGATGTCAAGGGATCTTTCAATATCCATTCCATATTTTTTTCTGGGATACCCACATCCCCTTTTACCTAGCTGTGGGTTCATTGAGAAGGAACCAAACAGGTCACTGTTTTACTTTGTTCTCAGTTATTTTTCCCTTACTGCCGTTCTCATTCTGGTAACTTTGGGTCATGTAGATTCATTTGCTTTACTTGATCTTGATGCTTTCAAACTGACATCAGTTTTTTTTTGTTTTTTTTTTTTTTATTTATGATAGTCACAGAGAGAGAGAGAGAGAGAGAGGCAGAGACACAGGCAGAGGGAGAAGCAGGCTCCATGCACTGGGAGCCTGATGTGGGATTCGATCCCGGGTCTCCAGGATCGCGCCCTGGGCCAAAGGCAGGCGCCAAACCGCTGCGCCACCCAGGGATCCCCTGACATCAGTTTTTAAGACTAAACTGGTATTAAATCAAATGTCCTGATGACCATCCCTGATGCCTACCCCTAAGGAAAGAGGAGTAATGTCAGCAGAAGTTTCATAGCTTTGGGGCAGGTCTGCCATGGCCAACTGTGCCCTTACCCCAGCAGATCTCAATCTTGGTTGTACATTTTAGTTAAGCCCACACTTATCTTTGTGGTGGCTACACGTGGTGACCCGGCCACGGAAATGTAGCCAGTCTAAACTGAAATGGGCCATAACTCATCAAGTACAGACTTGACTTCAAAGACTAAATATGAAAACAAAGAAAGTGAAATATCTCAATCATTGTTATATTGGTTGTATGTTGAAATTATAATATTTTAGATGTATTATGTTAAAGATAGAATTACTACATCATTTATTATTTATCAACAATAAAACATTATTGTTGATGTATTATTAAAATTAATTTCACCTTTTTAAACATGGCTACTAAAAAATGTAAAATTATACGTGTGTCTGTCATTATATTTTTATTGGGTGGTGCTCCATTATAATTTCCCTTTATAATTGTGAGGATCCTAACACCCCACACCCCAGACCAGTTAAATCAGAATCTCAAGAGGTATGACCCAAACCAGGTGATTTCAATGCTCTGTCGAGGTTGAGGTGAACTACCTTAGCCCTGGGTAGGGATGGCTTGATGACAACTGGCATTATTACAGCATTTAATGTATGCCAGGGACCTTTGCAGGTATGTTATGTGTATTAACTAATTTACTGTTTGCACCAAACTTGTGAGGGATAGAAACTATTGTTATGGTCCTTGTGTTAAAAAATGAGGAAACTGAGTCCCAAAGGGGTTAAGAAACTTACCCAAGGTTGCAAAGCCAGCAAGTGATAGAGCTAAGTTTCTCTCCAGGAAGCTGAGCTCCAGGAACTTGCTCTAAACCTGTTATATATCCTCTTTGAACATCAAGAAAATACTGCTGGAGAAGAATGACTCATTACAGCCCTCCACTAGAATTGGAAACAAGGATTTTAAAGGCACAACAAAATTATAGGAATCAAATAATCATTTTGGGCACAACCAGTCATTTTACAAGGTGGTGGTTCCCAAAGTGTGTTCCCTAGACCCGCAACATTAACATCATCTAGGGAATTATCAGAAATGCACATTTTTGGTCACCACCCAGATTTATTGAACTAGAAACTCTAGGGTCCGGGCTTAGCACTCTATTTTTAGCTTTTGGGGTCACAGGTCAGCAAACCTTTTCTGTAAAGGGTAAAAGGTAGTAAATATTTTAAGCTTTGCAGGTCATATGTTCATATAGTCTCTGCAGCACAAAAGTAGCTATAGACAATATGGAAATGAATGGACATGGCTCTGTGTCAATAAAACTTTATTTATGGACGGTGAAATGTAAACTTGATGTAATTTTTCTGTGTTGTTAAATATTATTCTTCTTTTGATTTTTTTTTATCCATTTAAAAAATGTTAAAGCCATTCTTAGCTCATGGCTGCTGAAAAACAAGCACTAGGGGTATTTCGCCCACAGACCATAGCTTGCCAGCCCTGCTCTAGATGGTTCTGTTGCATGCTGAGGCTTGAGAATGACTGCTATAAGGAAAATAAAAATTCAGTGCTCTTCACCAGAATTACTAAGCGCAGGTATACTCTGGCTTTCCCTGTGGTAAATACTCACCTGGGGTTCAGCATAAATTCTGATTAGGTTACTTTGGAAAATGTTAACAACTTTGCTTTACACGGTGCTTTGCCAGAGCCAACAAATGAGATTTGAGGCGATGAAAAGGGACTTAACATAAAGACTGATGTGAGAGGCTGATAGCAGGGAGAAAAGAGCACTGTTTGAAAAAGTCAGAGAGCAGGACTGATGGTCTCCTCCCCTCCCATGGCTGCCATTTACAGGCTGGGGACAGAAGGCCCTTCCTTCTGGAGGATCATGATCTCTCTGGTTCTCAGTTGCTTCATCTATAAAACAGGAGGAACCATACTTCTTTTTTAGGTAATAGTGAATACTAAAAAAGAAAAGATGCATAACATGCCTGGCACATTAGAAAGCAATAACCATGGCAATGACATATCTCTCTGCCTCCTCCCCTACCTGAGGGACCTTGAGGCAGGGACTGGGGGACTTGAGGGACTTGCAGCAGTTTTACACACCCAGGCTAGGGTCTCCCACAGAAACAAGCCTAGTGAGGATCTTGACTCAAAGCAGCTTACCCAAAGCTGTGGGCAGCCGGCCTAACGCTCTGCCTCCTGCTTGGGATCCCAGGATTTCCTGAGGAGTGAATGAGAAGTCTCTTCTTGCATCTTTCCGTTCTATTTTGTTTTTCTATCTCGGTCTAAGGTCAGCCTCTAACGTTATCACTTTCTGCCCCTGGTTTGACTTCCTTCCAGAATGAGTGGCGGTGGAAATGTCCACTTCCTTCCTAGAAGTGTGGTATCTGTCCACAGAGGTGTGGTTTCTTCCCAGGGCCCCAAAAAGACTATCCCAAGTCGTCTGACATAGAAACTTCTTCCAAAATTTGGATTTGCCGGTGTTAAGCTCCACCACAAACAAGACCTCAGAGTGCTGTCTGGCTTGGAAATGAGTTGGGTTCCCCAAAGTCCCTTTCATTCCCTTCTGATTTATCATGAGGCCAATGTACTTTGAAGTCCATTCTCAGCAAATTGGGGTTCATTTTGTTCAGCGCCTTTCCTAGAATATCCTATCTCAGGAAGATGAGGATGAAACAAAAAATAGAGCATAAAACTGATTGTGGGACTTTACTGTTAAACATGAAAGTGAAGCATCAATCTAGGAAGTAGGATGAAGCCCCTTTAGGACACACTCCACCCAAATAGAAAGTGGGGTGGGAGTCCTCAAAGCAACAGATCAACCCATGCTTTGGCTGTCCAGAACATAGTGTGTAGGGCTACGTAGAAACAAGATTCTCAGCTGATAATGAATCTGGAGATTTGGGCGAAACCTAGATTAAGACCATAAGGTAAACAGAATGAACACAGGATTGTCACTCTTGATGACAAAGACACATCAACTGTCAGACTCGATTCTGGGCAAACCTCTAAGAGTTATGGCCAGCTGTAGGTCAACCAAGGCAAAGGGCATTGGTTTCACAGTCCTTCGCCTGGATTGACCTACATATTTCAATAGGTAATGTTTGGCTTTTAAAAATGATTTCTTTGTTGTTTCACGGGTTAACTTGTGAATATTGGTTGTACCCAACCTCTTGCCAAAACCAACTGAAATTAAAATGAAGGCTTGAAAGAGTTAAATGAGTACATGTCCTCTGTGTGTGTGTGCACGCGCGCATGTGCATGCATGTGAGTACACTCAGGATATATGATTTTAAAGTAGGAGACAGTAGGTCAAGGACTTCCCTTTGAGACCTTGGCAGGTAGGATTGACATGGCTGAAACACAATGAAAAACCGGGAGGACCTGATGTCATATGCATGTCGGAATCCCATGGAGGTACAGAAATCAACAGTCTCCACAAAAACTGCTAATGCATGGTGCACCTGTCTCAGTATGTGTAGCTAACCACCTTGCAGGAGGAGCATAATCTGTTCTGAGATACACACAACAGATACTGACACAGTTCATGAAATATGTGAGCTACAGAAAAAAATTAGTTGTGGACTTAATTTTAGCTGCATCTGGAAGGCTTGTAATTAAAATAAATATTACAGTGACACCTTTTACAAGCTAAAGAACCCTTTAGTCAAGGAAATAATTGCTCCCTGGTTTATCTTTTATGTAAATCTGAATGTTCCTGCTTTAAGTGTTTGTCCAAAGTGGGGAATGCATTGTAATTAGATGAATTTCAATATACAGCAGAGTAGATCCCCTGGGAACTGTATATAAAGTCTGACATGACATTTCCCACAAGGCAGATATTATCTCTGACAGCAGCTGTGGGACTCTGCTATAATATTCATTGATTTTACATATACAAATAAGACAAAGGCAGAAGCGTAGGGGATGCTCATGTTGGCTACCTGTCCTCCCTCCCCTTTGTTAGCTCGAGTGTCTGTCATCTGTCCTGGTCTATGCTGAACAAGTGCACCTGGCCATCTTCCAAGCATCATTAATATTAATTGCAGAAACGTCTCATCCTCACTGCCTATAACGATTCAGAATTTGGTCTGAACAGTTTTATCTAGATGAGCAATTCAGATTCCATCAGCTAGATTTCTATTGCCCCAGCGCTCTCTGTTTCTACGTGCTCCTTTTCACAGGTCTGTGAAATGGAGGAAATTTGGAAATTGGCTAGTTTCGGAAAAATCCCCACAGATCCTTTCTGCAAAGTGCCTATGCCTTGCACTGCTACAGTAGAAGACCTTCCAGGCAGGTGCTACCTTCAAGAGTTGCCACCATCAATCTATGCCGATGGTCCTGACAGTCTCTATAAAGCACGCCCACAGCCAGGCACCCCCACCGTGAGCCTCACTTTTCAACGGTTTCACATTCACCACACATGCACGAAGGAACACAAGTCCCAGGAATGCGGTCATTGATTTCTGCTGTAAGGGAAGGAGAACAAGCAGCTTTATCTGAAGACTCAATTTTAAAATATGTCTTCTCTGGGATATGACCTCCGCCCCACTTGTTTTCTTACCTTTGATTTCTGAGCCATTTTAGTCCACCTGCTTCTACGAGTTCCTTTGCTTCAGGCTTTCTGCTCGGCTGTCCCTATAACTTCCTTCTCGATCTCTCCCGATCCCAGCTTCTCATCCTCTTTTCCCAGATGACAAAGTGGCTTAGATGGGAACTCATATGTCCTGGTTCCACTTCCATTGGATGAATCAATAGACCCATGGATGGTGTGCTGGTTTTCGGCCACCTGGGAAATTGCAGTTTCTCCAGCTATTACCATCCCCACTGTCATTCTGTCGCTGCAGAAACCCAATATTGTTCTCCAAGAAGTTTCTGGGGCCTGCCCCCATCACACTGCCAGTGCTGTCTTAGAGAGCAGGAGGCTTAGCTCAATTCAGTGGTTCTCAAACTCAGACATATATCACATCACCTGGAGGACTTGTCAACCTCAGATTGTTGGGTTCACCCCCAATTTTCGACTCATACATCTAGGGAGGAGGCTTAAAATTTGCATTTCTTACAAGTCCCTGGATGAGGTTGATGATGCTGATCCAGGGACCATGCTTTGAGAACCACTAGTCTAGTTAGGGATAAGCACAGAGTTTGAGGCTAAACCTGCACAGAGTTGGACGATCACTGCCACTTGTTTTTATGTGACTTCAGGCAAATTACTCAATCTCTCTGAGCATCACTTTCATGTGTACAATAAGGAAAATATGAGTGACCTCGTGGGACTGCTAGAAGAATGAGATGGGATAATATATGCAAAGCCCTTAGAACAGGGTCTGGCACAGAGTAAGCATTCAATGCATGATAAATGGAAGCTACTCCATGCAGCTGATTAGGGATTTCTAGAGCAAGGGCTCTGGGCCCCTGAGGTCATCCATCTCAGAGTGGAAGTCTGCATTTTAACAAGGCCTGCAGGGGCTGTAGAGCCTTCGAGGCTTGGAAGTTGAAGACCTCTTTCCTCAGAGGTAGGAAGAACATGACTCCAGTCCAAGCTGCATACCCTCTGGTGGCCAACACAGTGGAGTCTCCATGGCCCCCTCACGACTCTTGGGAGAGACCGCCATTTGCATTTCTCTTGGAATTGGACATTTGAAGCATCATCTTCTTAGCCTTTGGCCCTCCTTCTCTTTATGTTTTATTCTTTGCATCTTTCAAGCAGCTGTGAATTTGTTGGCCAGGCACCACTGCTGTAAACTAATGGAGAGTCACTAAAAACACTGGCACCTTATGGACTAGCAGAAAACCCCCACTCTTAAACTACAAAAAAAAAAAAAGAAGAAGAAGAAGAAGAAGAAGAAGTAGGAACAATGATCAGTAACAACCAAGCAAAGGAGGACTTTTTCTTGGGAAAAAAAAAAAAAGGCAGGAAAAGAAAGGAAACATATTGCTTAGTAAGGAATCCTACAGCCCTGGGAGATTTCTCTCTATCCACAAATTCAAGCCCATCTCTAAGAGGCAATAATGTGTTGGAACTGTCCTTTGACATTAGTCACATTTTCGCTTTAGCTGAACCCAGCATATTTAGATTAATTATGACCTAGGACCAAAGCATTTTTAATTTTCTAAGACAATACAAGTTCCGTTACAAATTCCCAGCCTGTTGTATATTTTCATAAATCTGGCTCAATGACTCCCACCTTTCATGTAATAATCATTTACAAAGCCAATTAAGAAGGCCAGCTCCCAGCTCCCTGGACCACTCCAAAACTCTGATCCCACGGGTTGCTGGTATTTGCATTTTAACAAACATCCTGAGAGTTCTGATGTGCACGGACCTCAGAGACCCCCCAATCTGAGAAAGGCCACCCTCTGCAATGTCTATTCCATTATTTCCCATCACAATTGCTCTTTCCTGTGTCTGCCCCAGGTTTCTGGAGATCAATTCAATTTCTCCTCTTTCTCTCCAGCACTGTCTTCTTCATTTCCATTTCTGGAAATCCAATCAGCCCACCAATTCACAAGTTATATTTTGAGAGTTACATTAAGTATTTATCCACTGAAATTCAGAAATAAGTTGGTAGAAAAGAAAAAACTTAAATTTTCTTTCCCTCCTCATTGCCAGAAGTTATGTATCTCTTGGAGGGAGCAGCAAAGACTAAAAGGTCTTGTAGGAGGAATAAACTTGGAAACTAATCATTTCACTTTCTAGTCCCCAGTTCCTCATCAATGACTTAATAATTGGCACTGTTTCGGGGGCATCTGGTTGGTTCAGTCAGTTAAGCGTCCCAATCTTGATTTGGCTCAGGTCATGATCTCAGGGCTGTGGGATCAGGCCCCACGTTGGGCTCTGTACTCAGGCAGGAGCCTGTTTGGGATTCTCTCTCTCCCTCGCCTCTTGCCCCTCCCCTGATGCATGGGTGCACGTGTTCTCACTCTCTTTCTCTAAAACAAATAAATACACCTTTTAAAAAAATAAATAATTGGCACCGTTTTGTACAGTAGCCACTAGCCACATGTGGCTATTGAGCACCAGAAATGTGGCCAGTCCAGAGTGATATGTGTTTTAAGGGTACAATACATACTAAATTTTGAAGACTATGTAAAAAAAGGAGGGGGGATGAAAAGAAGACGTCTAAATATCTTGTTAATATTTTTGTTAATATTTTTATATTGGTTACATAATAAAATTATAATACTTTAAGATGTGGGTTAAAATATATTTATATTCTTAAACCAATTTCATGTGGTTCTTTGCCCTTTTTGTAAAATGTGGCTACTAGAAAATTTTAAATTATGTATGTGGCTCATGTTATATTTCTATTAGACAGTGCTGACCTAAAACTATCCAATATAGTAGCCAGTAGTCATATGTGGCTATTTAAATCATTTACTTTTAGATGAAATTAAAAATTCAAGTCGTCAGTCACACTAGCCACATTTAGCTAGAGGCTACCATATTTAATGATGCAGATATAAAACATTTCCATCTTTGCAGAACGTCACTAGACATCACTGACCTAATAGTTTCTATATTGCTCTAATTTTGTTTAACAATCTGTCTTGAATTCATATGAATATTGATGTTGAATGTAAATTGGAAATTTCACTCTCTAGCCCAAGCTGATTACCCAAATACCTTCTCTTTTGCTAAAATCTTATGCTGGTGTGATGGTTCTGAAGGGCCCTTTGTTGGGAACCCAAATTCAAACAAGCCGTCACTCCTGGCCCCCTCTCAGGTCAATCACCCGGAGCCTCCTCTCTTCATTCAAGACCACCATGTTAGTTTCCTACTGCTGTTATAACAAATGACCACAAATACAGTCACTTACAATACAAATTTATTCCCTTATGGTTTTGGATGTCAGAAGTCTAAAATCAAAGTGTCGGGATCCCTGGGTGGTGCAGCGGTTTAGCGCCTGCCTTTGGCCCAGGGCGCGATCCTGGAGATGCTGGATCGAATCCCACGTCAGGCTCCCGGTGCACGGAGCCTGCTTCTCCCTCTGCCTATGTCTCTGCCTCTCTCTCTCTCACTGTGACTATCATAAATAAATTTAAAAAAAATTTAAAAAAAAATAAATAAATAAAATAAAATAAAATAAAAGTGTCAGTAGGGCCATGTTCCTTCTGGAGGCCTCAAAGGAGAATCCATTTCCTTGACTTTTTCAGTTTCTAGAAGCATTCCTTGGCTTGTAACCACCTTGTGATCTCACTGAACTCACCCAGAAAATCCAGGCTAATCTCCCCATCTCAAAATCCTTAACATAATTACATCAGCAAATTCCCTTTGCCATGGAAGGTAACATATTCAGAGGCCCTGGGGATGAAGACATGGTCATCTTGAAGGATGGGCATTAGCAGACTGTACAACTCTCAAATAGAAAACCAATCCATATCCATCTTGTCTGACCTCTGCATAGCGTGTAAAAAGGCCAAATAATTGTGCATAATCCAAACTCTACACTTTCAATGAAAATGCCCTCACAAATGTCAAGCAGTTTGGAAAACTTCACAGATGATACAGTTACTCATTCGTGAGAAGAGATACAAGTTTTTCTGCTAAGGGGTCATATCATTGCTCAGAAAATATTTGCCTCATTGGACCATTACTGTCTGAGACCCATAAAGTTCCCACCTGTTATGGACCCTACTCACAAGAAAAGCTATTTGGCTAGAAGTTAATTCCATGACCCAGGAGTTGGAATCATTCCAGCAGAGAAAGAGGGAAAGATATCAAAGAGTCTTTTATAAAAGTTTGTTGTAAAGAGGAAGTCAGCATGCTACCAGGGGGAAAAAAAAGATAGAGAGAACAAGTGCATCTCCGAATCACCAGAGAGGTGTAACTAGAGGGACCATGAAAAAATAAGCCCTGGAAAGATTCTCACTTCATAGTTTTATAAATGCTCCATTGCAATGACACAATGAATGCTTTCAAGTTGTAAATAATATTAAGTTTCTCTAGCAGTCAAAGATCAAAACAAAGATCTCATAAGCCTGTTTGAATGAACAGTGAAAGATAAAGTACTTCAGACAAAGCTGAGATGTAGTAATCTAAACTCTAATCGGATACTTACGAGCTCCGAAGTACGGTGGTAATTCTGAAAAGGACCACAGCTTTGAAGCCTGGAACGGACCAAAGGGGCCAAACAACATGCTTGACATCTTAAGATTCATTTAGGAATAAAATTGAACATGTTCTAACTACTGACCTCCCAGTAGCAAGAGGAAAAATTCTCCCAATGAAAGGGTCATCTGAAAAATAAATAAATAAATAAATAAATAAATAAATAAATAAATAAATAAATAAATAAATGGGTCATCTGATATGCCAAGAAATCCCAAAGCTTCAAATCAATTTATAGAATGCACTTTGTTTATTACAGGTTAAGTCATATTAGCCCACACTGACCCACTGTTCCGTGATAGTAAGAGTCCGTACACAACTGAATGAAGAAACTAGAAACCAAGAGACCAGCTGTGCACCTCTCCCCCTCCCTCTCTGCCCCCTCTTTCCCAAGTTTGCTGGCTCCCTCACAGCCACCCACCCAGTGTGGCCTTCACCTCCTCTCTCAACTCCTGTCTTCTCCAAAGTATGAGGCTCTGGGCCTTCTCAAGGACAATCCAGGGCATTCATTCTTCTTCCTGCTCTTCGGTGCAGAAGTCAGCTTCCAGGGTGTTCAGATTTATCTTCTAGGCTGCATGGCTCCATCCTCACAATCAAGTCCAAATATATCAGCAGCCAGCTTTCTAGGACCATCACTAGCTCATATGTGGCCTTGGTACAAATTAGGAGAAGGTTCACTTTCTTCTAGGAAGCATTCATAGTTTGAGGTCCCCTTGCAAAGCCAGAGACAAAGACTTGAGGGTGGGTAGTTATTAGGAAATGATGCCAGAAAGCAGGCATGAGAGGAGCTCAAGGGACTCAGGGCAAGAGGAGAAGCAAGGAAGGGAGAAATGGGCAACCGATTACAAGAATGGGAACTAGGGCTCGGCCCCACTGGGATCCTTGAGGAACTACAGCGTGCATGTCAGATTTGTCCCTCTGAAGGTCAGGAGGTTGTGGAATTTATACCCAGGATCCAGTCCACCTGGGTTGGGGGCTTGGAGAGGATAACATTCCAGCACTTCCCAATTGTCCTGTGTGGGCCACTGTGCAATGAGAAAGTATGCAGAGGTGACAGGCTCTTGACCTGGGACAATGTTCGAGGCATGGCTGATGCTATCAAGGTTGCCCTGATTTCCACCCCCCCTTTTTTTTAAATTTGAATTCAATTAATTAACATATAACATATTATTAGTTTCATAGGTAGAGGTCAGTGATTCACAGTCTTGTGTAACACTCAGTACTCATTACATCACCTGCCCTCCTTAATGTTTATCATCCAATTACCCCATCCCTCCACCCCACCCCCCTTCAGCAATCCTCAGTTTGTTTCCTATGATTGAGTCTCTTTCCTATGATATGAGTCTCTTATGGTTTGTCTCCCACTCTGATTTCATCTTGTTTTATTTTTTCCTCTCTTCCCCTATGATCCTCTCTTAAATTTTCTTAAATTAAATATATGAGTTTCTTAAATTCTATATATGAGTGAGATCATATGATAATTGTTTTTTCTCTGATCGACTTATTTTACTTAGCATAACATCTTCTAGTTCCGTCCATGTCATTGCAAATGGCAAGATTGAATTTTTTTGATAGATGAGTAACACTTCATTGTATATCTATACCACATATTCTTTATCCATCATCTGTTGATGGACAGCTGGGCTCTTTCCATAGTTTGACTATTGTGGACATTGTTGCTATAAACATTTGGGTGCAGATGCCCCTTTGGAACACTACATCTGTATCTTTGGGGTAAATACTCAGTAGTGCAATTGCTGGTCATAGGATAGCTCTATTTTCAACTTATTGAGAAATCTCCATACTCCATACTCCAGTGTAAGGCTGCCCTGATTTCAAAACTGGCAAGGGATGTGGCCAGGACACCAGAAGAATCTGCAGGTGGGACCCAGTCCAGCCTCAGGCTGCAGAGTCTGACCCTGTGGAGCAGGAGTTGGATTTATGCTCCCACCCACCCACTTGGCCAGTCAGCCTCTGCAACTGCACGCAGGAACTCAGATCACTTCCAAGGTGGTACAGGCATGCTCACCACACTGAAGTCCTCTGGTGGCCAGCCCTCAGGAGAGACATAAGGAATGCATATACAGGCTCTGGAGAATAGAAATGCCCAGGAGATGGAGAAGCTGACAAAGTTGAACACACACACATACATACACACATACATAAATATTTGGGCCTGGGCCTAGCCTGGAGCTACCTGCCCACACTGCCTGGAATCCATCCATTGAAACCAAGTTGAAACCTCAAGGCTTTCAGGCCCACGGGGAGTCTGTCTGCAGTCACACTACCCCCAGAGGCAGGGCACACTCCTCTAAGTCCCCACGCAGGCAAGCTCATTATGTATTTAAGTAAGTGCCCTAACCGGCAACTAGCTCAGTGCCCTGTGGGACCAGGAAGCAATTTCTACACCCTGCAGGGTCAGAGGCTGAAAAAAAGCAGAGCTAAAAGCAGGAAAGAGATGAGCAACAATGGCCAGGCCTTTGCCATCTGCCAGACTTGGGTGTCTTAAAGGAAATGCCCAGAGCCAGGGAGATGACTGAAGAGTATATTTAGAGCTCACTAAAATGAAGTAATGTGCTCACTCCCTCTCACTCCAGAGATGAGGCTCTTGGTCTGCTTGGAACACTCTCCCTATTCCATTTTCACTGTGGGACCACTGCCTGGGTCCTCCTAGTTCAACACAGCTCTCAAAGAGCCCCCTCAATTGGGCCTGGCAGGCAGGAAAAAGGCTCAAAGCTGAGAAAATAAATAAATGATCATTTTTTAAAACTTTGTTCTGAATATACTAATTGGCCTATTTATGATAAATTATAACTCTCAGTATTTTTACACTGCTGAGCACCCTCATAGTGCTTAAATATTGATGACATTTTTGTAATAAATTTGGAAGACTGGAGGCAATTGCAGTAAGATACTCGGAAGGGCTAGGAAATGGAGAGAATGCTTCCTCAGAACCCACGCATTCAGGGGGCACCTCCGGACTGGCATCCGCACTGCTCCCCAGGGGATAAAAGGCTGTAAGAGCAGGAAGGCAGCCCTGAGTCTCACCTCCATCTAATCCAAAACCTTGGGGACCTTTTATTTCCACATTTTAAAAATCAATTTCCTTTCTGTAAAAGACATTATGTGCCAACCACACAAAGATCTGGGTCAAAACAAAGCCAATTCGCAGAAATGACTTCATGTGTTCAGAACCGGGGAGGTGGATTTCTTTAATCCACAGCACACTAAAAACTGATAAAGATTTCAAATGGAGGAAAGGAAGGAGTGGGTACAGATATACTGGGGCTCTTTTTATAGTACTGGAGTGTGAGAATGTTAATTAAAGGAATCTCAGAATCAGGGAGGATCTAAGAATGGAAGGGGCGAGAATTTAATTTTAGGTGTTATTTCATTAGGTTAAAAAAAAAAAAAGAAGAAGAAGAAGAAGATAGTTTCATGAGCTACCTGAAGCAGTTCTCAGGAACTTCATAGACCCCTCCTCCAAAAGGTCCAACTGAAACTGTAAAGTATAAGAGACAGATTGACTGAAAACCTCTCTGCCCACTAAAGAACCTCTTCATTTGAAACAAATTCGCAAATCTTGGAGCATAAAATGAGCATAGTAGAATGTTAGATATCATTCTAATGTTATTCTTCAAAGAGCTATCCTCATCTATTTTTTTAAGACAAAAGACACCAATAGAACCT
Source organism: Canis lupus dingo (assembly GCF_003254725.2). Classification (NCBI taxonomy): domain Eukaryota; kingdom Metazoa; phylum Chordata; class Mammalia; order Carnivora; family Canidae; genus Canis; species Canis lupus. The sequence continues at coordinate 6,770,536 of NC_064277.1, forward strand.
ACCAGCTGTTGCCTCTGCCCAAAGGTTCCAAAACCTAGACCTGATGTGTTCCTCAGCATCCAAGTGGGTCTTCATTACATTAGCCTTCTTCCCATCCACTGGATAATAATACAACTAATAACTACTGGCTCTGCCCTGACTGGGGATGCCACTATTTTCAGCAAGTTTGCATATAGCCCTCTGGTCCTCTCAATGCCCTGCAGGAGAGACATTCCCATTTCTATCTTGCAAATGCAGAAATTGAGTTGCAGGATGGACACTCGGCTGGTGAATGGAGAGCTGGGTCATAAACTCAGGTCTTTCTGCTTCCAAGGCCAAGTCGTTTGCACTATGCCAGCTTAGAACAATCAGTAGAAGCATGAAGCAGGGGGAAAATGTGCCCAAGGGAACCCACCCACACCCGACATGCACAGACACACTCCCCATTCTTGGGTTCTGCTCCTGAGCCACACTGTGTCCCATACCTTGATGGCCAGCGTGAGTGATTTTGACTGGTTCGTGCCCATAGCATTCAACAGCCCTTGAGTTGTGAGCATCAGAAATCCAGTCCTGCCAACAAAAGCAAGGGGATTTTCTGAAAGGCTATCTGAGAGTCACAGAAGCAGTGTGAAGGCTGCAGCACCACACAGAAAGTGAACAGCCCTAGATACTGTTGAAATAAAACAAGCCATCTTGAAATAAAACAAGCCATCTCTTGCCAGAATAGATTGGCCCTGGGTCTCTGTCTTCCTGCTCAAATTGTTCTGGCTTTGGTCAGAGAATAACCACTGGAGAAGAAAGAATTTCCTCAAAAGGAAAAGTATACTGGTAGCTGGGCCACTGCCTTGCACAGCTCCAGGGGCCACCACTCACATAGATTATAACATGAATGGTATGCCCTCGGGTGGTGCAGCACTCCAGCACTCCAGCTGAACCCCAGGCAGTCCCTTCTGAACTCTCTGCACTTGTTAGGTACACTGCCCGTGGGATGCCTGGGTGGCTCAGCGGTTTAGCGCAGCCCTCAGCCCAGGGCGTGATCCTGGAGTCCAGGGATCGAGTCCCTCATCGGGCCCCCTGCATGGAGCCTGCTTCTCTCTCTGCCTGTGTCTCTGCTTCTCTCTCTGTGTCTCTCATAAATAAATAATAAATAAATAAATAAATAAATAAATAAATAAATAAATAATAAATAAATAAATGAAATATTTTTAAAAATACATTGCCCGCATACACCACTCACTTATACAGTTAACTTTCTGTATAGCTAGTCACTGGATCTTTCCCAGTGGCACTGGAAGATTCTTAAGGATAAGATCCAGAACTTCAACATGTCTCTTTTTAAAATCACATCATACAGAAGAATATCTTTGCATTAAACTTTTGCTTCTATCCACAACCAAATATATATTTCCTTTCAAAAATAAATGGATCATTTAGTGCAATGAAATAGGGACGTTGTCCATCTGGCATCCACCATGTTTGCACATTATCCTTGCAAGGTATGAGAAATTGACCATGGGAAGGAAGGATAGATATGTTGGGGGCATGAGCATTTAACAGAAGCCAAAGGCTATGCTAAGGATGGGTCTCCTGGTAGAAGTTGAGGTTCAGATTGCCTGAAGAGGCCTTTTACAAAACAGGTTACCGTCACACCCTTGACATGATTCCATGTGGGCAGCTGCTCACTTACCAGCCATGCTGTCCCTGGTCCAAAGTCCCTTTTCGTGGAGAGAGTATGGTCAGTCAGTCTCCAAGTATTTCTTGAGCAGTGGTTAGATACCAGGAGCTATGTGAGGCAGGAAGTCACTGTGCCTTTAAAAGAGCTCAATACTTGATGCCATCAATAAACCAATAAGCATTTATTCAGCTCCATCATCCTCTACCATCCCTCCACCCTCATCACCAGATTGCCACTCCCATGGCTCATTCCCTGCTCCAGGATCTTGTGTCAGCATAACCCAGGCCCAGAGCTTTCCAGCAGGTAGAGGATCCCAGTAGCAGGAGCAGGAATGAAGTTGGTTGGCAAACCCACATCCTGGCTCTGGATCTGCTCATTCTACAACCCCTATAAGAACCCGATATTGCAACCTGCTGTGTCCTAGACTCTGCAATGTACTGGGAGCTATGCAAACAAGAAGGCTCAGGCTGCTGAAGGAAGCAGCCTGTAAACAAATGATAACAGTTCTGGGAGCCCAATGATTCAAATGGTTTGTGTAATATTCTCATCTACTGTTGTTACCTAGCACCTGGCACAGCACCTGGCCTGTATTGGGAGGATGCTCCATTGGGTGGACTGGTCAGTGATGTATTAATGGCAAACGCTCATTGACCACTCAGGCTCACCATGTCCCAGGTACTGTGGAAAGAGCTTTACTTGCATTAACTCATTTGATGCTCATGACAACTCTGTGAGGTGAATATTATTATAAGGCCCACCTCGCTTCCTGATGAGTGAACTGAGGCACAGAAAGATTAGGTGACTTGCCCAAATCATAATAAGAAGAGCCAAAATTCAAACCTAGCTCAGACAGCCTGCCCCCAGAGTCTGTGCTCTTAGGCAGTGTGCTTGTAATGTGTCAAATGTACAGGGCTGGGGAGTCACAAAGATGGCAGTCACCATGGGAGGAGCTGGGCAAGGTTTCGGTACTCAATGTTGGCATGAATGGTCCATCTATCCTCATAATGTCCCAGAGGCTTGACCTCCACTAATGTTTTACAATATTCTACCTCAACCACTGACTCCCACATCAACCCTGTGTGTTGTCACCATCAGTAAAGGCACCACTTCTGAAATCTCAGTGTCAAGGCTTCTACCCTCTGGCTTCACCATGACCTTCCAGCACACCCTTTCTAGGACCTTGATAGCAATGATGGAATCTCCATTCAACTGACTTTGCCAGTGTTTCTATTATCAACCCACTCCACCTTCATTTACTTCCTTACCCTCCTTAGATTCCATGATCTGTAATCATAAGCTTTCCTGAATCTATTCCCAACAGCCTGGAGTTTCTCTCCTTATCATTCTTGCCCAGTAAAGCTACCCAATCATCTCCCCTCTCCATTCTCATATCAGAGCTACTAAACATTAGAGATGCCTTCGCCGGCCAGCCACCCAACCAAACATGGCATTTCCTAGTTCGTTATTTTAGCAAATTATTTATTCAGTGCTTTCCAGACATTGTTATTAGTGCTTTACATTGACTAACTCTTTGATTCTTCAGAGCTCGAGGAAGTGGACACTGTTATCGTCATTATTATACCCATTCTAAAAAAGGAAACTGAGCCCAAAGGAGAAATGACTATCCAAGATCAAACAGTTATCATAGGCGGTCACAGGATTTCACCCCACGCAGCCTGGTTCCAGCCTGGCTTCTTAACCATGACACCATCTGCCTCTCACGTGGCCTGCATGTATTCTTCTAGCACTTTCTACAACCCAAGTGACTTATTTAGTTATTTACAGGTTGTCAGTGTCCTCCTTAGAAAGTGAGCAACTGTGTAGATAGAGACCTTCTTTTCCATCACTGGATTCCTAGCGCATAGCAAGCACCGATAATATGAATAAATCAGTTTTGTTCATATGATTGAGTAACATTATGTCTGTTTTGTATGTTTCAGAACAGATCTATTATGCTGGTCCCATCAATAATCCTGGATTTGAAATTTTCGAGGTAAGGTGTTGGTTTCTGTTTTGCCCTGTTACTTAATTATTGTATTGAGCAGTTTCTTAGAGGAGGAGAGGTGGAGGAAGGAATTAAATTTAAATCTTTTCCATTTGCCATCACTAAGAAAACCCTTCTTCAATAAAGCCGTTATCTCATGGTGGCCACTTAAACACTGATTTTCCCATTTTAGTATTTAATATTTTATGTCCCGTTGGATCCTCAGGGAACCTCTGGGCAAACAGCTCCCACAGAGGAGGATGCTCATGTCCCGTCCTGTAGGATTGCTGTGTCTGTGAGGACTACATGGGACTGCCAGGGTGTGGGCTGTCGATGAGGCTGGCTCATCGGAGAAAGGAGGCAACACACACAACTATGAAGGCTTAACAGCACCCAGGTTCCAGCCTTGCACTATTATTCACAGGCTGCCACCATGTGAATAAAATGCCGCCATCCTGAGTATTCAAGGGCAAGGCTCACAGCTAAGAGTTGAGTTTTCCACTAATTCCTTCTACGCAAAATAATATGACCTTATTAAATGGCTGAATTCAAGGAGCTCTGGAATAAGCAATACAAGCATTTTTCAATCTGCTACCCCTGAGAAAATCTCATAGGTCATCATAAAAGGAATCACAAAGATGTAATACATTGATATATATCAATATATCTCAGTTTTCAAAAAAAAATGTGACTCTGGAAATGGGTCTCCTTCTGCAAAGAGAATTTGTTTAACTTTGTTTCATTTCTTGTGTGTGTGTGTGTGTGTGTGTGTGTGTGTCTGTGAGTTTCCTTTCTGTCCAAGCCTCTGGGTTCCTCAGGTGCAAGCCCTCGTGTTTCTAGAACATTCTCTAGTGTTTCTCTTGCAGATGGGAAGTATCCAGCTACACCTTCCCCCTCTGGGGTTCTCCAGCGTCTTCCCTGCAGGCCTTCCAGTAAAATATTAGTCTTGCAAACTCCCTTCATTTCCAGGATGTGGTGCCGAAGTTCTCCCAGTTAATTTTTTCTTTAAGTCTTTGCTATTTGAATTTTTCTCCTTCCCCACATTCCTTCTGAATCCATCATCCTCCCCTCCCACTGGAAGTTGACTTAAAATCTGACTGATTTTCATCTTGCCTTATTGGATTTTTTTTAAAAAAGCAGTGCTCTTTAGGAGTTGCTATGAAATATAAGGGAAAAGAATTTCTTAAAGGCACAAAATCCCTTTGAAAGAAAAGTTTCATAGAAATGGGGGAGAAAAAAAGCTTTATTCCATTCCTCTAGGATGCTTGGGTGAGTGCGGGACCTGCATTCTTTTCAACCAGTGATGGTGCTCTGCGATGTTGCCCAGCTTGAGGGCAAAGCCAGGTTCAGGCATCCCGGCCGTGGACATGGTTGCTTAAGCATCCCCTGGTCCTCTTCGGTTGGTCCTCCTACCTCGTCTCCATCTGAGATTTCAACCTAGGAAGCAGAAACCTGGCCAGGTCTGACTATGCCCAACCTGCTGACACCTGGCCAGAATCGACAGGGGACATAACCCAAGTGGGATGCATGCAACCTGTCACGTATGCAGCGGAGGCAGCTGCTGGCCTTAATCTCAACATGAGCTCCCACGCTGGCTGAGGACCAGCTGCAGCCAGCCCAGGCTTCCCTGGCTGACAGCCAGCCAGCAAGGCTCAGAGACTTTGCTTCCTAATATGGGACAGAGACAGTGTGAAGTCTTCTGGTTTTAAAAGACCTGCCCCGGATCGCCTCCTCCCATCAAATCCCCCAGAGATGGGCTCTGTGCTAATTCCATCCTTGCTTGGCTGGAAACTTTTCCACTCAGCAGTCAATCTTCAGTGTCTTGGTGTGACTTTCTTTTTAGCACAGTCAGTCCCTTGGCCCCGACCAAAGTCCTGCCTAGAGCCCTGCATCTCTATGACTGCTGTTTTCTGAATTAGAATTTAGAGACCCTTTGGGCTTCCAAAGTGCTGGACAACAATTTGTAGGTACAGCCTAATCTGTGTAAGTGCCAAGGATACAACTATAAATTCCTGACTCACAAATTCAGCGCTAGCCTCAACAGCAGAGGCTGCTGCCGTGTGTCCCTTGTCCCTCCTCCACCCCTCTCATCCTCCTAGCTAGTCCCTCCACCTGCCTGCAGGTGAATACAGTTGCCCAAATACTCTTGCCTCCTAAACCAGAGTATGCATATCTTGTTCGTATGCAGGTTTGTATGCATGTACGCAATGTAGGTACGGAATTCATAATCTAAAGACCTTCCTGCAAATAACATCTTTTCTTAGGCTTCTAAAGCAATAATGAAAAATTCATTAGGTTTTTAGTAATTTTGTAGGGTGTGTGCCTCAAGGCACATGGACCCCAAAAGTGAAGAAGGTGATGATGAGGGGGACATAGGGGGTGCACATTTGAACTCTATCCTTCACCCTGCTTTGGTTCCTTCCGTTCCTACATTCCTGAAATCAGAGCTGCTCACGTCTGGGCCATCAGCCTCACAGGAGCCTCTGCTACCACAGATCCTCAAGCTCAACGGTGCCCTAGGGAGCACTCTGAGCACCCCTCTCAGCCCAGCCACCGTCCAGAGTGCAGCTTGGCTCTGCCAAATGCAGTTTTCATTGCTGGGGAACCCGCTCGCTCCTGGGCCTCTGCTAATTGGTAGAAAGTCATTCTTCTCTCACAAAAACTGCCTCTCATGCAACCTCCATCCAGTGGTCTGATTTATTCCTTCCCTCTGGCTTATACAGATTAAACCCCTTTTCTTCTTTGGGTGACAGGCACTTCAAAGATGTGCCAGGAATCTCTTGAGATCCTTCCGTCTTGGGCTCTTTGCCTGCTTACCACTACCTCCCACCGCTCAGAGCATCTCTCTCCAGACTGGTGAACCCACAGGCATGTCACCCCCACCCCACATGGCCTCTGAGGGCTGGGGCAGGGCTTTGGCACTGAACAAACACATAGGTTTTTCTGCAATTTCCCATTCAGCCCAACCACTAACCACAGAAGGAGAGAGTCCTCTGTGGAGTGTTGTTGCCAGAAACGAACTCTACAATGTGGCAATACTTTTTCTGATAGAACATTTCGGTTTCTTGTTTCCGCAGAGGTCTTCTCCGTCTCAGCAAATGACACTTTATCCTTCCAGTTGCTCGGGGCAGAATCTCCGGTGTCACCCTTAGCCCCTTCCTTTCTCTCCCACCCACATGAGTTTCCTTGGCAAATCATTATTGGCTCCTCTTTCAACCTCCATCCAGAATCCGATCCCTCTCCTCATCTCTGCATCTACTGCAGCCAGGGTGGTCTCCTACCTGGTCTCAAGTGCTTCCACTCTCGGCCCCTACAGCCTCTTTTCAGTGGGCAGCCAGAAGGATCGTAGTCACATGTACGTGTCATCAGGTCACTCCCCTGGGGAAAGTGCTCTCATGACCTGTGTCCCTTTCAGAGTGGAAGCCAGCGTCCTCACCATGGCCCGTGAGGCCATCACTGTCTCATGTCCTTTCTCTCCTCCTGTGGTTCTCTCTCCCTGCAGCCCCATGGGCATCCTCAGTCTTCCTCAAACTCAGGGTGCCATCCCTCAGAGCAGCTGGTGTGCTCCCCATCTTCTTCAGGTCTTTGTCCAAAGGCCACCTCTGTAACAGGGACTGCCTTGACCAGCCTAGTTAAAACTGCCAACCAGCACTAGCCCAGCCCCACCCAGCCCTGCCGGGCCCAGCCCTGTGGCCCCTCCCCTCCCCTCCCCTGTTCTGTCTCTGGCATCAGCATATGCACAGCGCACATCCTGAAGTATCATGTGCATTGTCTGGCTGCCCCAATGAGCTCATGTAAGCTCCATGAAGCGAGTTTGCTTTGCCTAGTTCTGCTTTATCCCCAGTGTCTAAAACAATGCTGCACATAGAAGGTGTTCGATGACCACCTGTTGAATGATCGATTGCTTTGTGGGCCACACATCTCATGCTTTCCCCATATCCCCTCCAGGGAGAATACCAGGTTTTGCTGGAACTGTATAATGAAAACCGCTCCACCGTGGCCTGTGCCAATGCCACCGTCATTTGCTCCTGAGCAGCTGAAACTTGGAGCACCCTGTGTCTGGTGGGAACCGAGAGCTGCTCCAGCTGAACCTGCTCTGTAAGAAAAACCAGGTGATCACAGAGAGGCTCACCAGGGGTGCAGATGCAGAGTTTAGCCCCAGGACCAGATGTCCCCAGACTCCACAGGTGTATATTCTTCTAAGGCATGTCCTGGTAGCCACAATGCCATCCAGCGGGCCCATCCTCCTCCAGATGGCTCACCTGCTCCTCGGCTCCTTGGGAGCCCTTCCCCAGTCACCCAGAATAAAGAATGCTGGCCCACAGTTGTTCCTCGTGGTTTGTTCAAAGGCTCTTAGGGCAATAAGATAGTTAAAATGCAATTTCCTCCAGACAGGGTGCCAGGTGCTGGTGCAGCTTAAGTAGTTCTGAGGGATTCGGGAGTATGGCCGCCTGGCTGGAATTAGAGTGCTGGCGAAATGTGCCCCTCGTCCTCCTCCTTCTCCTGAGCAAGATCCAGGCCCTTTTGCTCCAAGAGCTGAGGAGCCAATAAAACCCTACAAAGGAGTGACATCTAAGTCCTGCATGACCAAGCCTCATTATATCATCATCCCCCAAGCATGGCTGTCCCTCACTCAGCATGCCATGGCTCTCATTAATGCTCTCATTAATTCTCGGGGCGTGCCAGCTGAACACGTAAGTCCCAGGCCCTGTGCTCAGCACCAAGACTACTCCAGGGAGCAAAGCAGACAGTGCTGAGCTCACGGTCCCCTGAAATATTAAAAAGTCATGTCAATCAGTGGACACCTTCATTTGCATACAGAAACACCTTCAGTGCCTCTATAAGCTTGCAGGTGGCTGTCCGTTGTCAGAGCCAGTCTGGCAACACTGTCTTTTTCTGTCCCAGGATGTCCAGAATCGCAAGTGGGGCTCCACAGCCCTGACATCATCTCTTCTCCCCATCCCAATCCTTCTAGTGTCCATGGGCCTAACATCTGGCCCTCTTTCTCCTCCTGGGGGACTGGGGTCAGATGACTAGGTTGGCTTTATCATTTGCAAGGTCTCTACTATCCATAAAAGTGCCACTATATTAGCAATTAAAAGGGGAAAAATCCAGAGTTTGAAAATATTCATTGCTATTAATTACCATCTGTACATAAGTAAACTACCCAGAATAGCAGGCTGTAAATGTCTGGTGAATTAAAACTTTCAAACCAGCATCTGAAGATTTTGGGGTTATGGGGAAACAAAATGATAGCAGTGCCATTACCTACACCCATTAATGTTCGAGAAAGAAGGCATACTGTGGTTATGCCCGGCCGGGGAGCAGACCTCTGAACACATACGAGGGTGATCCTGTTATGCACACAAACAGCAGAATGAATTTCTGATCCTTTGCCATTCCCTCTAGTGAGACATTCCCCTACTCCCTTTCCCATGAGTATCCTCATGTGTAGCAAAGGCCGTGCAGAGGTTCCAAGTGCTCACCCGTTCCGACAGCTCAGGACAGCAGCCACAGCCTCCCAGAGGCAGAGACAAGGGATAGGAAATAAGCTTACTTTTTATTCTCCAATTCATCTGTTCCCTTCCCCTTCCTGTTCTTTGTCATCTTCTTGCAGTTCATTGACAATATGTGTACATATGTGCATGTGTGCATGCGTGTGTGTGTGTGTGAAAGAGAGAAATAACAGAGAAAGAGGTTCAAAACTATGGGTTTAGGTTAAGCAGGGATTTCCACGCACAGGGCTGGCTCGAGCCATGACTGAGTACACACAGTACCCAGCAGCTGCACTCAAGGATTGATTTGAGAGGAAAAGAAAGTATTTCTC